>NC_091956.1:58417682-59017682 GCF_031021105.1 Erythrolamprus reginae | reverse complement strand
TTAAGTTTAATTTAAAATTAATGACCATTACATATAGCTACAGCTCATATTGTATTTTTCTCATACTTAAAAAGTAGGGAATTTAAGACCATACTGTCAAAAAAATAAGCTTTAACTGAGAATGGGAGATTAATAAAGTGGATGAGCAGTGTATTATGCAAGTCAGGTGCATTTATTCTTGCTTACTCTTACAGCTTTTTTTAAACTGATCGCTTGAATAGATTGTGTGAGCCACTGATGGAATGATGGTCCCTGGATCCCAGTTTGGAAACCTGCCATTTGAAACATTACTTGAAGTTTAGTTTCCATTAATCAATAATACTGAGGAAAGATTCTTGATAAGCAGCAAACTTCTTCCCTTTGGAACCTTCAGACTATAAATTGTCAGCTCAGGGTTGAAATGATGGGTCTTTGGTGGCCTCTGAGCTTGGTTGTTTTCTTACTGACTAACAGTGATGATGTTATCTGTTAAAATATTCATGTACTGGAAGAGCCAATGGTAACAAAGTTACCCAATGAATAGGCATAGCAACTAAGTCAGCCAATGGAAACTAAACACAGATTTTTTAACAGATTAACAGAGTTGGAAGGGACCTTGCAGGTCATCTAGTGTCCAACCCTGTGCCCAAGCAGGAGACCCTACCTCTGCCTCTACCTAGGATTGAACTCACAACTTCCTGATTGTAAGGCAAAAGTTCCACCCCTAGGCCACAGCTGCTGGGCCAACACATCTAAGTCTGTGCAGAGAATTGAAACTGAAACGAGAAAGGCTGGGCGTGGCTCAGTCCACTCTGTGCTTATCTGCTCTGCTGAAATAAAACTAATTGCTCTCTGCTACCTGTAACTGCTTGAAGAAGAATCTATATTGGTATTGTAAAAATTTACTTCATCTATTTGTATACAAAGAAGTTAATAAAGCCATCTGAATCAGTCAGCTATATGTGCTTCTGGAAATTGATTTTTCTGCAACAAACTTTAAGATTACCTAGTTTGGGTAGTGATCTGAATACAAAAAACAACGGAGCTCATAGATCACCAAATACTCGGCAAAGTAAAATTTGTACAGACCTTTAGAATTTTTTTTAAAAAGAAGACCTTAATTCCTAAGTATGTTGAATTGTCTTACAATCTGTCTCAGAATGGAAATATAATTTTCAAGAATTATTAGTTAGATATCGCACCGTTTTATGAAATAAGTAAATGGGAACAATTTTTAAGAAATATATGCACTGTTACAAATTTTCTTTCTTTGCCAGGATCCCCGATTCAATGCTGAAGTGGACCAAATCACAGGCTATAAAACACAAAGCATTCTTTGTATGCCAATAAAGAACCACAGAGAAGAGGTAAATTTGAGCATCTTCCTTTTATTCCACTCTTACATTTTTAGCTTTTGATTCTTTAAGCTGTTTGTTCTTTTGTTTGCCTTGGTAAAAAAAGTTTATTTGCATATATTCCACAGACTAACTTTTGATCTTCTCCCTAAAATATGAAGAATTGGTATACAGCCAGTTTCTCCTTTCAGTGTTGTCATTTTCCAAACAGCATTAGCCATTTTTGGCAATGTCAGTGGGTCTGTATTTTCCTTCTGTAAATATCCAAGTTTGTTTAATTCATCTTGCCTTTAGTTCAACAGATTTGGCATTCCACTGTAGTTTTATATAAGTTATTGAGAAATCAGTGGACTATAAATGTGATACAATTAAAAAGGGCTATTTAAGAATCTTCAACGTTCATTAGAATATTCCCTGGTAAAACTGGTGACATAAACATGTAGCATCATTGTCTTCAGTGGGAGTGGGAAAGTATCTCATACACACAAATTCTTCCGGGTGAATTAGAATCTTCCTTCACCGGGTTTCCAGCTCACATGGAATCAGCCCTTGAAAAAGCTAGGTTTGTGTTGTAAGCACAGAGACAATCTTGTCGCCTACTTTTATAGGAAAGTGGAGAGCTGCTCACTGCTTCTCACCTGTTTGATTGAAGCAGGGGTGGGCTGCTGCCCGGACGGGTGGAACGCAGTGGGGTAGCGAAAACGGAGCTCTACCCCAGAGCACCCAATTTGCACTGAAAGATGTTGAAAGGACATCCTGCATAAGCCACACCCACAGTGTGGTAGTATAAACTTTGGTAGCCCTTCACTGGATTGAAGTCCTAAACGTTATATCAGGACAGGTTTTGCTCCATTTGTTAATACAATGGTTTCTGTACGACCGATTAGGTCCCACAGAGTGGGCCTTCTCTGGGTCCCGTCAACTAAACAATGTCATTTGGCGGGCCCCAGGGGAAGAGCCTTCTCTGTGGTGGCCCCGATCCTCTGGAACCAACTCCCCCCCGGAGATTAGAACTGCCCCTACTCTCCTTGCCTTTCGTAAGCTCCTTAAGACCCACCTTTGTCGTCAGGCATGGGGGAACTGAGACATCTCCCCCGGGCATATACAATTTATGAATGGTATGTCTGTATGTATGTTTGTTTAGAAAATGGGGTTTTTAAAATATTTTTAAACTGTAATTTAGATTTGTTGTAAATTGTTTCACTTTGTTGTGAGCCGCCCCGAGTCTGCGGAGAGGGGCGGCATACAAATCTAAATAATAAAATAAATAAATAAAAATAAAATAAATCAGGGGTGTCCTAAACGTTATATCAGGACAGGTTTTGCTCCATTTGTTAATACAATGGTTTCTGTAAATCAGGGGTGTCAGTCTCATGTTGTCACAATGGTGTATCAGGACTCTTCCCCTTCACTAAAGCAGCCATTGGCAAGACTAGCACGTGACACATCCGGCCCATGAGCCATGTGTTTGACAGCCCTGCTTTAAATAATGATGTCAATATTTTTAATAAAAGCTTTAAACTAAATACTTTTTCAAAATCGTTAAAACAGCAGAGAAGTGCTTATTGAAAAAATATTATTTATTAAATTTTATTTGCTAAAACTGACCTAGAATAAAATAATTTGATGCCTCTGGCACACAAACAGCCCCTTTCTCCTTTTTTCCCCATAGACATCGGAATGCAAGAGTGAGACTTCCTGGGGAGTATTAGAGAAAAATGCTCTAAAATAACAATAGAGCTAGAGCTTTCTTGAGGCACTTTGAAATTTAACCAGGCTGGGCCGTTTAGGTGAGGACTGTGCCTAGTCTATTAGCCAGTCTTTCTGGAAGGCTGAAAACAGCTTTCTCCAAATTCTGACCTAATGCAATGTAATGTTACCCAAATGGTTTGAATTAAACAAATTGCTTTATCAAAGTGGAATTTGTTGCTTCGTGCATGCCTGTTGCATTGCAGCAATTATCCCCTGAAATTGCAAGGAAGTTGACCAAACAATTCAGCATGGAAATAAATTGTGTTCAGTTCATTATCCTAGAGCTGTGATGGCAAACCTATGGCATGCGTGCCACAGGTAGCACACAGAGCCATATCTGAGGCCACACCAGGTGTCACCCTAGTCAGCTCCAGCTCGCATATGTGTGCTGGCGAGCTGATTTTCTGTCTTCTGGAGGCCATTTTCACCCTCCCAGGCTTCAGGAAAGTTTCTGAACTTCTGGTAGGCCTGTTGTGCCGTTTTTCACCTTCCCCAGGCTCCAAGAGGCTTTCCTGAAGCCTGGGAGGGTGAAAAATAGAACAGCAGGTCTACCAGAATTCCGGAGGCTTCAGAGAGGTCTGCGTGCATGTGTGTGGCGGCAACACAGTGGGAGGAGACATTGCATTATGGGTGTGGGCATGCACGCGCACGCCCTTTTGGCACCTGAGCAAAAAAATGTTTGCCATCACTGTCCTAGAGCAAAATAGGAAAGGTAAATCATAGAAACATAGAAGTCTGACGGCAGAAAAAGACCTCCTGGTCCATCTAGTCTGCCCTTATACTATTTTCTGTATTTTATCTTAGGATGGATATATGTTTATCCCAGGCATGTTTAAATTCAGTTACTGTGGATTTATCTACCACGTCTGCTGGAAGTTTGTTCCAAGGATCTACTACTCTTTCTGTGGGCAACTTTCATGATATCTGCTAGGCTGATTTTATTTATTCACTTAGATTATGCAGATCTGTCAAAAATGGCAGATAGATTTGTTTTTTGTCCCAAAAGTGCTTTTCCAAAAGGCAACTGGACTATTTTTTTTTTTGAAGATGTATCACTTTTCATCCAAGAGGGTTCTTCAGTTCGGACCGTCAAAATTGCAGAGGTTCCTTGGACGAAAAGTGAAATGTCTTCAAAGAAAAACAAAGTCCAGTTGCCTTTTGGAAAAGCACCTTTGAGACAGCCATGATTTAAATCACTGAGAATCTCCATAGATATTTGATTTTTTCCAGAAAACAAAGCTCCAACCTCGCTCATCGTTTTTATTCTAATCATGTCTTTGAGACTTTCCCAGGCCATAAGCGATTTCAAGAAAATAAAACATGGGATTGGTTGCAACCTCATTTTGCTTGGAAAAGTGCCCACATGGGGAGAAATAAAAACAAAACCTTGGCAATCATTAAAACTGGCCCCAGATCAACTAAAACAACTGAGTTGACCAGAATTGGGAGGGACGCCTGACTTCAAAACTCTAGAACAGGAGTTTTTGTTCAGTCTACCCTTTATTCAGACAGTGGCTGAAACACAACAAGAATGTGTCAAGGTCTTCAGTCTGCAAGACTATGTTTATGATAGTTTAAAGTTTATGATAGCTTAAAGTTCTCACTTTAAGAGGTCTTTCATGTTTGGCTGTTTTTTTCATTCCTTTCCAATAATCCCAAAGCGATCAAAATCTAATATGTCGGAACCATATCATGTTGGGCAACCTGATTAATAGCAGATATCTAGTCAATCATCTTTTTAATTAGTGGAAAAACTGATGACATTTTTAGAGTAAAATAATTTGAATTGTTTAAAAATAATCAATCTGTATAGTCTGGAGGACAGAAGGAAAAGGGGGGACATGATCGAAACATTTAAATATATTAAAGGGTTAAATAAGGTCCAGGAGGGAATTGTTTTTAATAGGAAAGTGAACACAAGAACAAGGGGACACAATCTGAAGTTAGTTGGGGGAAAGATCAAAAGCAACATGAGAAAATATTATTTTACTGAAAGAGTAGTAGATCCTTGGAACAAACTTCCAGCAGACGTGGTAGATAAATCCACAGTAACTGAATTTAAACATGCCTGGGATAAACATATATCCATGCTAAGATAAAATACAGAAAATAGTATAAGGGCAGACTAGATGGACCATGAGGTCTTTTTCTGCCGTCAGACTTCTATGTTTCTATGTTTCTATAATTACTCAGTTTGATATAATTCTTGACAGCCCGCTTATTTGCCTTCTTAAGCATAAGAAAAGTACATTCCCTTTTGTATATTTTTAAAAGCAGGCATTTTGGAAAGTTGCGTAGGGAAAACTTTTTCTTTCTCTCTGGCCTTTCAACTATCTTACCAGAAGGTTTTCATCATTCTAACCATAATAACTAACTGTCATATTTCTGGAATGAAGCATGATTTCTGAATCAACTCCTAAATTATAATACAGTGTTCCCTCAATTTTCGCGGGGGATGCGTTCCGAGACCGCCTGCGAAAGTCGAATTTCCGCGAAGTAGAGATGCGGAAGTAAATACACTATTTTTGGCTATGAACAGTATCCCAAGCCTTCCCTTAACACTTTAAACCCCTAAAGTGCAATTTCCCATTCCCTTAGCAACCATTTAGATTATTACTCACCATGTTTATTTATTAAAGTTTATTTTAAAAAATGTTTTTTAAAGGCAGATGAAAGTTTGGTGATGACATATGACGTCATCGGGTGGGAAAAACCATGGTATAGGGGGGAAAACCGCAAAGTATTTTTTAATCAATATTTTTGAAAAACCGTGGTATAGATGTTTCGCGAAGTTCGAACCCGCGAAAATCGAGGGAACACTGTATAGTTTAACTATTTTTTTCTGCTACTTCCACTGTAATATAAGATAACTCTAGCTTGTTGTCTCTATCACACCAGAAACAAAAAAACCTAGAAAATATCCAGTATTATGAAGAGTTAAAGGAAGTTGCTTCTTTGCAAGCTGTCACCAGTGCCATCCAAAGATATTATGCCTTTCAGCAGTTGCTAATCAACCACAAGCATATTTTCACTGTCACACCTAACTCCCTAACAAGTGATGCCTCAGTGGCTTGGCCATCTGGGTCCATTTAGCGCCAAAAATTCCATGTGCTATGCATTTGTTCATAAAAAGTGCTGAAGGCAATAACCTTATTGAAGACGGAGAACTTTGTGTTTTAAAAATGGAGAAAACTATGCCTATATTTTGTTTTTTAGTGGAGAGGGAAAAACCCCCAACATGAATGGTACACACTTTGAAGGAACAAGAATAAAAATGGAATGTCAGATAAATCTGGGTCTATAAGCTTTTCTCATCCTTATTAGCATAATAATGCATAAAATAAACCTAAACATGTGATGTCTTTGTTATACAGTACATTATTGAAGTTTCTAAACGCTGTCCTTCAGAGGTTATTTGGAATTTTTCAGGTTTTAATAAAACAGCTGCAAAATCTAAATATTTAATATTAAATAATTCAAAAAGACTGTTTTTGAAATGCTAATTCAGTTAATTAATTAATTCAGCCCTATCTGTTTTTAATATCAGAAAAACCCATCCTTATTTTTACCCTTTTGGGGGGGGGGATCCCACTTCCTGTTTTATGGTTTAATCTTATGGTTTTGAGTGAGTTCCTTCAAACTGTTATTTTTATAAAGTCATAGTTAACAGTCTCTACAGCCTGTGCCCATTGGATCGTTGCTTCAGAGATAATTTGTTATAAAAACAAAGAAAAGGAATGTTCCTTGGTGGGCATCAGAGCTATTTCTAACTTCGTGCCGACTTCCAAATTAAGTTTCCTTTGGAAAGCTGGCAGGGAATGTAGAAATCCTCCCTCCTTCCTTCCTTCCTTCCTTCCTTCCTTCCTTCCTTCCTTTTCCTTCCTTCCTTCCTCCTTCCTTTTCCTTCCTCCCCCCCTCCCTCCTTCCTTTTCCTCCCTCCCTCCCTCCTTCCTTCCTTCCTTTTCCTTCCTTCCTCCCTCCCTCCTTCCTTCCTTCCTTTTCCTTCCTTCCTTCCTCCCTCCCTCCCTAAACGATATTTCTGACTATGAAGCAAACTGAAAAAATTATTCATTCCTGTTGATCCTTGCATGACATTCCCCTGTTTAAGTTGCTTCTCTTGTCAATTGATCAAATGTTATCATGCCAGGCATTCTATTGTGCTTCTCCACATGCACACACCGTTTTATTTTGAGATTCTTTCATAAACTTATCTGAGGCTTAAGGTAAACATTATTTTATAAGTACAGTATATTTGGATCCCAGCTGTTTTTCTTTTGAATATCTACAGAACATGCAATTTTATTGAAGTTCCGATCCAATATTGGCAGTAGCTTTGAAAATCTTTGGTATGGTGGGCACTTAGGAAGTAATCAAGAATCAGAAAATGGGATAGTGAGTCCAACAGACAATTGTTCTTCGCTCAATTTTTAAAGAAGAACTTGTTTAAAATATTATAAGAGAAGTAGAGAGATTTCTACGAGCAATGTGGACTGTGTAACATTGCCCATTCTGCTGAATCAATTTGAAACATGTCTTTTTATTTTGTATAAATGCCATTATAGCTCTTCATTCAGAACTTTTTTTTTTTGCAAAAGTTCAAACATTTATTTCTCTTGTTTATTTTCTATGTTGAATAATATTTTACTCTGGCATTGATACAATGGAATATTAAACGTAGTAAACAAGCAAACAATCATGAAAATAAAACTGATTTTGCATTTAAAGCAGTTATTTTATTTTTTAAAGTCTGACCACAGTAAGGAGACTGTTTTATTATTATTTAGAACAGAGAAACAAAAAGAGCAGACAAAGTGAAGCTGATAAATATATATCTTTATACGCACTCCCATATTTAGTATATAAAACAGAAAGGAAACTGTCTAGAATTCCCTCTAGATCAGTGGTTCTCAATCTGGGGGTCAGGACCTCTTTGGGGGGTCGAATGACTGTTTCACAGGAGTAGCCTAAGACCATGGGAAAAGACAAATTTCCCATGGTGTTAGGAACTAAAGCTTCTAATCTGGCGCCTGGGAACATATTTTTACAATCCAACCAATCAGGCGTTAACAGTGGGGGTGTCCCTCTGACCTTCCTGCCAATCAGCTTAAAGCTCTGTTGGGAGAATTGGCGCTAGACTTATGGTTGGGGGTCACCACAACATGAGGAGCTGTATTAAGGGGTCGCGGCATTAGAAAGGTTGAGAACCACTGCTCTAAAGTGACATGATAAAGAAGGAAAATTCCTTAGCTAACTGGTTTGAACAATGTTTTCAGGTTTAATCTCCAACAGGACCATAACAGCAATATAGCTGTAAAAAACAGTGTGATTTAAAACTGAACACAAATTTTATTTTTAAAGATGCATTTCTGTCCAATGGAGGCATTCTTGGATTGAGCAAAGTTTTTCCCTAAGTTGTCCTTATTGAAGTCATCTCAGGAAGTAACAAAATAAAAAACAGACATGCTTAGCTCAGTAATAACATAGGGTAAAAAAAGGACAGATGCTCCCTCTGGAATTAGAAGTAGTTTTTTCACAGAATGAAATCTGAAATCTGCATGGACAAGAATGCAACACAAAATATCCAAATAAAATAAAAAGTTGAATGCATCTAACAATGCTAAAGAAATGTCCCTGGTCTGTGGAGGAAGGCATTTGGGAAATAGAGAAAAATAGTGTGGGTTTTTTAGTGGGGGGTTTTGGTGGTTGTTGTTTTTTTTTTAAAGTCAGCTTCCTTATTTTAAGCACAAAAAAAAGTGGCATTATTCCATAGCATATTATGCACAATGAAATGCTTCCTTTTTGAAGCAAATGAAACTTCTAAATACACCACTTAAAAGAAAAAGAAAGAAAAAAGTTATCGTAGCTTGGTGGACATTACCGTCAGGAAGCTAAAAAAATAACTTTTCTTTAATTGATTTTTTATTTCAAGACAAAACAAAGACACAAACAAAAAGAACATACAACAAAAAATAGACGCCAAAACTGTTCCACTCTTCTCAGAAGTGTCCCGAGAAAAAAAAGAAAAAAGAGACACTTAGAGATCATATCAGGAAAAAGAAAAAAGATAAAGAAAGAGAAGATGTACTATATATGTTACTAGGTAGTATTTACAGAATTTACATAGTTTTGTACCATATAATATATTCTGTTACATGAATGTTCTTTTATTCAACCAATCATAAAACTTAGACCAAATTTTGTAATATTCCGATTCTTCTTGACCCTTTAACCACCTCGTCATCATATCCATTTCAGCAGTCATTAATCTTATTAATTATTTTTTCTTCTTTTGGAATATCAGCATCCTTCCATCCTTGTGCATAAACTAGTCTGGCTGCTGTTAAGATATATATTAATAAATACAGAATTTCTTTGTTATATTTTTGGGAAGAAAAATTCTGGAGTCTTTCCAATTTCTTCTTATATAATTTCTCTTAACCATTTCTCAATTAAATTCTAGTAAGATTTGGCTTTAGGACAGGTCCACCACTGATAGTAATATGTGCCTATTTCTTTTTTACACTTCCAACATTTCGGCTGGGAGTTCGGATACATTTTGGAAAGTCTGTTGAGTGGCAAATGCCATCTGTAGAACATCTTCATCTGATTTTCTTTAAATGCTACAGACTTTGTTATTTGCCAATTGTATGTCCAAAATGTTTTCCATTTCTCCAAGTTTATCGAATGCCCAAAATTCCTGCACCAGCTGATCATACTATCTTTTATCACGTTGCCTTCCGTTTTAGATCTTATCATGTATTTGTAGATTTTCCCAATCATTTTTTCTTGACTATTTTATTTATTTCTGAAAAAGGAAATTCTTTTTATCTGTTATAAATCTTGTTTGGATCTGGGCATATGTCCACCAGTCTATCACCCTGCCCTCATTATTTAATTCTTGTCGGGTTTTTAAATTCAAAGGAGAGTTTAGAAGATCTTTATATCTTAATAATGTGCTACTTTGTAATAAATTTGGATGTCTTATTGCCTCAATTGGAGAAATCCATTCGGGCATACATGATCTTTTTTAACCTCTATCCATACTTGTAATAGAGAATTTCTGATTATATGTATATTAAAGTACATATGCACTTTGTATTTCTCGTACCACACAAAAGCATGCCACCGGAGCATTAGATCATGACCTTCTAAACTTAAGACTCTATTATTTTCTAGGGTAAGCTAGTCTCTGATCCATACCATAGCAGCAGCTTGGTAATACAATTTCCAATTTGGAAGCCCAAAACCTCTTTCCTTCATATCTTCTAGTACTGTTAATTTTATTCTTGTTTTTTTGCCTTGCCACATAAATTTTTTGACAATCCTTGTGAGTTTTTTTTTAATTTATTCTTTCTCCAATATACAATACATATGGAATGAAATAGACATTAAGTAGTATATATAGGGATAGTAAGTCAAAAAGAAGAGGAGTGGATGAGAGGGAGAGAATATATGGGATATATGAGAAAAGGAAAGGTACCGGTAATTGGACAGGGGACGTTAGGCACATCAGTGCACTTATGTACGCCCCTTCAATGAAGATTAACTGGGATTACTTGAAATAAAAACAGTAATTTAGGTAAGATGTTCATCTTTATTGTTGATATTCTACCTAAAAGGGAGAGTTGCAGATTATTCCATATTTCCAAATCTTTTAAAATTTGGGCTAAAAGTTTAGTACAGTTATTTTCTTTTAGGGAAGAGGCTTTAGAGGTTATCCAGACACCTAAATATTTTACCTTCTTTACTGCTTTCATCTCTGTTAAGGTTTCTAATTGATTTATCTGAGCATCAGTCATATTTTTAGTTATCATGTGTGTTTTAGATTTGTTAATTTTTAACTCAGCAACACTACCAAATTCCTGTACCAAACCGATTAATTTAGTTAACGTTGTCAGAGGTTCCTCCATGATGAACACTACGTCATCAGCAAATGCTTGGGCTTTATAAATTTCTTTTTTAATCTTTAAGCCTTTTATTTCATTATTTTGTCTTATCTTAATTAACATAGTTTTGAGTGTTAATATAAATAATAATTATAAAATATTTATGACAATCATTGTAGAAAGATTCAAAAATATTAAACAAAATTATACGCACAGACCAAAGGCAGCCCCATGTAGAGAGCGTTGCAGTAGTCGAATCTTGAAGTGATAAGCACTTGAGGGACCATGAGCAAAGACTCCTGGTCCAAATAGGGCCGCAACTGGTGCACCAGGCAGACCTGGACAAACACCTCCCTCACCACAGCCAAAAGATGGTGTTCTAAAGTCAGCTGTGGATCAAGGAGGACGCCCAAGTTGCGGACCCTCTCTGAGGGGGTCAATAATTCCCCCCCCCCCAGGGTAATGGACAGATGGATGTGTCCTGGGGAGGCAGTACCCACAGCCACTCCATCTTGTCTGGATTGAGTCTGAGCCTCTTGGCACCCATCCCGACCCTGACAGGCCCCAGACATCGGCACATCACTTCCAATGCTTTGCTGAGTGGACACGAGGTGAAGATGTAAAGCTGAGTATTGTAACTCACCCCGTGCCCTTGGATGATCTCACCCAATGGTTTCATGCAAATATTAAACAGCAGGGGGGAGAGGAACCCCACAAGGTAGGGACCTAGGAGTCGACCTCTGATCCTCCGCTAACACCGATTGCGACCGACCAGAGAGGTAGGAGGAGAACCACCGTAAAACAGTGCCTCCCACTCCCAACCCCTCCAATCGGTGCAGAAGGACACCATGCTCGATGGTATTGAAAGCCGCTGAGAGGTCAAGAAGCACCAGGACAGAGGATAAATCCCTGTTCCGGGCCCGCCAGAGATCATCCATCAGCGCGACCAAACCAGTTAGTTCAGAGGTCCCCAACCTTTTTTGCACCAGGGACCGGCTTTAAGCTAGACCAGTTTTCCATGGCCCGGTTGGGGGGGGGGGGGAGAGCTAGCTGTCAGCGGCGCCGTAAAAGGCGCGATCAAGAGAGGAATGGGTGAATGAATGGACGGAGGGTGGGAAGGAAGGAAGGAAAGAGGGAAGGGACAGGAACAAAAGAAGGGTGCAAAGGAAGCAAGGAAAGGTGTGAAAGGGGAGAGTAAGAGAGGAAGGAGTGAAAGAAGGGAATGAGGGAGGAAGGAAGGGAGGAAGGAAAAGGAAAGCAAGAAATGGAGGGAGGAAAGGAAGGAAAGAAAGAAAGAAAGAAAGGGGGAAGGGACAGGAACAGAGGAAGGAAGCAAGGAAACTTATGAAAGGGGAGAGTAAGGGAAGAAGGTAGGAAGGAGAAAGAAAAGAAGAAATAGAGGAAGGGAAGGTAAAAGAGAGAAAGAAAAAGAGCAAGAAAGAAAGCAAGAAAGAGAAAGAAAGAAAGGCAACTTCAAAGAAAGGCTCACTGAGCATCTCTCACTCTCTCTCTCTTTCTATCCCTCTTTCTTTCTTTCTCTTCCTTTCTCTCTCTCCTCTTCCTTTATCTCCTCTCTCTCTCCCTCTCTCTTTCTCTCCCCCTCTCTCCCCCTTTCCCTCTCTCCCTCTCTTGCTATCTCTCCCCCCTCTCCCTCTCTCTTTCTCCCTCTCCCTCTCTTTCTCTCTCTCCCCCCTCTCTCTTTCTCTCTCTCTCCCCCTCTTTCTCTCTCTTCTTCTCACTTTCTCTCTCTTGTTTTCTTTCTGTCTCTTTTGCTTTCTCTCTCTCTCACTCTTTCTTGTTTTCTTTCTCACGCTCTTTCTCTCTCTTGTTCTCTCTCTTGCTATCTCTTTCTCTCCCCCCCCCTTTCTCACTCTCTCTTTCTCACTTTCTCTCTATCTTGCTGTCTGTTGCTCTCACTCACTCTCGTTCTCTCTCCATTCTTCTCAGCGATGACGCGCGCACGCCCTGCCCGCCTCACCTTTGCGAGAGCACTTTCGCCCCGGGCTCTCAGCAAGGGGGTTTGGAGGAGAGGCGGGGCCGGCGAAGGTGATATTGAATGTCGGGGGAGAACGGGCGGCTGCAAGCGCTCCCTATCCCCCTGCTAGCCCACTCGGAATATTCAAAATAAGAAAAGCCTTCGCCGGCAAAGGTTTTTCTTATTTTGAATATTCCGAGTGGGCTAGCAGGGAGATAGGGAGCGCGTGCAAATACCCGTTCTCCCCCGACATTCAATATCACCTTCGCCGGCCTCCGCTGAGGAAAGCCTTTGCCGGCATTTCCTCTCGTTGTCAAGGAGGCGCAGCGGCGGGCGGAGAGAGGGAAGGAGGGGGGGGGGGCAGCGGCGTCCCTCCTGGCCTTGGCGGGCCGCCCAACCCTCCCCACCTCCTGCAAACGCGGCGGGCGGCGGGGGGAGAGCGAGGAGCCGGTTCCGGCGGGCGCGGGGCTTGGCTGGCTGGCGGGGGGAGCGCCGCTGGTGATGCGGAAAGGCCGAGGGGGCCCTGGCGCCGCGGACCGGCTGAAAAGCTCCAACGGCCCGGTCCCGGTCCGCGGACCGGCGGTTGGGGACCTCTGAGTTAGTTGAACAAAAAGGTTAGCCATCACTGCCCTAACCACATTTAATATTAAATAAAGACAGAATTAAGCTATTTTCAGAAAAACAGCTTGTACTCTGTTAAGAGGGCCTGCTGAGTAAAAATGTGGAAAATAAACAGAAATGATGACAATTATGGATGTGAGGATGAAAGTGAAAGAACACTACAGTGTTCCCTCGATTTTCGCGGGAGATGCGTTCCGAGACTGCCCGCGAAAGTCGAATTTCCGCGAAGTAGAGATGCGGAAGTAAATACACTATTTTTGGCTATGAACAGTATCACAAGCCTTCCCTTAACACTTTAAACCCCTGAATTGCTATTTCCCATTCCCTTAGGAACCATTTAGATTATTACTCACCATGTTTATTTATTAAAGTTTATTTTAAAAAAATATTTATTAAAGGTGGATGAAAGTTTGGTGATGACATATGATGTTATTGGGTGGGAAAAACCGTGGTATAGGGGGGAAAACCGTGAAGTATTTTTTAATTAATATTTTTGAAAAACCGTGGTATAGACTTTTCGCGAAGTTTGAACCCACGAAAATCGAGGGAACACTGTATTTAGGAGCCACAGTGTCACAGTGCTTAGAATGCAGTACTACAGGTTACTTCTATTGACTGTATCTGACTACAATACGGCAGATCAAATCTTACTAGGCTCAAGGTTGACTCAGCTTTCCATCCTTCCAAGGTAGGTAAAATGAGGACCCAGATTGTTGTGGGGTAATATGCTGACTCCGTAAACCAATTAGAGAGGATTGTAAAAGCATTGTGAAGCCGTATATACTGTAAGCCTAAGTGCTATTGCTATTTAATCCTATCCTAATACAAATCTAGGCTTTGTCTCCTGACTCCACTTGTATTGCAGTTGGGAGCAATGGGGGAGAGACCCCATATAATAACAACATTTAAATAAACTTAAATAATTACAAATGTCACGCAATGACACTGCTCTAGTAACAAAATGGTAGCTTAGAATTAAACCGTAGAAGAAAAAAAATAAAATGGGTGGAATAAAAAAGACTGCAAAAATACAAAATTCTTTTTTGCCTTTAGCAATCTTGTCTCTTATTTTATTTATTATTTATTAATCAGATTTGTATGCCGCCCCTCTCCGCAGACTCGGGGCGGCTCACAGAAATAATAATACAATGTAAACAAATCTAATATTTAAGTTAATTTAAAAAACCCCAATTTAGAAACCAATCATACATACTAGCATACATAAATGCATAAATTTTATAAGCCTAGGGGGAGGGAAAGTGTCAATTCCCCCATGCCTGACGACAGAGGTGGGTTTTAAGGAGCTTACGAAAGGCTAGGAGGGTGGGGGCAACTCTGATATCTGGGGGGAGTTGGTTCCAAACCGCCACAGAGAAGGCTCTTCCCATGCGTCCCGCCAAACGACATTGTTTAGTTGACGGGACCCGGAGAAGGCCAACTCTGTGGGACCTAACTGGTCGCTGGGATTCGTGCGGTAGAAGGCGGTCCCGGAGATATTGTCCACTATTTTGCTTTAGAGTCACTTTAGAAAACTCTTGGGATATAATAGATTAAATATATAACAAAGAGTCAATATTCTATGCCTGGTCAATATGGCATGATGGTAACAGGCATCTTAAACAATTTTGACTATGGGAGGACAAACAGTGTAATAAAAGGTTGCTATTTGGCTGCCGTGGCTAGAGGAATCCTCCATGCTATAGTGTTTGCTCCATTAAGGTCATGCTTCAGATCCAATAAAATCTTTATTACAGTCATAAATTAGCATAATTTTAATCGTGCTTCTTCTCTGTAAGCATTTTCCCTCTATTCTGTTCTATGACTTACATGTCGGCCTCACTAAATAGATTAGACTAAGAAAACAACTCCACGGGAAGATTAAATCAGAAATCAATCGATCAATAATAATAACAAACAAATAAAACCATTCTCCAGATCTTCCAAATTTGATTGTAAATATGAACAATCTCATAAAATCCTGATTTTCTGAAAAAATTCCAAACAATAAAATTAACCTCCTGGTCTTTCATAAAGCTCTTAAAACCTACCTCTGCCAACGGGCATTGCGGGCCGTGAGTGATGAGATTGCCTCTGGCTGATACTATGTATGATTGAATTGGATGAATGCATATGACTGTATATGGGGTTTTTAATGCTTTTTAGTAATTTGTATAATTCTTTTATAGCTATTTAGATTTTTTTTACATATTGTCGCATTTATAATGTTGTATGCTGCCTTGAGTCGCCTTGAGAAGGGCAGCATAGAAATTAGATAGATAGATAGATAGATAGATAGATAGATAGATAGATAGATAGATAGATAGATAGATAGATAGATAGATAGAAATGAGCTAAATTTACATTGGAATCTGAAGAGAATCTGGAAGCCTTTCTCAGAGTACCACTAAGTGTATTTAAAGCTTGCCATGAATTTGGACACCTTGATTATATATTGACAAATTGGTTGTCAAAATTGGTTATTTTGATAACAGTATAACTCAGTTAATCAATAAATTCAATTCAATTCAATTCAATTTATTAGATTTGTATGCCGCCCCTCTCTGAAGACTCGGGGCGGCTCACAACAACGATAAAAATAATATTACAATGGCACAAATCTAATATTAAAAATAACTAAAAACCCTATCATAATTAAAACCAAACAGCACATACATACCAAACATAAATAATAATGAGCCTGGGGGAAGATGTCTCAAATCCCCCAGTAGAATAATGCTAGCAACAACCATGTACTCAAAATCATCATATAAGTCTAATTAATAAAACAATAAATAAATTTTCATTTTGCCACAAGCCATCCTCTAACAAATCCAATTAATGACTTTCATAGGTTTTACACCTAATAGTTTTGCTCCAGCTGAATGGCTTTGCTCCAGCTGAATGGATTTTTAGTCTAAATTAACATACTCCCCTCCCTTTTTTGCTCTCTCCTCACAGCTCTTTAACAACCACAAGTTTCCCCTTCATGGTAGGAACTTTATATAGAGGGAGAGTTTTCTTTTTTTCTTTTTTTATTCTTTAGAGCAGTGTTTTTTAACCAGTGTGCCGTGGCACCCTAGTGTGCCGCGAGACATGGTCAGGTGTGCCGCGAAAAAGGAAGCTCAGGTTCCAGTCTCGCTACTTTTTGCTGAGAGTGAGAGAGAGTGTGTGAGAGAGAGAGAAAGAAAGCAAGAGAAAAAGAAAGCAAGAGAGAAAGAGAGAGAACGCAAGTGTCAGAGAGAAAGAAAGCAAGAGAGAGAGAGAGATAAATGAGCAAAAAGGGGAGGAAAAAACTTTGCTGAGAGAGAGAGAGTGAGGGAGAGAGAGAAAGAGAGAAAGAGAAAGCAAGTGTCAGAGAGAAAGCAAGCAAGCAAGAGAGAGAGATAAATGAGCAAAAAGGAGAGGAAAAAAAGAGAAATGAGAAAATGATTGAGACAGAATGTCATTTTGTGTCATTTTGGTTGGTGGTGTGCCCCAGGATTTTAGAATATAAAAAATGTGCCGCGGCTCAAAAACGGTTGAAAATCACTGCTTTATTGAAAGGCTTCAGGTTTCTGTGGTTTAGAGCTAATAAAAGTGAAAAAAAATACAGTGTTGTAGAGCCAACAGCTGCAGTTCAGCTGTGCCCTGATAGATTCTTCCCATACACACTGGGGAAGTAAGAAAGTTGTTTCATTTGTAGGAACTTGCATTGTTCAATTGAATATCTCCCTCCATTTTTCCAATTCTTGACAAGACAGTCTGTTAGGAGTGGGGAAGCAGTGAAACATACATTGTGATATCACAGTGCAAGTCTATAAAGTACTTTTGCCTAAAATTAAGATGCAAATACGTACAAAAAAGTTAGGTTTTTTGTGATTTCACAATGCATTTTGCCCATCTCAACAAGGCTGAAATAGATCTATCCTAGTCTCCCTTAATTTTCAAATTCAGCAAAAACTATATATTTCTTTTTAATGCGGGGTTTTATAGTTTTAGATTATATTGGACTTCTTTTTATTGTTCTGTATCTATTTGTATTTCTATTTATATTATTATTGTAAGCCTCACTGAGTCCTTCAGGATTGGGTGGCATAGAAGTCAAATATATACATATGTCACATGTTTTTGCTGAATTTGAAAATTAAGGGAGACTAGGATAGATCTATTTCGGCCTTATTTTGGCCTCATCAGCTAGCCATACCCTCACTGGGACTTGAACTTGCAACCTTTGCCTTGTAAGGCAGAGAATTAACCTCTAGGCTACAGTATCCAATCCCTTCAGCTCTGTACCAGGGAGGGGTTACATGCTTTTTGTGCTTTTTGTGAATATATATATCCACGCATACATATTTTTGCTGATAAGGGACCATCAACAAAATCAATTTTTATATCAACTTATAATTTTAGTGTATATTGTATATAGTTATATTTTAACGGTTTTAGTGTTTTTAAATTGTTATTAATTGCCATTTTATACTATTATTAATTTAATTGATTTTTAAAATAATTGGGGTTCTAAGTAATGGATGACTGGGATAAATTTGCTTGTGGCTATGAATGGAATGACTGGTATGATTGGGTGGGTGGGGGTGGGGGTGTGTGTGGTATGGATGAGTTTATTGATAGTAGTGTGAATGATAGGTCTGGCCCACCTGATGCTCGGGAGACAGGAGAGGAAGGGGCGCCGATCTCTGGGGGGGCAGAGGGTCGAAATATCCCTGTGTTGCTGGGGAGAGGCAGATATGGCGGGGGCCACAGAGTTAGCCGTTCCAGGGGAACGAGGGACCGTTGCTTAATAACGGTCCCTTGTTCTGGCTCTGTGAGCCCAATCTTGGGTACTGGTGGTGAGTGTAACTCTGGCCCTGGGCTCAGGTTGCTGCTGCTGAATGCCAGGTCGGTAGTAAATAAAGCTCTCCTCATCCGGGATTTGATCCTGGATGAGGAGGCCGACCTGGCATGTATTATTGAAACCTGGCTGGGCCCGGAGGGAGGTGTTCCTCTCTCTGAAATTTGCCCAGCCGGGTTTCAGATATGGCATCAACCTCGACCCCAGGGAAGGGGGGGAGGAGTGGCTATTGTAGCCAGGGAGAGCCTTTGCCTGCGTAGACTCATTGCTCCGGAAATTGCGGGTTGCGAGTCTCTCTTGATGAAGTTGGACTTAGGGGTTCAGGTGGGCTTATTTCTCACGTACCTGCCTCCCAGCTGCGTGTCAAAAGCCCTGCCTGTGCTACTCGAGGAGGTAGCCGGGTTGGCGGTGGAGTTCCCTGGACTCATCGTCCTGGGGGACTTCAACCTGCCGTCACTCGGCGAAACCTCTGGGTTGGCACAGGAGTTCATGGCCACCATGACAGCCGTGGACCTGACTCAAGTAGTACAGGGTCCGACTCACGAGGGAGGGCACGCACCTGACATGGTATTCCTTTCCGAGCAATTGAGTAATGGTCTGAGACTAAGGGGCTTAGAAGTATTGCCTTTGTCATGGTCAGACCATTTTCTACTACGGCTTGACTTCCTGGCTCCAATCCTCCCCCGCAGGGAGGCGGAACCAATGAAGATGTTCCGCCCCAGACGCCTGATGGACCCAGAGGGCTTTCAAACGGCGCTTGGGGTTATTCCAGAGGCACTCGTTCACAGTTCGGTGGAGTCTCTCGCGGAGGCCTGGAACAGGGCTGCGGCGGGGGCTCTTGACCGGATTGCGCCTTTGCGACCTCTCCGTGGCGCTAGACCCCGTAGAGCCCCATGGTTCAACGAGGAGCTCCGGGAGTTGAAACGCCAAAAGAGACGTCTAGAGAAGCGATGGAGGAAGAGTAGGTCTGAATCCGACCGAACACTTGTAAGAGCTTTTATTAAGACTTACAAAGTGGCGCTCAAGGCGGCAAGATGCGCGTATCATGCCGCCTTGATTGCATCAGCGGAATCCCGCCTGGCCGCTCTGTTTAGGGTGACCCGCTCCCTTCTTAACCAGGGGGGAGTTGGGGAGCCCTTACAGAGTAGTGCCGAGGATTTTAACACGTTTTTCGCTGATAAAGTCGCTCGGATCCGGGCCGACCTCGACTCCAATTGTAAAACAGAGTCGACTGACAACGAGTCAGTCGAGGTGACTGGGGCACGTACTTGTCCACCTGTCTGGTAAGAGTTTGATCTGGTGACACCTGATGAAGTGGACAAGGCCATTGGAGCTGTGAGTTCCGCCACCTGTTTACTGGATCCGTGTCCCTCCTGGCTGGTTTCGGCCAGCAGGGAGGTGACGGGGAGCTGGGCCCAGGAGATTACCAACGCTTCCTTGGGGAGGGGAGTTTTTCCATCACTCTATAAAGAAGCGCTCGTGCGCCCCCTCCTCAAGAAGCCCTCCCTGGACCCAGCTGTGCTTAACAACTATCGTCCAGTCTCCAACCTTCCCTTTATGGGGAAGGTTGTCGAGAAGGTGGTGGCGCTCCAGCTCCAGCGGTCCTTGGAAGAAGCCGATTATCTAGGTCCCCAGCAGTCGGGTTTCAGGCCCGGTTACAGCACGGAAACCGCTTTGGTCGCGTTGATGGATGATCTCTCACGGGCCCGGGACAGGGGTTTATCCTCTGTCCTGGTGCTCCTTGACCTCTCAGCGGCTTTCGATACCATCGACCATGGTATCCTGCACCGGCTGGAGGGGTTGGGGGTGGGAGGCACTGTTCTTCAGTGGTTCTCCTCCTACCTCTCTGGCCGGTCGCAGTCGGTGTTAGTGGGGGGTCAGAGGTCGACTCCTAGGTCTCTCCCTTGTGGGGTGCCTCAGGGGTCGGTCCTCTCCCCCCTGCTATTCAACATCTACATGAAACCGCTGGGTGAGATCATCCAAGGACATGGGGTGAGGTATCATCAATATGCGGATGATACCCAGCTTTACATCTCCACCCCATGCCCAGTCAACGAAGCGGTGGAAGTGCCTTCCGTAAACTCCTTAAAACCCACCTTTGCCGTCAGGCATGGGGGAACTGAAACATCTTCCCCTGGGCATGTTTAATTTATATATAGTATGCTTGTGTGTATGTCTGTTAGTATATGGGGTCTTTTAAATCTTTTAATTTTAAATTTGTTAGATTATTTATGATTTGTTTCCACGTGTTGTGAGCCGCCCCGAGTCTTCGGAGAGGGGCGGCATACAAATCTAAGTAATAAATAAATAAATAAATAAATAAATAAATAAATAAATAAATAAATAAATAAAAAGGAAGGGAGCCTAGTATAGATCCATACGCATACACACACACGTACACACACACACACACACACACACATGTATGTATGTATACAGTGATAGAGGTACCACTGTATACATATACACAGTGATACCTCTACTTACAAACTTAATTTGTTCCGTGACCAGGTTCTTAAATAGAAAAGTTTGTAAGAAGAAGCAATTTTTCCCATAGGAATCAGTGTAAAAGCAAATACTGTAATGTGTGCGATTGGGGAAACCACAGAGAGGGTGGAGGCACTGTTTCCTCCCAGGAGATTCCTAGAGAAGCCCCACAGAGGCTTCTCCCCATCTTTTCCGGCCCTGTTTCCTCCCAGGAGATCCCTAGAGAGACCCCTTGGAGGCTTCTCCCCGCCTTTTCCAGCCCTGTTTCCTCCCAGGATATTCCTAGAGAGGCCCCACAGAGGCTTCTCCCCGCCTTTTCCAGCACTGTTTCCTCCCAGGAGATTCCTAGAGAGGCCCCATGAAGGTTTCTCCCCACCTCTTCCGGCCCTGTTTCCTCCCAGGAGATCCCTAGAGGGACCCCATGGAGGCTTCTCCCCACCTTTTCCAGCCCTGTTTCCTCCCAGGAGATTCCTAGAGAGGCCCCACAGAGGCTTGTCCCCACCTTTTCCAGCACTGTTTCCTCCCAGGAGATTCCTAGAGAGGCCCCACGGAGGCTTCTCCCTGCCTTTCCTGATTACAGTTTCGGAGGCTTGTGCTTATAAGTTGAAAATGGTTCTTGAGAAGAGGCAAAAAAAATCTTGAACATTCGATTCTTATCCAGAAAAGTTTGTAAGTAGAGGCGTTCTTAGGTAGAGGTACCACTATATATATATGCATGTTTTCTGTTGAATCACCTTGCTGTACCCAAATATGTAAGGAAGCATACTGATTTCCTTTTTGCCTCTTGACCCCACCCAGGGCTATATCCAAGGCATATAGTTGACAAACTATAATATACACGTGTGACATATTTGTGTTGATCAGTGAAAAGTCCACAGATTCAAATCCTAGTAAGGGTATGGCTAGCTGACGAGAGCATAATAAGATTGAAAAAATTTATCCTAGTCTCCCTTCCTTTTCACTTATCAGCAAAAATATGTTACATACATAGGTACACACACACACACACACACATACACACAATATCTCATCATTTTCATGTCCTTGCTTTCCACTGACAGCTACAGATTCAAATTATTCTTGGTGAAGTTTCTGAAAGACCTAAGTACTTTACTTTTAACATTAATGTAATCATTTAGCCGCCCCGAGTTTTCGGAGAGGGGCGGCATATAAATCCAATAAATGAAATGAAATTACACCTAGCAAGAATCAGTTTGTGGACTAATCTTTGCTGTATGCAAACTGCCTATAACTAGAACTTTTGGAAAAAGCTATAATAAAAGCTAGTCTATTTAGTAATAGCTGTGGGTGCAACATATGTAAGATTGGTTTGCTTGATATAGATTTGCGTTGGAGAAAATGGAAGAAATTGCAGTGTATGAAACATTTAGCAAGCTGTAAATGTATAATAACAGGAGTTTGATGGAAAACTGAGGGATTATTTCTTTTGTGAAATGCAGGATTATGGTATCTATTCCGTGTGGTTCCTGTTTTATGGAGATAAAAAGAATTTGTTACATAGTGATCTGAACTGTATGTTCTTTGAGCTATGATATAAAAAACCCTTTATTTCTATAGAAATGCTTTAGGCAAATCCTGTTTGGGACTAACTCGGCAATGTGCAAATGTAGCATCACCCAGTTGTTGGTTTTGTTTTGTTTGATCATATTATTTAAGCAGCATGAGTTTTTGAAAAACCCAGAGGAGTTTAACATTAACCATGAAAGACTAGAGTTTGGGTTTTATGCGCTAGATAGAAACATAGAAACATAGAAGTCTGACGGCAGAAAAAGACCTCATGGTCCATCTAGTCTGCCCTTATACTATTTTCTGTATTTTATCTTAGGATGGATATATGTTTATCCCAGGCATGTTTAAATTCAGTTACTGTGGATTTACCAACCACGTCTGCTGGAAGTTTGTTCCAAGGATCTACTAATCTTTCAGTAAAATAATATTTTCTCACGTTGCTTTTGATATTTCCCTCAACTAACTTCAGATTGTGTCTCCTTGTTCTTGTGTTCACTTTCCTATTAAAAACACTTCTCTCCTGAACCTTATTTAACCCTTTGACATATTTAAATGTTTCGATCATGTCCCCCCTTTTCCTTCTGTCCTCCAGACTATACAGATTGAGTTCATTAAGTCTTTCCTGATATGCTTTATGCTTAAGACCTTCCACCATTCTTGAAGCCCGTCTTTGGACCCATTCAATTTTGTCAATATCTTTTTGTAGGTGAGGTCTCCAGAACTGAACACAGTATTCCAAATGTGGTCTCACCAGAACTCTATATAGCGGGATCATAATCTCCCTCTTCCTGCTTGTTATACCTCTAGATCTGCAGCCAAGCATCCTACTTGCTTTCCCTACCGCCTGACTGCACTGTTCACCCATTTTGAGACTGTCAGAAATCACTAGCCCTAAATCCTTCTCTTCTGAAGTTTTTGCTAACACAGAACTGCCAATACAATACTCAGATTGAGGATTCCTTTTCCACAAGTGCATTATTTTACATTTGGAAACATTAAACTGCAGTTTCCATTGCTTTGACCATTTATCTAGTAAAGCTAAATCATTTATCATATTACAGACGCCTCCAGGAATATCAACCCTATTGCACACTTTAGAGTCATCGGCAAATAGGCAAACCTTCCCTACCAAACCTTCCCCTATGTCACTCACAAACATATTAAAAAGAATAGGACCCAGAACAGACCCTTGTGGCACACCGCTTGTAACCTGTTTCTGCTCCGAATACTCACCATTAACAATAACTCTCTGATGTCTACGCTGCAGATATAAGAATAAGATTTTTATTTAAAATGATGTCATTGCTAACCTCAGAACAATGAATGCATTTGGGATGCCAGTACCTGAGAAGATTGGTGTGAGCTATAAATCATCATTTAACCACCAAAATATTGAAAATGTTTTTCCATTTTTACAACTTGGTTCTTGGAGCTTTGGTGCCTAATAGATGAATACACTTTTCCATATGTGCGCCTAGCAAAAAATCATCTATTGAGGTCTACTTTAATCTTAGAAGGCCTTGTTTCCTATTTCATATCCCTTCCAAACTTCAGTGGCCGCAAATAATGCTATTTTTGATGAACTCTGGGCAAGAACTTGCTGCGAATGTGCTAAGTCACTAGACTGAATTATAACTTTATTTATTGTATATGTTTTTGTGGCTTCCTAGGAGTTCAACTCGTGAGCAACGATAAACAATCCTCCCCGCCCCCCCAGCCACCAGTTGTGATTAAACATCTCTGTTATTGGAATTGGGCTTCTAGCCACTAAGACTCTATATGTGAAACATGGAAAATTGTTCATATCTTCACATTTCAGCATACATATTTTTAAAAGTACAATTTAAAATTGTATCCTTAGTAGCTATATATACCAAAAAATATAAATTAAAACTTACCATAAAAACAAGGTGGTCAGGGATGGGTTCTACTTACCTTCTACTTACCAACTCCTACCCTCAAAACGTCGCTACAGAGCACTGCACACCAAGACAACTAGACACAAGAACAGTTTCTTTCCGAACGCCATCACTCTACTAAACAAATAATTCCCTCAACACTGTCAGACTTTCTACTAAATCTGCACTTCTATTCTACTAGTTTTTCTCATCATTCCTTTCACCCATTTCCTCCCATGTTGACTGTATGACTGTAACTTGTTGCTTATATCCTAAGATTTTTATTAATATTGCTTCTTCATTGCTTATTTGACCCCTATGACAATCATTAAGTGTTGTACCATATGATTCTTGACAAATGTATCTTTTATTTTATGTACGCTGAGAGCATATGCACCAAGACAAATTCCTTGTGTGTCCAATCATACTTGGCCAATAAAAATTCTATTCTATTCTATTCCCCACTGGTTCGCATTGCGACCCCTTGTGCAATTTTGCATCGGTACATGCTTAGTAGCTGGAATCAGCCCAAAACACAGCTGAGGAGCTGATCAGCTGCACTTCGGGGGAAGATATAAAGGTCAGTATTAACCTGGGGGCAGACAGGAGGTCCTTTTTCATGCAGCTGAACAGGAGAAACCTTCCAAACAGGGAAAAAAAATCACAAAAACTGTCAAAGAAAAAGATGGCAGGGCAAACAGCTCTCCGGTAGAATTGTAAAAGAATAAATTTTCCAAGACTGCTGTGAATTATGGGAATTAAAAACATCTAAGAGGTAACTGCTTGGGAAAGGCTGCACTATATCAGCAGTCACTCATTGCTGGATATTGCAGAAGAAATTCTCTCTTGATCAGTGTTTCTCAATCTTGGCAGCTTTAAGATGTGTGGACAACAACTCCCAGAATGCTGACTGGGAAATTCTGGAAGCTAAAATTCAGACATCTTATAAATTTTAAGCTATTTGAAATTATACAGTTGCCTAGAAACATTTAAAAAACAAAGGGAAGCACACATCTGTCAGGAAAACCAAAAAATGCTGAATGTAATTGCCAGGTAGTCCTCAACGTATAAGCGTTCATTTAGTGAGTGTTCGAAGTTACAACGGCATTGACAAAAGTGACTTATGACCATTTTTCACACTTAACAATCATTGCAATATCTCCATGGTCACATGATCAACATTCAGACACTTGGCAACTGGCATGTATTTATGACGGTTGCAGTGTCCTGAAGTCATGTGATCACCTTTGGCAAACTTCTGACAAGCAAAACCAGTGAGGAAGTCAGATTCACTTAACAATTGTACAGTGTTCCCTTGACTTTCGTGGGGGATGCGTTCCGAGACCGCCCGCAAAAGTCGAATTTCCGCGAAGTAGAGATGCGGAAGTAAATATACTATTTTTGGCTATGAACAGTATCACAAGCCTTCCCTTAACACTTTAAACCCCTAAATTACAATTTCCCATTCCCTTAGCAACCATTTAGATTATTACTCACCATGTTTATTTATTAAGGTTTATTAAAAAAAATATTTATTAAAGGCGGACGAAAGTTTAGCGATGACATATGACATCATCAGGCGGGAAAAACTGTGGTATAGGGGGAAAAACAGCGAAGTATTTTTTTTTAATTAATATTTTTGAAAAACCGTGGTATAGACTTTTCGCAAAGTTCGAACCCGCGAAAATCAAGGGAACACTGTATTACTAACTTAACAACTACAGTGATTCACTTACTAATTGTGGCAAGAAAGATTGCAAAATTCACCTAGGGATTATCTACGAGTCTACGGAGAGGGGCGGCATACAAATCTAATAAATAATAATAATAATAATTATTATTATTATTTTAATAATAATCTTGCTTACAATAATAATAATTATTATTTTAATAATAATAATCTTGCTTACAATGAAAATTTTGGGCTCAATTACGATCATAAGTCATGGACTATCTGTAAGTAAGTCAGAAAGACATCATAAATAATACTGGCAGGTTTCATTAAAAAGCTTTTTGAATTTTGCTGTGCATATTTATAACTGAATCAACTTTTCAGTCAGACAAGCAAATATATGTGCTTCAATTACGTTATATTAAAAATGGTATAGAAATGGCAAAATCGGGGTAGTCACATTGTGTTCAAAGTTTTAAAATATTTATTTAATTTTTTTTTTTTAAAGTGCTTCAATTACGGCCCACATTTGTTCAAAAGTTGGAACAATCTTTTAAATTAAACTAGTCATAGTATGAAGGGCAGCTGATATAGAGGTGGTTCTCCACTTAACAATAGTTCATTTAGTGACTGTTCAAACAGACTGTTAGAACCACACTGAAAAGGGGACTTAGGAACTTTTTTCACACTTACAACTGTTGCGGCATCCCCATGTTCACATGATCAAAATTCAGACACTTGGCAATTGGCTCATACTTACGACCATTGTAGTGGTCCCGAGTTCATGTGATCCCCTTTTGCAACCTTCTCACAAGCAAAGTCAATGAGGAAGCCAGATTCACTTAACAACCACGGTTGGGTTTTAACTTACCTCCCCGCCGGTTTGCTTCCTCCTGCGCTGTGTGCCTGCCTGCACATTGTGTGCCATGTAGCTGCACTGTATGCGTTCACACATGTGCAGTGCCAAAAATTTAGCTTCCATGCAGGCACAGGGGCAAAAAGCAGCCCCAAAAAAGGTTCTGCGCATGCTCAGAAGCCAAAAACGAGATGGCAGTGGCCAGGGACTGACACCGACAGTACCGGCTCCGTGGCATCACCACCGGTTTACTCTATAGAACCAGTAGGAACTCACCTTTGTTAACAACTGAGTTACTAACTTAACAATTGTGGCAAGAAAACCCATTTTAAAAATCCACTTAACAAATTTTTCAATTAACAATATAAATTTTGTGCTCAATTGTGGTCATAACTCAAGGACTACCTGTAACATAGATGTAATATGAAGTGATTTCCTAATTCCACCAACTGCTCTGCAGATTATATGATGAGCATAATATTTTAATATGACGTATGTTTTGACGGTATATTTTAAGAAATGATGGTATATTCTTAACAAATCATACTAATAATTATACTGAAAGATGTCCAAGTAACATTGCTAGCCACAATGTGGGTAATGCTTGCTGGGAAAAATAAAGACAAACAGGTGTCTGTGCAGTTGGTGATTATTTACTACTTACTTTGTTGTTTGCAAAGTAAGGTAATTTTGTCAACATAGAACAGTTTCAGAAAGCAGCTCTCCACTTTTCAATGAGTTTTTTCTTCACTTCCTGAGAGTATTAATAGAGGTATTTTTTGGAGCACTGTTGTGCAGCCATATAAAGTTTTGTGGTACAATGGGAACATTTAGAAACTTTTTTTTCTTATTTATACAGATGCCTTTTGTAACATCAAAAGCCACATTATGTCCCAAGAACTGACTAATGGTCCGGTCTGGCTTAGCCTGGGGGAACTAAATTCTAAATGAAGTTTTACAATCTGTCTGATGTAGCTTTTGTTGGTATCTATGATCAGGAACAATCAAAGGGCTAAATGAGATGCATTTTAAGTAAACTCCACTTATGTGTAAATTTTTAATGGGCAAAAAGCAGCAGGAGAATTGGGATAATAATTAATCTTACAACAGGAGAAAAAGTTGAATAATTTTCTGCCCTGATGATAAAAATGTCTTTTTTTTCAACATGGACTTTCCTATAATACAAATAAAATGTATAAAATAACAAATTTCAAATGTGACATAGCAGAATGGTTACATTTCCATTTTGTGGTCCATTCCACCAGCCAAAATAATTTCTTTATAAAATGCATGTTAAATGCAAATATGTGAATCATAGCATCTTGTTGGTTTGGCTAATAGTCACATTTTGGTATCTTCCATATGTGACTGTATTTTGATTTTCATAATGGCATATGAAGTCCAACCAAACTGGTGGGCAACAGTTTAGAAAAGCCTGGGGAGGAAGATAGATTACAATTGTTGAAAACTATAAGCCTTGATTTCCTTTTCGTTTCTCAGCTATTTCCATGATGGATCAAGTGGCTGAAGTAGGGGTGGGTTCCAATTTATCTCACCGCCGTCCACTTCCTCCTGCGCCGCGCAGTGCCAAAAACTAAGCTTCTGCACATGTGCAGAAGCAAAAAACAAGATGGTGGCGCCTATGGCACCACCGCGAGAGACAGTTCAGGGGCCTGGCTAGTCTGTGAATATTTTATTTATTTATATATTTACTTACTTACTTACTTACTTACTTACTTACTTACTTACTTACTTACTTACTTATTTATTAGATTTGTATGCCGCCCCTCTCCGTAGACTCTGTAGAATAGTGAATAGTGAGTTTAGTAATGTTTATTCTTAAATATACATGGATAAGAAAGTGGGTGGACTACATTTATCACCCAAGAATCTGCTACTAGGATCAAAGCGATTTAAAAATGTTTAGATTCTAAGAATCTGAAACGCTTCTTGGATGTTCTGTCTTTATTATATTGATGGTCTTTGACTGTAATAAAGGTTTTACTTACTAATATGCATGGATAAGAAAATGGGTGTAAGTTTTAAATGTAAGGATACTACTGTTTCATTGGTGTTTTAAAAAAATTCATACCTGTGTATCAAAAACAATAATAAACTTTACAACAAATCTTGGTCATGTTATGTAGCTATTTATTTTTTTATGTATTTCATCTTAAATGTATATTGATTTTTAATCAGGTGGTTGGTGTGGCACAAGCAATCAACAAAAAATCTGGTGGTGGAGCAACATTCACTGAGCAAGATGAGAAGGTATATTTTACAATTTAATTTTTAGAAATAAATGTTACCATATATTAAGTGCAGACAATTCTGCTAGGACAAAAGAAGAATTCATTCCTCCTTTCTAAATAGAATTTGTGATGAGCATTTGTGGGATGTCAGAATTAAAAGATGAACCAAAGGGGCTCATGGTCTGAACAGAATTCAGTTCTTATTTTTAAAAACGGAAGCCTACATTTAATATTTCCTACAAGACTGGGCATTGTCTGCATCTGTTTTTGTGTTTGCAAAATTCACCACAACTCTTTACAGTAGAATCTAATGTAATATTGGTATTTTAAGATGGATATAAACAGCACTCTTTGCTAATAAAATAGAGTGCTTAGGAACTGGAAAGGCTTCTAACTGCTCAAGTATAATTAAATAGTAAAAGTGCTATTAGAATTGTCAAAATATCAGATCATTTCAAAATACAAATCAGACTGTTAGACGTTTGGGATTCCAAATCTGAGGATCTTTAGTTATATAGGTTTTGATGTCTAATTTACAGGATTTTGCTGCTTACTTGGCTTTTTGTGGAATTGTTCTTCACAATGCTCAGCTCTATGAGACCTCCCTTCTTGAAAACAGACGCAATCAGGTGAGGTAAAGGTATCATATCTTTGGGTGTGGTGTGTATAAGCGATGTACAGTATTAAAAACATTCATTTCATGTTTTTTCATGTGCATCAGGTATAGCCAATAAATATGGTATGCTGTTTTGAGTGCCCTTGATGCCATAATTGGTAGCTGGTCTAAAAGGAACAGGAGACATTGGCAGTATGCATTGCCATCCTCCTGCATTGAGATCTAACCTTGAAAATGAGTGGGGATAAGGAAAGGAAGGTTGGGTATATTAGAGAAGAAGATAACAGAAACTACAGAAACTTAATCTAGCAACCAAGGGCAGGTAAGCATCCTATATGCTATAAATATTTCTGCCACAACAGTCACAATTAATTTTATTTATTTTTATTTTATTTATTGGATTTGTATGCCGCCCCTCTCCGTAGCCTCGGGGCGGCTAACAACAATGATAAAAACAACATGTAACAATCATAGTTCCCTCTAAGCTGAGCAGTGAGCAATCGCTCACTTAAAAATCATCATCAACTCAGAGTTTTCCAAACCTGCCCAGAAGCCGAGAGGGAAAGAGTGAGAGGGAAGGAGAGAGAGAGGAAGAGAGGAAGAGAGAGAAACAGATAGAAAAAAGAGAGGAAGGAAAAGAGAAAGAAAAAGAATGGGAGTAAGGAAGAGAGAAAGAAAATCAAAATCTAGTTTGAAACTAGCTCAACTATTTAAGTGGCATTTTGATATTGATAGAGTTGCCCTATTATGAGCTCACTGTTATAGACACACAGTACAGTATTTTATTTTGAAATTCTCTGAGGCAAAACAGGGTGGGTTTTTTATTTGTTTGTTTGTTTATTTATTATTTCTGTGCCGCCCAGTCCCGAAGGGACTGCCGCTCAGACGCTATACTTTTCCGCCCACCCCCCAAAAAATTAGAGGGAACACTGGTAACAATCCAATCCAATACTAAAATAACTAAAAAAAACCTTATTATAAAAACCAAACATACATACAGACATACCATGTGTAAATTGTAAGGGCCTAGGGGGAAAGAATATCTCAGTTCCCCCATGCCTGATGGCAGAGGTGGGTTTTAAGAAGCTTACGAAAGGCGAGGAGGGTGGGGGCAATTCTAATCTCTGGGGGGAGTTGGTTCCAAAGGGCTGGGGCCGCCACAGAAAAGGCTCTTCCACTGGGTCCCGCCAAACAACATTGTTTAGTTGACGGGACCCCGAGAAGGCCCATTCTGTGGGACCTAACTGGTCGCTGGGATTCGTGCAGCAGAAGGCGGTCCCTGAGATAATCTGGTCCGGTGCCTTGAAGGGCTTTATAGGTCATAACACTTTGAATTGTGACCGGAAACTGATCGGCAACCAATGCAGACGTGTTGTCATGTGGCCTCTTGGGAAAATGAATTGCCCACCCTTGCTGTAGACTCCAACTAAACCTTTATGTTATCAGCTACTAAAGCTGAACTACAAACATCATTATTCCCAGTATATGATGTGATTTCATCCTGCTTTCTATCAAGGGATTCATACATAAGCCTAATGATTCCTGGCAACAAAATATGTCAATGTACTTTGTAATATGACGGAGAATGGCATTGAGGAGGAAAGTTTAATTCTTCCCTTGTTGCTTGCAATCTCCACAAAATTCCAATAATTCCAATATAGACCTCTTTTAGGCTGGGCTTCATTGGAAATACTTTTTTCCCCCAAACATAATTGCTGTGGAGAGGCAACAATTGGCTGGAGAGTTCTGCCGCCTGCATATGGCTCATGGACTGGAACATCTATACCTATTCTAGCTTACAGACAACTTATAACCAGTTGTTTAATGTCCTTTCAAACTTACAAAAACAATTAGTGATACCTTGTCTTACAAACTTAATTGGTCCCGGGACGAGGTTCTTAAGGTGAAAAGTTTGTAAGACGAAACAATGTTTCCCATAGTAATCAATGGAAAAGCGATTAATGCGTGCAAGCCCAAATTCACCCCTTTTGCCAGCCAAAGCACCCGTTTTTGCGCTGCTGGGATTCCCATGAGGTTCCCTCCATAGGAAACCCCACCTCCGGACTTCTGTATTTTTGCAATGCTGCAGGGGAATCCCAGCAGCGCAAAAACGAGCGTTTTGCTGGCAATGGAATTCCGGAGGTGGGGTTTCCCATGGAGGGGAGCCTCAGGGGAATCCCAGCAGTGCAAAAACGGGTGCTTCGCTGGCAATGGAAGTCCGAAGGCGGGGCATCCCAGCGGCGGTGGTGGGTTTGTAAGGTGAAAATAGTTTGTAAGAAGAGGCAAAAAAATCTTAAACCCCGGGTTTGTATCTCGAAAAGTTTGTATGACGAGGCGTTTGTAAGACGAGGTATTACTGTACTTGTGACCCATCCTGAAAATGACAACTGCTTCACTATCCCCATGGTCACATGATTGTATTTCAGGCATTTGGCAATCAGCTTGCATTTATGACAGGTTATAACAGTGATGGCGGACTTTTTTTCCCTGGGGTGCCGAAAGTGCGCGTGTACACGCAATTGAATGCATATACATGCCCATACTCATAATTCAATGTCCCCCCTGCAGCCAGGCCCTCCTGCGCATGCATGTGCAACTTTTCCCATGCCCAACTTTGGGCCTAGTAGGCCTCCCTGAAGCCTCCGGAGGATGGAAATGGCACATTTCTCAACTTCTGGTGAGCCCAGTAGGTCCGTTTTCTGCCTTCCCCAAGCTCCATAGGCTTTCTTGAAGCCTGGGGATGGTGAAAACCCGGAGGCCAAAAACGCCCTTGCAGAATCTCCATGTGAGCCCTATACTTATCTGGTATCTAAAATAGGCTACATAGAGACTCCAAGGAGGGGTGGGGAGGTGGGATAGGGCCAGCCAAAAATCAGCTGGCCGGCGCGCACATGCACACTGGAGCTAAGCTAGGGCAACGGCTCACGTGCCTGCAGATATGGCTCTATGTGCCACCTGTGGCACACATGGTATAGGTTTGCCATCAGGGGTTATAATATCCACAGTTGGATGATTGTGTTTTGTAAGATTCTTTGCTGTTTTCCAGGGGGGGAAAGGGCAGACACCCATTGAGTAAGCTGGATTCAGACTTACTACTATGTATTTCACTAATCAGTTATCAAAAAATTGATCATAAACTCAAGTCTGGTCACATGATGACTCAGTTTACAACAACATATCACCAAAATTATAGGCTCAATTGTGGTTGTAAATCAAGGACTAACTATAGTATTCTATACTGCTCAAAAAATAAAGGGCACACTCAAATAACACATCCTAGATCTGAATGAATGAAATATTCTCGTTGAATACTTTGTTCTGTACAAAGTTGAATGTGCACAACAGCAGGTGAAATTGATTGTCAATCAGTGTTGCTTCCTAACTGGACAGTTTGATTTCACAGAAGTTTGATTTACTTGGAGTTATATTGTGTTGTTTAAGTGTTTCCTTTATTTTTTTGAGCAGTGTATAATCCTTATTGTAACCAGAACATGAGAAGCATCTCGATCCACCATCATGCACCAGTCTGAATTCACCTTTCTTCATTAACCTTGCTGTTAGGTGCTGTGCCCTCTGAATTCTTTGAATAGATAAGATTGAATTCATAATAGAGCAACTGTGTTCTGAGAAAATGTAGCTTTCCCATGTAATTCGGTGTGCAAAACTAAAAGTAGGAAGAAATTTGGAATATGGTATAGTATATTGCTTCTATTTATATATTCTTGGAATAGGTCGGACACTTGAAGGGGTACAAAAATGAAGGAAGATACAGTCAGAACAACTCTTTCTCCATAGTCATCTATTCCATATTCTGTAGTGAGCTTGAGCTGGAATAAATCCTATTCCTTCCTGTTCTGTAAATTTGTTCAGACACTGAGGCTCCCCAATATGTATTAATAGGGTGTTTACTATAACTGGCAAGGCAGAGCTGTTTTTTTCAGTATGCTTTGAAGGGTGGGACCTCTACCTATGTACTTTGTTAAATGATTACCGGTACTTATGTTCTACCACTGTTTACAGAGGGAAGTATCAAGGGCTGCCCTTACCAGTAGGCAAAAACATTGGTAGAAATCAAATGGGTGGATAGGGCTCTCAAACTTTCCCAGGATTTTAAAGTTGTTTGCAAAAACTGTCAACATACCAGGCTAAGATCTCCACCACATCCGAAATTCTGCATTGCCTTGTTTTCTCAAGCAGTATCTCCTGCTTCTCATTAACAATATGAGAATTGACCTAAACAATTATATCATCCACTCATGCTACAATTCAAGCATTTTCAGAGAAACTAAATAAATGAGTTAAACTTTCTTAGATATAAGCCCCCAGTAGTTTATGAATATATTTAGTAAAGAATATATTTGATTAAAACAATCAAATGTTTCAGAAGATAGACAAATTATGCTTTTTGTTTTCTGCACTTATGAATTCAAATGACTTTATGCTAAGCATCGCATACTTCCTTTTCTCATCATTTTCAGAAATTGCTTGTTACTTGCTCTTCAGCTATTGGGAACCTTTGGATTTACAAGTTTTACAGTACTGGGCCGGTAACTTCAATCCATACTGAAAGAAGTTTTAAGCACAAGTTTAATAAACTTAAAATGGTGGGAGGGAATGAACAGGAGGATGGTGATTATAGCTTTGAATTTTGAAAGTTATAAGTGGAATTTGCATCCAGAGAAAAATGAAATAACATTTTGGAATCCTTCCCATGGGAAAATACTTTTGTTTTAATTTTTTTTTAAAATCACATAAGATAGGGCTTTTTAAAAATGGGAACTATTAAGAACTAAAGATTATAATTAAAGGAGAAGAACACTTAAACACAACTTACAAATATAGAAAACAAAATAGGCTATCTTTAAAAGATCCTATGGAAGAGGATTTATCTGACAACATTGAGACTAATTTGAAAGTGGATTTAAACATGACAAATTACAAGAATGACATAGAAAAAGATGTTGCACCACCCACTAATATCTTAATAATTAAAATGAATCTATAAATAAACCAAGATAATGATTGAATACTTTTCCTAAATTGGATTTACAAAACAGGCTTGTAAAAGTTTTCAAGAATTTTGTGACAACAGAAAGAAAAAATGGGGAAAAAATCAAGTTGTAGGACATTATTTGAAATTATTAAACATCAAGATTATTCGGAGTAAAGTTTGAACAAAATTAAAATAGATATGTTTTTTCTAGTAACCCTTAATGGATGTTTGTGATGTCATGGCTGAAATGACAACACTTTGAGGATTTGTTTATAGGGAAGAGGAAATCATTTGTTATATTTTAAGAGGAGGTGATAAGTTATTAAAATTGTTTATAGTTTGTTGTGATGGATGGAAATCATTTCTTTATATATTTTTATTTTTTCTTTTAATAGGTATTAGTTTTATCCTTGAAGTTGTAATTTTTAATAAAATTAGTATTAAAATATTTTGGAAGGCTATCATTGGATTCATCAGTATCCCAATGAATGGATACTCTGGAGGGTTCAGGGAAGCTTCCTGAAGCCCTGGAGTGCAAAAAAACAGCAGAACGGGCAAAGCAGAAGTGCGTTAGATGTTAGCACTCAAGAGATAAAAAAAATAGATAGCTATATTCATAAGCAAAAATTCTCTGCAATAAGTTCTGAACAAGGATACAAGGGGATTAGTCCTCACTCAAGATGTTAATTTGTTAATCTGTCTCTTTAGCTCTGTTTTTTAGCCCAGATATCTCCCCCCCCCTTCACTTTCTGGAGAGCTTAATAACCGCTCTGCTAAAGGATTTCACTTTATGAGCAAGAGTTGACTGTATTTTAACTATTTTAATTCCTCTATGTATAAGATTTATATGATGTCATAAAATGGTTTGATAAAATTCTATGAGAGTTATGAGTCTAAGACTTTGACACATTTTGTCATTTAGCTCATCTGCAGTATCTTGGCACAAAATGTTTTGCTTTATGATGCACCATTTTTTCCCAGTTTAAGGTTGCTCTGTAAGCCCCAAATATTGCACAAAGTTGTTGTTGGGGGAGTAAAACTGAGGGTTGTGTTTGTTTTTTTTAAAAAATAGGCTGCCTTGAGTTCTTGGGGAAAAGAAGAATGATCATTCTAATAAACTAGTGAACAACTTTTCTTAGTACCAAATAATGCCAAGAACATAAGAAGAGCCATGCTGAATCAGGCCAAAGCCCATGGAGTCCAGCATTCTGTATCACAGTAGCCCACCAATTGTCCATGGGGATCTTGAGCAGGAAGAGAAGGCAAAACTCTCCCTTTCTCTTGACCCCCAACAAATGGTACCCAAGGGAATCCTGCCTGCCTCAACCAACATAGAGGCGGCACTTGGACATCTGTTTTAATAACCATCAATACATTTGGCATCCATGAACCTGTCTAATCCTGCCTTGAAGCTTTCCAGGCTGACAGCTGTCATGACCTCTTCTGGAAGTGAATTCCATAAACCAATGACCCTCTGGGTGAAGAAATATTCCCCTTTATTTGTCCTCACTTTCTTACCTATGAGCTTTAGGGAATGCCCCCTTGTCCTAGTATTGTGTGATAGAAAAAAAAATTCTCTATCCACCTTTTGTATCCCATGCATGATTTTATACACTTCGATCAAGTCACCTCTTAAACGCCGTCTTTCAAGGTTGAAGAGACCAAGGCATTGCAACCGGGTTTCATAAACCTGGTGCCAACTGGAAGATGTCCCTTTTATTGTGTCGAATAATACTATATTAAAAAACAAAGCGTCTATAGGAATATAAGGGCCTGTTCCTACAGAAACTGATATATAGTTTCTGTAGAGAGGATTCTTAAATGCTCTGTAAGGTCAAAATGTATACAGTTCTGGAAAAAACTGTAAGTGTAAAACTGCCACCAATATGTGGGCAGAGATCTTGTAAAGTTCATGCTGTTCGAATTGCAAGGAATAATTCATTATTTCATTACATTAAAGCCATCATATGGTTTTCTCAACAAGAATCCTGGAGTTACATGGGATGGGTGGGGTGGCGAATCTGCCTTCAACATGATTAAAGTGAAATTAACTTGACATATTAATTTTTTTCTTTCGTTGCAGGTACTTCTTGATCTTGCCAGTTTAATATTTGAGGAACAGCAATCATTAGAAGTCATTTTGAAGAAGATAGCTGCCACTATAATTTCCTTCATGCAAGTGCAAAACTGCACCATTTTCATAGTGGATGAGGACTGTTCAGTAAGTATGGACCCGGACTGTATTCTCAACTGGCTAATTGTCAATTGTGTTAATGGCAAAGTGTGTATCTGCACAATTACAGATACTAGTAGTGCTTCAGCCAGTTGGCCTGGTCAACAGCTATTGATGCCTTGTTAAATGCTAACATGACTTCCGTATGTCAACGAATATCCTTACATAGTATTCAGAAGCCTGATATGAAATTAAACTGCCAACCAAAATATAATATTAAAAACATAGAATGCCCATGTTGAAAGGCCAGCACTAATTGCAAATTAGTTCTGGGTACAATTTTAACGTTTTGTGTTGACCTTTCGCGTCCTAATAGACTTGGCTTCACTGTTTGAGATGGCTAATGTTAACATGATCCTACTTAACCAAGGTCAACCAGAGAAGCCCTATTGAAGATGCTGACATTTCCCAGATTTGATACTCTGATTCATTATAAATAGTTACCTCTTGTATGGAAGCTACAGAAAATAGACTTTGGGAATTGCACAGTTTTTTAAAAAAATATTGGTGATGTGAAATAGCCTATACTAAAAAAAAGATAGTATGTGAATCATCAGCGTATTGAACATGTAAAATGAAGCTCATTATGTAGTAAATTAAACTGAGCCTAATATACTGTATAAATTAGAAAAATTGGTATAAACATTGTAATATATCAGTTTTGTTTATCTTAGGTCTTTAAATGCTTTATGAAATACAGTAAACCATTGATAGTTTTTCATGACGCAGAAAATAAATGAATTATGCTTTTTACAATATAAACAATTTTACTCAACATTTTAAGTAAACCCGAACTCTATTCTCCTATTTAGGATTCATTTTCCAGTGTTTTTCACATGGAATATGAAGAAACAGAAGATTCCAGTGAGATCCACAAAAGGTAAAAAGATGAGATTCAAGAGATTTTCATGGCTTTACACAAATACTTTTCCTTAATAGTTCAACCCAGCAGAGTTCAGCACTCAGAAACATGACCAACATGACCCCATTTAAAAGGATAGCTAGCTTGTATATTGCATTAGTTTCAGTGAGATTAGCAAAGGGAGGCGGTGTTCATTTTGATCAGCCTTAACAGATGGAACAATTGACAATGTGGCATATACATTTTTTTTTCTTTTTTGGAGCAATGTATCACTTTACACCAACAATTTGTGGGTGTCCTCAACCTATAACTACTTTTTAAGTGTACTGATTAACTCCTCCAGCATAAAATTCACACTTAGAAATATGGAAAGGGAAGTAAGAGATACAGAGAAGCCTGCCATTAATTCTGCATTCTTTTGCTAGTAAACCTTTTGTAATTGTAGTGTTCTGAAAGATCCTGAAGCTTAGCTTAGAAAGCAACTTCTCAGTGCCTTCCTTTTCTTTTTTCCCTTCATGCTAGAGCTCAGTGGCATTGTAGGTACCCTGGCATGTATTGTATAGGTCTTATGTTGTTCACCACCTCGCTAGCACTTCTTTTATCTGATCTTCAGTTATTCATCAATTTATTCATTGCTGTGAGTGTTTCTAAAATTATAATAAACAGATGCAAATATATTAAACGGCATGCCTTTTCTCCAGGAATTCAAGGTCATGTACATGCTACTCCTTCCTCAAAGCTCCAATCTGGGAGAGAGGTTGAGTAGAGAAATAATGAGTGGCCCAAAGTCTCCCAGGCAGCTTGTACCCAGATTTCCCCAGTCTTAACCTACCATGCTAGCTATCACGTCATACAGACCCATTCAAAGAGGCTTGTCCCTCGAATTCTTCTATGGATCAGATCTGTACATCCAAGACATCCATTCAGCTTCTCCATTTTTATTACTTTATTCTTCAGAATCCTTAACTAATTATTTAAATTTTGTTGGTTGAATAAGTTACATAATATAAGTTATGTAATTTTATTTGTTGTGTTCCATCAGAATGAAAGGAGGTATCAATTACATGCATTTAATATTAAAATTTCAACCAGCCTGCTTGAGTCGCTTGCACATTTACAACCTGAGTAAACTGTGAATTCTTATTTCAACGAGACCTGAAAATTAATTTTTCTAAAAAAACAACTACCCAGACCAATATTTTGTATAATAATAATAATAATAATAATAATAATAATAATACGATTTGTATGTCGCCCCTCTCCGCTATAATATAATAGCTCATATGCCTTATATGAATTTTATATTATATGAATATGAATATTATATGGATAATATGCTTTATGTTATGAATTTTGTTGTATGGGTATACTGTGTATATAAGTGCAATGACAATAAATTATCATTATTTCATTCACAAAAAACAGTAACACACAACAAACAAGATTTATATGCTGGATTTCGTATCACAATATCACAACTCGAACACAGCATTTAAGATTGTGTGATGTATTTTTGTATGATGAGTGCAGATCCTAGCATGGTGACCTTTTGCAACTGACAGATCATGATTTTGTCAATGTTTATTGTTTTCAAATGCCAGCTGAGGTCTTTTGGCACAGCACCCAGTGTTCCGATTACTACTAGGACCACCAGTACTGGTTTATGCCAGAGTCGTTGTAGTTCAATTTTAAGATCCTGATATCAGCCAATTTTTTCTTGTTGTTTTTCATCAACTCAACTGTCACCTGGTATGGCGACATCAATTATCCACTCATGAGATCTGGTGTATTGTGTTCCAAAACCTTGTCAGTTTGAATTTGAAAGTCCCAAAGTATTTTTGCATGTTTGTTTTCAACTACTTTCTCATGTTCATGATCCCACCAATTCTTTACCACTGGTAGATGGTAGCTCTGACACAGGTTCCAATGAAGCATTTGGGCCATGTAGTCGTGCCTCTGTTTGTAGTATGTGTGATTTTCTTGCAGCTGCTGAGGATGTGATCAATTGTTTCATCAGCTTCCTTGCAAAGTCTGCATTTTGGATCATCAACTGATTTTTAGATCCTGGCTTTAATAAACAACAACAACAACAATAATAATAATAATAATAATAATAATAATGTCCTTTTTGTAACGAACAAACAAAAGGATAGAATGATTCAAACAGAAAACAGTTAATAGTAGCAGATTTATGAAACATTAGTCATGGCAGAGAGATGTTTTGAAACTATTTATTATTATTTTCTATAACAGTCAAAAGAGCTTTAGAATCTTGAATCTTCAAAACACTCTCGTGAACTGCCCAGTGAACAGTGATATAGATCAGGGCTCTCCAACCTTGACAAGACTTGTGGACTTCAACTGTTCCAATTCCTTAGAATTTTGGGAATTGAAGCCCAGAAGTCTTAAAGTTGCCAAGGTTGGAGAGCCCTGATATATAGATGCATGAAATTTAAATGGAAGATTATTAGACCAGTGCAAAATATAGGTGAAAGTGTAGAGTACAGGTAGACTTTGACTTGTTTAATGACCATTCAAAGTTACAGTGCACTGAGAGTGACTTGTGACCAGTTTTCACACTTACGACCTTTGCAGAAATCCTCATGGGTCACATAAACAAAACCAGGCACTTGTCAACTGGAATGTATTCATGATCTTTGCACCATCCCATGATCATGTGATTACTATTTGTAACCTTCCCAACTTCGCCAAGCAATGATTAATGGGGGAAGCCAGATTCACTTAACAACTGCATAATTCATTCATCAAACAAAATGAACAAAAAGTTTAACAATTGTAGAAAACAGTTATAAAATGAGGTGCAATTGATTTAACAACTGTCTTGCATAGCATGGAAATTTTGAGCTCAACTGCGGTTGTAAGTACAGTGATACCTCTACTTACGAACTTAATTCGTTCTGTGACCAGGTTCGTAAGTAAAAAAGTTTGTAAGAAGAAGCAATTTTCCCCATAGAATCAATGTAAAAGGAAATTTTACATCTAAAATTTCACCTGTTTTTTACATCTAAAAAACAATAATTTATTGGACCCAAATCAGTATGGCTTTACTGAAGGCAAATCATGTCAGACTAATCTCGTTGATTTCTTTGACTATGTCACAAAGGTGTTGGATGAAGGTGGTGCCGTGGATATTGCCTATCTGGACTTCAGCAAAGCCTTTGATACAGTTTCACATAAAGAGCTGATAGATAAATTAGTGAAGATTGGACTTAATCCCTGGATAGTTCAGTGGATTTGCAGCTGGCTGAAGCGTAGACATCAGAGGGTTGTTGTTAATGGCGAGAATTCAGAGCAGAGACAGGTTACAAGCGGTGTGCCACAAGGGTCTGTTCTGGGTCCTATTCTTTATTCCAATAATGCTTCTAAACACTGATTCAGTATATTAATAATCTTGACTCTGGGATGACCTCTTTAAAATGTAAAATATTGTTTTTAACATATTTATGGTTAGGGACTTCAAAAGATAGATGTAGCATGTGTTCCTGATTTCAGGATCAGGCTAAAGACAGATTAGAGAGGCAGGTGTACATAAATCTTCACACAGGATTCAGAGAAATTTCTTGAAAATAAAGATAATGTTGAAGGTTATCATGTCTACTTCCCAAAGATATATTACAGGTAGTTCTTGACTTGCAACAATTCACTTAGTGACAGTTCAAAATTACAATATCATCAAAAAAGTGACCTATGAATGTTTTTCACACTTATGACCGATGGAACACCCCATAATCATGTGTTTTACATTTGGATGCTTGACAACAAATTCACATTTATGACGGTTGCAATGTACCAGAGTCTTGTGATTGTCTTTTGTGACCTAACGAGCAAAGTCAATGGGGAAACCAGATTCACTTAATTGTGTTACTAATTTAACAGATGCTCTGATTCACTTAACCAAAGTCATAAAATGGGGCAAAATTCACTTAACAAATTTGTCCTTTAACAACATTAATTTTGGGCTCAATTGTGGTCCTAAATTGAGGAATTCCTGTACTTAAGCTACTGAATGGAAAATTACTGGATTGAGCATCATAGCCACTAGAATATCAGACTTCAAGAATGATAGTTGTATCCAAAGCTTTCATAAGAAGTCTAGCACTGTTCGGAACATTGACAATTGATATAACAAGCTTTTCATATGCTCCATTGACCATTAAAATTTGCTTCTAAATGTAGGTAATTAATGTATTGAATGGAATCTGTTTCTTTTTATATCTCGACAGAGATAATGATACAAACCAAATTAATTATATGTATGCCCAGTATGTCAAGAATACTATGGAGCCTCTTAATATTCCACATGTGCGCCAAGACAAAAGATTTCCTTGGACAGTAAGTAACATGAGCTAACATACAAAAATTGAATGGGCAAATAGTTTTTACTACTTTGTTATACCATTGTTTGTAGTCAGTCAGCACGATCTTATTGCTGTAACTAACTAGGGGTTCCACTGTTTCACCGAATTAATTTAATGCTAATTTAGTGCTATTGTCAGGAGAGGAAAAACTTAATATCCCTACACTACCACTAAGTTCTAAAACTAGCCAAATGGGCAACTAGAGGGTGTACTTCAAACAAATTAAACTCAATCCCTACCAATCAGACTAGAGTATTACCCCTGTTGGACTCTCCTAAGCACACACTAGAGAATTAGCTCCTCTGTCCCCTTTCCTGATCTTCGTCATTGTAAGGCCTTGTCGTTATCTACTTTGCTGGCTAAATTTGGTTTTGGTTTTTTGCATACTGGCCATGTGATGCGTTGCCTTACCATCTTGGTAAACTTTAGTCTACTACTTAAGTTATATATCTAATTATTGGAATTGCCTAAGTATTAATTGCCTTAATACTTAAAACTAATTGATGGTATTTCCTCCACTGAGTTTGAACTTTAAGATCTTCTTCACTGTCATTTTATTTATTTATTAAATTTGTATACTGCCCTCTCCGTAGGCTCATCACTTCTAATCTTCTGACTTCAGTGTGCTTGATGTTGCTTGAAGGATGTCCATGCATTTGTTGTGAACTTCTTCATACAGACTGTTATATTATTTCCATAGACATTTTGATTCCTTCAGTGTTCATTATTTCCTCCTTTTAATAGTAAAGGTGTCACCAGATCATATAAAGGAGATAGGATAGCTTGACAGCTGTTTTTGATGTTTGATAGCTATGGTCTAACTTGTTCAGTATTGTTGATAGAGGAATCATGGAATGACACACAGTAGTGGTGATAGTGAGTGTTCTTGAAAGATTCATTTCTTGCTATTTATTTCTCCCAGTATAATACCATTGACAAGTACAGTGTTCCCTCGATTTTCACGGGTTCGAACTTCGCAAATAGCCTCTACCATGGTTTTAAAAAAAATATTAATTAAAAAATACTTCGCGGTTTTTTTCCTATACCACGGTTTTTACCACCCAATGATGTCATATGTCATCGCCAAACTAATAATTTTTGCAAATAAATAACAAAAAAAAAGATTATTGTTAATAAATATGTTTATAAATATCAGAATCACTAAGTGTCTTATTTAATGGTGAGTACCAGTAATAATGGTGAGTAAATAGTTGTTAAGGGAATGGGAAATTCCCTTATTTAAGGGTTTAAAGTGTTATGGGATGGCTTGTGATACTGTCCATAGCCAAAAATGGTGTATTTACTTCTGCATCTCTACTTCGCGGAAATTCTACTTTCGCGGGCGGTCTCGGAGCGCATCCTCCGCAGAAATTGAGGGAACACTGTACTGTGATGTTGATCCTTGCAGAAAGCTGATATTTCTGCTGAATAGCAGCACTTATTTGCAGGCGCTTATCCAATCACGTGGCAGAAAGATGAATGCCTTCTTGTAATCAACCCAAACTATATTTTAATTGGGCTTCAGTTTTTATGTCCAAGGGAGTCCTAGAACTCACAGTCTCCTGATTTCTAGGTCCGTTCTATAAGCTACACTAAGCTCTCTTACGTAGTTTATAAACTAATAATAAGTAATGTGTTTTGTTTTTTCCTTAACAGAATGAATGTTCTGACTGTACAAATCAGCACATTGAAAGCTTGCTCTGCACACCTATAAAAAATGGAAAGAAGAATAAAGTGATAGGTATAACATTTTGAAGTTTTCTATTATAAATTTAGGTGGGATTTTATTCCCACTGGAAATTGGGGGGGGAAGCAATGCGTGATTTTTTAAAAGACCATTCTGTACTAACAGCCTATCCTTGTACATAGCCACATGCAATGAAAACAAATGATTTTAGTGTTAATGTGTCATAAGGATAATTTTTGTACACTGACCTAAAATAGATATTTTTGGAAAACAAGTGAATAAATATAAATGTACCCTTCCAAATAAGATGCTTTGGATTAGGGAATTTGGGGCTACAGAAGAATGTCCTGGTTTCTGTAGAATTGTGAAACAAACAATAGTAGTTTTCCTATAGGAAAAAAACATTTTATTTTCTGCAAAGTGGAACACCTAAAGTTAGCAGATGATGTTGGCTCAGTACAATTCCACCTGAGCAGTGGTTGCTGTGGGCTGTGGGCTGTGGCTTGGAACACTATCCTCTATGCCGGCAATAAGGTTGAACTCACAGAATCCCGAGTCGACAGAAGATAGTCACTAATGCTATTCTAGAACTTAAAAGGTCATAGACTACTATAATAGATAAGATCAATCTACTTTTAATAAGCTTTATTTTTCAGCAAGAAAACATATTTGGAGTTTTGTTTCACTTGTCCCATATTATGTACTGACATAAAGTGCAAAATAGTTCTTCTTTAATAAATTTTCTTATGAAGATTAAAGTCCTCTTTGGATCAAATATGCTTCATTTATTGTTGTAAATCAGTGCGTTGTTGTCTTACAGCTATTAAGCTGCAGACTTACAGTGGCAAACTTTACCCAGCTGTTTTTGAGAAACACTCAAGCTGGTCTTTATTGCCCCAATCCATCAGGGTTTTAGTTAGTCAAGGCTTAGTTGTTTTAGGTTAGGGTAAGCAAAGCTCCCCTTTGTAGAATATACTTATTTTACTTCTGGATGCCATTCAATTATTTTGTTTTAGTGGCATGTACGGTTTTTCTTTTGCATTTTTGTATAATGACTTTGTACATTCCCCAGAGTCACATTGTTGGAGTTAAATGGTCATATAAATATTCTAAATACATAAATAAGAAGTTTTGAAAATGTAAAAATTAGCATGCATATAAGATTAGCATGAATAAAAATAAAATTGGTCACTTGGTGATCCTATCTTATTCTCAGCATCTATAAACTATACCAAATACCAGTTAAAGTATTGGACTAGGATTGAGGCTACCCAGATTCCAGTTCAGTGTCACTTATCAAAAATCAGTGGGTGACTTTGGAACAATTATTCTTCTGCCGTCCAGCTGGTATCGTAGGCTTGTTGTGGGATAAAGGGAAGGAAGATATCATATAAACATCTTGGAGTTATTTAATAGAATAGTATTAAATAAACCAGGAAACACTTTTTATTTTAATTTTGAATTATTAAAACTTCTAATTTCAATAGAGGTTTTTTTCACTACTTGTATTTTGTCATTTAGTCTGCTTATATGGGATGCTTATAACTGACTTTCAAGAGTGTGTACCTGTCCTTTCATTAGTAGTATCTTTTGGGTTATCAGTGACTCGCTGAGGATATGAACAATTTCAGCCACTTTTTAACAAAATTAAAGTCCTTTTAAACAGGACTTAAATTGAAAGGTGGTCAGTGATCTGTGATAAGTTCGTGTATATGCCGCCCCTCTCCGTAGACTCGGGGCGGCTCACAACAATAGCAAAAACAGTACACAGTGACAAATCCAATGCCCACCAATCCAATTACAATTTTAAGTTCAGAAATTCATAAAACAATCCCAATATATATAAAAAACAAGCACACAATCAATCAAACAACAAAACAACATAGGCAAGGGAGTGATGTTTTAGTTCCCCCATGCCTGACGACAGAGATGGGTTTTAAGGAGTTTACGAAAGGCAAGGAGGGTGGGGGCAATCCTAATCTCAGGGGGGAGCTGGTTCCTTCCAGAGGGTCGGAGCCACCACAGAGAAGGTTCTTCCCCTGGGTTCCGCTAGATTCTATAGATCTGTTGTACTTCCAGATAATAGAGTTTCCAAAACAGATTCCTAAGTGAAGAGAAGTGCTCCATTAATCACTCAACCTGAATGAGGCTAAGAGACCTACTTAAATGTAGCAGAGCATTGGTCAGTTAATAAGCTACTGATATTTTTTCTGTAGTTAAAGTGCAGATTAATATGCAGATAATTTGCAATTTTCAAATGAGAATGCATAAGCCCAGGGTGTGTTAACCTCATATTCATTACAGCGTTTTGGCACGCTTATAAACATTTAATGAGTTTGTAAAGGACAAATTGTCTTTAGGGATTTCATCAAACTAAAGGCCTATTAATAGTAAAAGCCAAGAAGAAAATTAAGATTTGGGAGGGGTAGATATTATAATGTTTAGTTTGATGTTTTGTTTACAGCAACTCCCCATGCCTAAATAAGGAGAAGGAAGCACCATTGACTCAAATGAAGTTAGCTTTTTTTTTTTAAAGTATGTAAACACATGAAGATTCAAAACTAAACTTCTACTTCCACATAGGCTGAATTGATTTTCTTTAAAATGTGGGTGACTAGTACAATATGTAACTTTTTTGAATCCCTGAACCATTTAAAAGTTTAAATCATAGATTTCTAATTATTCTTTCTGAAGAAAAAAAATACAATTTTAATGTGTGACTGTTACTGTTTTAACCATTCAGTTGTGTCTGGCTCTTGGTGACTTTATAGTTCATGCTACCCTATTAAGCATAGATTCTTCTTAAATGTGTGATTAATGCTAACCAATTGCCTGCTTTTTCAAGTGTATCTTTTTGTTGTTGATGTTTTTTATCATGACTTAGGGGTTTGTCAACTTGCAAACAAGATGGAAGAAAACTCAGGCAAAATAAAAGCTTTCAATAGAAATGATGAACAGTTTTTGGAAGCTTTTGTTATCTTCTGTGGCTTAGGGATCCAGAACACTCAGATGTATGAAGCTGTGGAGAGAGCCATGGCAAAGCAAATGGTAACATTAGAGGTAAGAATAAATCAAAGCAGCATTTATATATTGGAATTCTTGCTGACTTTAAAGCAAATCCAGTGTTGCTTAGCTATCACTTGAGGCTCTCTCTGATTGACTCCACAGCACTGGTGGATTATAATTCTACTAGGATCTAGTAGTAAACTATTCTCTTCCTTAAATAAATTGCATGTTGGCGGATGTAACCAATGTAGGTGATTTGTGTTCTTGCATTAAAAAAGACATGAATGTGGCATTGGGACATCTCTTTACTGTCTTTAGTTTCCTATGATGATTTTTATCCATTCCGTCAAACAAACCATATCTGGGATAACAGCAAAGTTACTGTAGGTTCTTCTCTTCTACACTACAGTATTTCATCAATCCATATTAAGCATGGGTATCATCTTGCCTAGCCTTGTAATTTCCATTAATTATAATGCACATGCTATGAATAAGAAAGCAAGTTGGGCGTCCTCGTCGATCCACAGCTGACATTGGAACATCATCTTTAGGCTGTGGCGAGGAGGGCGTTTGCCCAGGTTCGCCTGGTGCATCAGTTGCGGCCCTATTTGGACAGGGAGTCATTGCTCACAGTCACTCATGCCCTCATCACCTCGAGGTTCGATTACTGCAACGCTCTCTACATGGGGCTACCTTTGAAAAGTGTTCGGAAACTCCAGATCGTGCAGAACGCGGCCACGAGAGCTATCGTGGGGCTTCCCAGATTCGCCCACGTATCTACAACACTCCGTGGCCTGCATTAGCTGCCGATCAATTTCCGGTCACAATTCAAAGTGTTGGTTATGACCTTTAAAGCCCTACATGGCATTGGACCAGAGTACCTCTGGAACTGCATGCTACTGCACGAATCCCAGCGATTGATAAGGTCCCACAGAGTTGGCCTTCTCCGGGTCCCGTCGACTAAACAATGTCGTCTGGCGGGCCCCAGGGGAAGAGCCTTCTCTGTGGCGGTCCCGGCCGTCTGGAATCAACTCCCCCCGGAGATTAGAACTGCTCCCACCCTCCTTGTCTTCTGTAAACTACTCAAGACCCACCTATACCGCCAGGCATGGGGGATTTGAGACATCTTTCCCCCAGGCGCCTTATAATTTATGTTTGGTATGTATGTGTTGTTTGGGGTTTTTTTTAATTATGATAGGGTTTTTAGTTATTTTTAATATTAGATTTGTGCCATTATAATATTGTTTTTATCATTGTTGTGAGCCGCCCCGAGTCTTCGGAGAGGGGCGGCATACAAATCTAATAAATTGAATTGAATCCTCCAAAATAACCGGAAAAATCAGATAACCTGGATCAGACAAGTCAAACAGGCGGCCCACAATAGGCCCAGAGTTGTCCATGGGGCTGTCCCGGAGATAGTGAGGGACCAGTCCATGCAGCCTATGCCCATCCCAGCCACACCCACCCAGTTGGCCACAACAAATAGGCCCAAACTCCAACCCACCCACCCCCAAGGAAAACAAAATCTTGATACGGCCCGCAGTGGGATCAAGTTTGTATATCTTTGCATCAACCTAGTAAACAAAGTACAGTATTTCTAAAATTCAGATGCTATATAATTGGTTCTGAAGGGAAAACTTACACGCAAAGCTGAATTTAATGCTATAATTCAAAGCTATAATTCAGTGCAATCTGCTAGCATTGAATTATAGCATTGTTTTGCAAAAGTGTGTGAAAATTACTTGACACACTCTACTAATTCAGGTAGTTTAACATTTAAGGAAAAATATATCCTTATGAAAAAAAAGTGCTATAGATTGAGGTTATAATTTCAGCTGCCAGTTAAATACAAATCCAACTCAGAAAGTAAAATTCTTCTCCCCTTCACTCTAAATAATTCTCATTTTGTTCAGCAAATTAAAAATATTTTCTCTTACACAGGCAAAACTTCTGCCAAGATTTTCCTAAGACAGAATTTCTTTGATGCCCTGTCTTATGGACCCTTGGAGAAAGCTAATTTATTATGACAACTTTGTTAGGATTATAATTATAGCTATTTTGTCAGCTATTTGTCATTCATATAGGTACATGGAAGATTTTCAGCTGTTTTTCATAAAACACATAAAGAGTTTGAGAATTATTTGCTCATCCCACCCACCCACCACCCACCCCCGTGGCTGACCTCAGGAGTCCTGTATTCTAGCAGGGTCCAGAAATAATTGTACTGTTCTCCATCTAAAATTAATATCCGGGGGGGGGGGGGGAACCCAAGCAGAACATTTATTTTAATTGAGTTAAGAAATATTTAAATATTTACTGCTTCACTGCTATGCATTTAAAATTAATTATACTATTTCATTATCAGTCAACATAAAAGATACAAAATGATTACATTTCCAAATTCTTGCCATTAATGAATCATCCAAAGTATTGCCATTCCTTCATAGGTAATTAATAAAAATGGTTGAAGAATTATCATTAAGAACACAATGTTCTCTCCCGGAATGAATTATCCTCCTCTAACTTACCAAAACTATTACTTAAAGTGCATCTGAAGCAAATAAATTGTACAAATTATTAGTTTGCAAAATCAGATTAAATGTTCTTTTCAAATAATTGTTAAGAAATATTGAATTAATATTAACCACAGAGGGCAGAAGAGCCAGTTTAGTGAAGTGATTAAAGTCACTAGGCTAGAAACAGGGAAAATTTGTTTAACTCCTGCTTTAACTTAAAAAAAACCCAAACCACGTCTTGTGTGGTTGGGGGCCAGTTATTCTTGAAAAAGTTGTGCTTTGGGAGTGAAGTTGTCTATCAACCATAGTTTGCAAAGATCAGCAGTTTATCCTATTTCCTTACTTTGGTTTGCACCGGAGGTCTTCAAACTTGGGAATTTAAAAACTTTTTAGACTTCAACTCCCAGAATTCTCACAGTTGAAGTCCACAAGTTTTAAAGTTCCCATGCTTGGGAATCCCTGGTTTACACTGACTTATTATTGATAAAGTGCTTTATATTTTTAGTATTAAAGGTATGCCAGTAAATATTGCTGAAAGATTAGTGTCTTTTCTTTCTTTTTCTTGTAAGGTGCTGTCCTACCATGCATCAGCTGCTGAAGAAGAAGCAAGGGAGCTTCAGGTAACAGCGGTAATGTCGTTTTCCTTTTTCTTCCATATATCTAGTCCATAAGTACTAAAGGTACAGAGGAGTACAGTACAGTGCTATTTTTAAAATATATGTCAAAATATTCAAGCAGTTATAAGTTATTCTGGCTTTTGGCTTGAAGATTCAAGATGAAGCTATCTTTAAGTATTGGCTTTGTTAAAATTACAGTAATTTGAGTTAGGTTCAAGACAAGTTAACACTGCCCTCGTCCATGCTCTTTTGATTCTGGAAACTATATTCAATCATCAACACATTGACAATTTAGTCTGTCTTTCTATGAATGTAGCCATCTCCTTTTAAAACTGCATGAGAACAAATTCTCAGGCTAAACTATATACAGTGTTCCCTCGATTTTCGCGGGTTTGAACTTCGCGAATAGCCTATACCACGGTTTTTTAAAAAATATTAATTAAAAAATACTTCTTGGTTTTTTTCCTATACCATGGTTTTTCCCACCCGATGACATCATATGTCATTGCCAAACTAATAATTTTTGCAAATAACAAAAAAAAAATAATTATTGTTAATAAATAATTATGTTTATAAATATCAGGATCACTAAGTGTCTTATTCAATGGTGAGTAAATGGTTGTTAAGGGAATGGGAAATGGTAATTTAAGGGTTTAAAGTGTTAAGGGAAGGCTTGTGATACTGTCCATAGCCAAAAATGGTGTATTTACTTCCGCATCTCTACTTCGTGGAAATTCGACTTTCGCGGGCGATCTCGGAACGCATCCCCCGCAGAAATCGAGGGAACACTCTACTATATCATAGAAGAAAATATGTTCATTTATTGTGTCTATATTTTTAAAAATTTCAGTAGATGATGCTAAGCCCCTTTTTCCCTTGTAACAAACTGCTTCAGATCTATTCTAATGTGAAAATCCCTGCCCAATTTTACAATTTTAAAAAGAAAACAAGAGGGGAATTGGGAGCGAACTTCAGATCTGATTATCGTCAGGTAAAGCAGTATTGATCCCCTTGTCCTTTTCTAGGTGTAACAGTAGCTAAATTTCAAAATAATTAAAATTAGTGCTCAGATCTAGTTCTTCCTCCTGTTAACTCCAGCTCAGGATTAAAAAACAGATTTTTTAATGATTTAGTAGTCTTCTATAGATGCAGAAAGGGGCAGAAAATCTTCCTTCCTTATCTTCCCTCCCTCCCTCCTTCCTTCTCAGGTTTCTTGATGTAGGAACATATTGTAAGGGTTGGAAAATAAACGTTTTCTAGCAGAAACGTATTTCCAGAGGGACTCTAAATTTATAACCAGGGCAGATGTAGCTTTGCTCAGTAGGAAGCCATTGCATGAGAAGAGCCTACCTCGAATTCCCATTAAAATGCATTTGACATTGACTTGAACTCAAAATTTCTCTTTTTCACTGGATAGCAAAAATATGTGGGAGTGAGGGCTATATTTAAAAACATGGTAACATATAAGGTATCTTCAATTAGGTAAAATCAATAAAACAGCATTTTGAATATACAGTGTTCCCTCGATTTTCGCGGGTTCGAACTTCCTGAAAAGTCTATACCACGTTTTTTCAAAAATATTAATTAAAAAATACTTCGCGGGTTTTTTCCCTATACCATGGTTTTTCCCACCCAATGACATCATATGTCATTGCCAAACTTTCGTTTTATTTTTTTTAATAAACTTTAATAAATAAACATGGTGAGTAATAATCTGAATGGTTGCTAAGGGAATGGGAAATTGTAATTTAGGGGTTTAAAGTGTTAAGGGAAGGCTTGTGATACTGTTCATAGCCAAAAATAGTGTATTTACTTCCGCATCTCTACTTTGCGGAAATTAGACTTTCGCGGGCGGTCTCGGAACGCATCGCCCGCGAAAAGCGTGGGAACACTGTACTTCTTGTGTGAATTACAGTATATCTGTTTATTTTAAAAGTTCTGCAATACAGTGGAACCCCGACATAAGAGCTGCTCTACTTAAGAGCAACTCGAGATAAGAGCTGGGAGGGGAGAGATATTTTTGTTCTACTTACAAGCCCAAATTCGAGATACAAGCGCCAAGGAGCTGTCTCCTGAAGCCAAATGCTAACTTCCGCGTTCGGCTTCAGGAGACAGCTGCGAAGCGGCGCGCGTGTTTTAAAAGGTTGAAGCCGGCCTGGGGGGCTCGGGGGGGTGCTTGCAGCTTTCTTTCTTGCTCTTTTTCTTTCTCTCTTTTACCTTCCCTTCCTCTATTTCTTCTTTTCTTTCTCCTTCCCACCTTCTTCCCTCCCTCCCTCCCTTCACTCATTCCTCTCTTACTCTCCCCTTTCATAAGTTTCCTTGCTTCCTTCCTCTGTTCCTGTCCCTTCCCTCTTTCCTTCCTTCCTTCCCACCCTCCGTCCATTCATTCACCCATTCCTCTCTTGATCGCTTAAAGCCGGTCCCTGGTGCAAAAAGGGTTGGGGACCTCTGTCCTACAGGATTGGGTGGCAGAGAAGTTGAACATATGTAAATTTAAAAGTTTAAGAAAGTTTACAAGTTAAGTGAAAGAAACTTCATTATTCATTTATATGTACATGTACATTTCTTCATTAAAAACATGTCTTTCTGCATAATTTAGACTAACTTTGTGAGTTTTTTGAGGGCTGGAACCAATTAAAATTATTTACATTAATTCCTATGGGGAAAAGTCGTTCGAGATAAGAGCTGCTCGACTTAAGAGCCCAGGTCCGGAACGAATTAAACTCGTATCTCGAGGTACCACTGTATGCGGAAGAGGCCCATTTTTCGAACCAGGTCAAGCGCTATCCTCAGACTATAATGGATCGTTTTGGGGGTGGGGGGGAGTGGAGTTTAGGTATATACACTGCTCTATCTGAAGAAGAAATAGAAAGCAAAGTTAGAACAATATAATGGGATATAGTGAGTGGAAGTGTATGAATTAATTTTTTTTAAAAAAAATAATTTTTCTTTAAATATTTAATTTGTTTTACTTAATATTTCATACTTTTTTTGGACTTTGAATAACATTATTTAACCCCCAAAAGAATAAAGGGATAGGTATGAATGATATGCATAAACATACATAAAGCTGTAAAGCACTTATAAATTTACGCCCCACTCACAATAGAGGATCTGGGTAGCTCGCACTTAACAATGAACTAAAGGGTCACCATCAGTGAACTGTTGGATAATATTACAGTACTCGGTTTGTCATGTAGATGGTTGAGTGGTTCAGGGTGGGGAATTTGTAGTGGGTGGGACATTTTATTCTATTATTTATTCTATTTTTTATTTTATTTTTAAATTTACCTATTCTGACTTTATGTATGGTGGGACTGGTCACTGGGTGTCACACGACTTTCGTTGCCAATGACAATTTGTTGTTTTGACAATGACAATAATTTTTTTTAAATTATTATTATTATTATTATTATTATTATTATTATTATTATTATTATTAGCTTGCCTGTAGTTAAAAGCATAACAAATAAAAGAATGAAAGGCAAATTATGCAAGCACTGGTCCAAGGAACTGAGATCCACCACAGCATATTCCCCTTACATTATTTCATTTCTGCATACGTTCATTCAACATTGTAGCTCAATGCCATGGAGGAAAACTTGACTTTCATTTCCTTAAAAAACAGATAACAATTGGAGAAAGCCAGTCTGACAAATAATCTAGCACTGTGATGGCGAACCTATGGCACATGTGCCACAGGTGGCATGCAGTACCTTATCTGTGGGCTCCACCGTGCATGCACGTGTGCCTCTTGTCGGTCAACTGTGTCGCGGTTTGTGTAATGATTAAAGTCTGTTAGGACCTTAACCCCGCGGAGGTTGATGGATAAAAGCCTTAGTCATTTGTTCAAACAAGATATATTTATTTTAAAAATAGAAATAAATAAATAAAAGACTGTTTCGAGGGACCAAATAAAATATACGTCTTACATCATGGAGATTCAGGGAGGAGAAGAAGAATGAGGAGTGAAGAAGAAGGAAGTGAGTTGGCAGGATATTACATCATAAGAGGAGGATCTAATAAGGCACATATAGTTAACGGTCTACGGAGTCTACGGAGAGGGGCGGCATACAAATCTAATAAATAAATAACTCTTTCATTACTGAATGTCTCTGAGGGGCTGTCAATATACAGCGTGACAAACTGGTCGTTGGGTTTCTGTTGTGTGGGGGTGGGGCGCACGCAGGGGCATTGGCGCGTGCATCCGGAGGAGGTGCCTCTGCCAGCAGAAATGGAGTTCGGAAGGGCTGCGTGTGGCCCCTCCAGACTCCATTTTCACTGGCAAAGATCTGTGGGAGGTCGTTGTGGCTGAAAACAAAAGGAGCAATATTTCTCCTTTTGCATTTGAGCATCCAAGAGGGACAGGAAAGAAGAAAGAGAAAGGGAAAAAAGAAAGAAAAATAAGAAAAGATGGAAAAAGAGCAAAGTAGGGAAAATAAGAAAAGAGGGGAAGGAAGAAGGAAGGAGAATGAAGAGGGAAGGAAAAAGAAGAGAAGGAAGGAATTATAATGAGAGGAAATGGAGGGGCGGGTCTGAGGGAAGTTCTACCTTAGCACTTGATCACCACAGGTGCCCCCAACATAAGTAATGTCAAGCTGGCCACATCCACCCTGACCCCCTGAGGTCAAACACAACACTGATGCAGCCCTCAGTGAAATCGAGTTTGATACCCCTGCCCTAGAGGAATCCTTCATGGAAAAGTTATAAGAAAAAATACCAACATTGCAACTAAATTTTACTTTAGTTTAGTTTACTAAATTTATTTGGAAAAGACAAGCATGTTTGATTTACCTCATCTTCAGAGGACTCTGTATCATCTGCTAAATTTCAATCCTGTTAGTTATTATTAAAGCAGTGTACGTTAAAAAAAACTTCTTTTAAAATTGCTTTTATTGATAGCATGAAATGTCTGTAAATCAAACTCATTCCATGTTTATAGGGTTTTTTTATTTTTTGCAAGAGCAATTAGAATATCTATATAAAACAGGATAGACATTGAGAGTTGGGTAGCTATCAAGATCATGAGTGTGTTTGTTCATTTAGTTAAAAGTGAATAATTCTGGCACTAAATTTTCTCATGTTAGTGCTTAGTTAAATTTGGGAACAAATATTTACTTTTCAGGTACATAAAACTTTGCCTGAGATCTCTGACTTTTAACCAGCATGTTTTAAATATATAACTTTGAGTTCAGATTCAATAAGAAACATTAGTCATCTCGTTTATAAAAGAACGTTTTTGTATAAGTATTTTTAACCAAGGACTTTCAGATATGTTAACTAGATAATGTGTCCTCTTTTGAAACATGCACTTTTCTACACCAAAAGAATATTCTTAAAATTACACATGTGCTGCGGGGCAGATTGTAATCTGTAACAAATTACAAGTATTTGCACATACATCCATATTTTTGCTTAAATATGCTAGGAAGCTGAATAAAATAGAAAGATGTTCTTCCAGTGATTTGAAATTAACCCACCTTTTTCAATATATATTTGGGACAACCATGACCTGGATGACTGAGAATCTCCATAGACATTTATTCCAGTATTAATTGTTATGAGAGGAACTGCTCTCTTTTGAGGTTGTAAATTATTATTATTATTATTATTATTATTATTAATTAGTTTTGTATGCCACCCCTCTCCGTAGACTCGGGGCGGCTCACAACAATAACAAGAACAACGTAAGAACAAATCTAATAATTTAAAAAACGCTAAAAACCCCATTATTAAAAGCAAACATACACACAAACATACCATGTATAAACTGTATATGCCCGGAGGAGATGTCTCAGTTCCCCCATGCCTGACAGCAGAAATGGGTCTTAAGAACTTTACGAAAGGCAAGGAGGGTGGGGGCAGTTCTAATCTCCGGGAGGAGCTAGTTCCAGAGGGTCGGGGCCGCCACAGAGAAGGCTCTTCTGGGTCCCGTCAAACGACATTGTTTAGTTGACGGGACCCGGAGAAGGCCAACTCTGTGGGACCTAACCGGTCGCTGAGATTTGTGCGGCAGAAGGCGGTCCCGGAGGTATTCTGGTCCGATGCCATGAAGGGCTTTATAGGTCATAACCAACACTTTGAATTTTGACCGGAAATTGATCGGCAACCAATGCAGATTGCAGAGTGTTGGTGTAACATGGGCATACCTTGGGAAGCCCATGATTGCTCTCGCAGCTGCATTCTGCACGATCTGAAGTTTCCGAACACTTTTCAAAGGTAGCCCCATGTAGAGTGCATTACAGTAGTCGAACCTCGAGGTGATGAGGGCATGAGTGACTGTGAGCAGTGTAGAAAGTAGAAAAGCTAGGTTGATTTCCCTTGATCTTGACAAATCTATATTTTCTTTTATGTATACTGTGAGCATATGCACCAAGACAAATTCCTTGTGTGTCCAATCACACTTGGCCAATAAAATAATTCTATTCTATTCTATTGTTTTTTCATCACATATCTTACTTTCACAATTTGCCTTCTGCTAAAATTGTGCTAGAGCCAAAATAATTTTTGTGATAAGTAACTAAGTAATGGTTAAACACACACACACATACACACCTAGATTTGACTCATGTCTAAGAATATTTTCAATAAATCTAGATGAATTACATCTAGGTCACATGGTGCTTTGGCTTACTTATTTAGTATTTTGAAAGAGAACATTTTTTTCATTACTTTTCTTGTTTGTTTCCAGGCTGCTGTTGTACCATCTGCACAATCTCTCAGGCTCACTGACTTTTACTTCAGTGACTTTGAGCTGTCAGATATGGAGACTTCTCTATGCACAATCCGGATGTTTACTGACCTTAACCTTGTACAAAATTTCCAAATAAAACACGAGGTGAGGCCACAAGTATGACCATATATGCAATACAATGTTCTTTAGTGGGCGCATGTTTGTGTAGACGTATGTGCTGTATGTATATGACTGGATATAAATTGAAGAGTACTTTTTAAATCATCCATGAGGTCATGGGAAAAATGCATTGTTATCTGTGAAAAACATTTTCTGTCATTTTCCATGCATATAAACTCCAGAGGAAGTGGACTTTGCTATGTGTTTGCTTACCATTATTACCATATTTCCCACATTCTTGTTACCAGTTAAGAGAAGATAATTTTCTCTATCATTAAATTCTGGGGAAATCTGAATTGTGTCTTGCTAAGGAATTTCTGCTTTAAATGGTACCTGAATATAAAATTAAGTCAAATTATATTGTATTATGCCTAATGAACAGATTTCAGTGAGGTATTTCCATTTTTCTAATTTAACATATGGTGGAAAATCAAATTATCAATTGATAGCAAAGCACTTTTCCAGAATAGGCCTCCCTGCAATTAGACCTTTTATTTATTCATTCATTCATTCATTCATTCATTCTTTTATTTATTTATTTATTTATTTATTTATTTGATTCATGTCATCACTGAGTTGTCACATGATGCATAACAATTTTTTCCCCTTTTCTAAACCAACCATGGCCATATTTATTTATTCGATTTGTATGCCGCCCTTCTCCGCAGACTCGGGGCAGCTCACAACAATAATAAGAAACAATGTATTACAAATAGTATAAGGGCAGACTAGATGGATCATGAGGTCTTTTTCTGCCATCAGTCTTCTATGTTTCTATGTTTCTAAATCTAATTTTAAAAGTCTCTAAAAACCCCTTATTTAAAAGCAAGACATACACACAAACATACCAGGGGGAGATGTCTCAATTCCTCCATGCCTGATGGCAGAGGTGGGTTTTAAGAAGTTTGCAAAAGGCAAGGAGGGTGGGGGCAATCCTAATCTCTGGGGGGAGCTGGTTCCAGAGGGTTGAGGCCGCCACAGAGAAGGCTCTTCCCCTGGGTCCCGCCAGACGACATTGTTTCGCCGATGGGACCCGGAGAAGGCCAACTCTGTGGGACCTAACCGGTCGCTTGGATTTGTGCGGCAGAAGGCAGTCCCGGAGATATTCTGGTCCGATGCCATGAAGGGCTTTATAGGTCATAACCAACACTTTGAATTGTGACTGGAAACTGATCGGCAACCAATGCAGACTGTGGAGTGTTGGTGTGACATGGGCATACCTAGGGAAGCCCATGATTGCTCTCGCAGCTGCATTCTGCACAATCTGTAAGGAAATATAAGATTTAATCACCCTACAGCTTCCTAGACATTCACTTTTTAAATCTTGGATAAAAGAAGGAATTTCTTATCATTTTCAAACATTGCATTAGAGTTTCTTCAAATAAACTAAAACCCTGTAGAATCAGCAGACTTGATCAATAAGGTTGTACTAACAACTCCCTATATTAGTCTGTTTTTGAGATTATCAGCTCCCATGTAAATCTGAGAAATAACATGCTTGGTTTAAGGAGTTGCATGTAGGTATCATATTCATGTCACCATAAGTCCTAAAGCCTCTTCCATTTTACTTCCTTAATTTAATCTTTCTAAGTTAAAATATACTGTTATAACTCAGTTCCACAAAGCGTGTATAAAAGCTAGAATGTGAAATTTGTTGAAGTTTTCATATTTTAGCTTTGGGGGGTTTTAATCTAAAAACGATGGTGTTTATTCTGTATCATACTTTTAACTCAACAATATTATTTTTGAAAGGTCCTTTGCAGATGGATTTTAAGTGTGAGGAAAAATTATCGGAAAAATGTTGCTTATCACAATTGGAGACATGCTTTTAATACAGCCCAATGCATGTTTGCTGCTTTAAAGACAGGAAAAATTCAGGTATGTTAACCTTATTTATATTAGGCTGTTTTTAAAATCTCAACCAGACATTGCAACACATTATGTTGAAATTTTACAAATAGTTAGTTCACAGACTGTAAAATCTTCATGTAAAATATTCTTGAGCTACCTCACTAAAAGAAAATATTTCATAAGAATAAACATTTATAGCCTATGCTGTGCTGATAACATTATTTTGATAGCTAAAATGCAAATGATCTGCAAACTCTAGTAATGAAAGAGTCAAGAAGCATGGTGAAAAAATGGAGTCAAAATTAAGAACAAACCTTTGACAACACGTATAGCAACCATCTTAGAAATTATAGAGAAGATATGGAGGTGGTGGATAGCTTCTGCCTTTTAGGATCAATCGTTAACAGCAAAGGAACCAGAAGTCAAAAATATTTGTCATAATAGCACTTGGTAGGGTAGCTTGATTTGAACTTAACCTGAAAAACATCATACACACGCTGGACACTATGCAAAGATCTAGTTCTCTATTATAGACTTCTCTAGAGCAGTGTTTCCCAACCTTGGCCACTTGAAGATATTTGGACTTCAACTCCCAGAATTCCCCAGCCAGCAAATGCTGGGTGGGGAATTCTGGGAGTTGAAGTCCAAATATCTTCAAGTGGCCAAGGTTGGGAAACACTGCTCTATAGAATGCTGGGAAAGGCCAAAGGAAAGAGTTAAAGAGAATGACCAGAATGTACCGTTGGAAGGCCTGAAGAATATAATTAGGGACTGGTCATTCTGTAGAAAATCTGCAGGTGTGATCAACATTAATCCAATTGTCATATAATCAGTCAATCTATTCCTATAAGCAGTGATAGTGATATCTGTAAGTAGGGTTCGTTGTTGATCTACCTGTTAGGGGACACCATTCTACAGTTGTATGTTGGCAACTTTTTGGTGACCAGGTTCTAAAACTGCTAAGTTGGTCAATCTAGGGTCATACATCTAAGCAAAACCTAGATACTTTTTTTTCTGAATTTTTGAGGAATGACAAGCTTATTTTTTGGTTGCTTCTATTTTATGGTTTCTTCGCTTCTTACAAGCTCATGATTGACATACAAGCAGTGTTCCCTCTAATATTTTTGGGGGGTGGGCGGAAAAGTATAGTGTCTGAGCGGCAGTCCCTTCGGGACTGGGCGGCACAGAAATATTAAATAAACAAACAAACAAAAAACCCACCCTGTTTTGCCTCAGAGAATTTCAAAATAAAATACTGTACTGTGTGTCTATAACAGTGAGCTCATAATAGGGCAACTCTATCAATATCAAAATGCCACTTAAATAGTTGAGCTAGTTTCAAACTAGATTTTGATTTTCTTTCTCTTCCTTACTCCCATTCTTTTTCTTTCTCTTTTCCTTCCTCTCTTTTTTCTATCTGTTTCTCTCTCTTCCTCTCTTCCTCTCTCTCTCCTTCCCTCTCACTCTTTCCCTCTCGGCTTCTGGGCAGGTTTGAAAAACTCTGAGTTGATGATGATTTTTAAGTGAGCGATTGCTCACTGCTCAGCTTAGAGGGAACTATGCATACAAGTAACATATCTAGCCACAATGTTTTCTATAATTCTTTGTCAGCTTGCTTTGTTTTTTGTAAGCATCAAGGCCTTCTCTCACTTTTATATTATTTTTCCAAAATAGTTTAGATTAACAGTGCTTTCAAAAAGCAGCCTGGTGTTACTGTATCTAGTACTGGATGATTTGTTCTTCTTCCTGTCCAAGCAACTCTCAATAATTTCCTCCAGCGCTACAGTTCAAAGTGTTTGTAGAGTTGAAATTAGTTTTCCTTTATTTATTTTCAAACAATGCAAACATTCTTTAGACTTACAAAAATGGCCTCAAAATGGGAGGTTAGCTATGCTGCCAATTTCCAATAGCTACCATGAAACTCCAGGCTGTCAGTTCATATACCCTGGAGGCTTCAGATTGCCTGTTTAAACTGTGTAAATTTGTCTCTAGGTTTCAGATGGCTACTATGATATCTGTTGCTTTATTCTAAAAATATTAGATATTTACACTGCGTGTGGAATGCTGTTCAACTTGTGATTCAGCAAACAAGCAGAAATCCTCATACAGAGAATACAGGTCACGGAATTAGAGCCCTGTGGAACAAGTACACATCAAGATATCCAAAAGCAGATCAAAGTTCTCTATTAGTCAAATTCTGGAACTTTTGCTGGATATATTTGTTTGGATATATTTAATTGTGTATTGCAAATTTGGCCAGTGTGAATTTGGGCTTAGGTTGTGTAATTAAGAGTAGAAAATGAATATGGTATAGAAACATAGAAACATAGAAGACTGACGGCAGAAAAAGACCTCATGGTCCATCTAGTCTGCCCTTATACTGTTTCCTGTATTTTATCTTACAATGGATATATGTTTATCCCAGGCATGTTTAAATTCAGTTACTGTGGATTTACCAACCATGTCTGCTGGAAGTTTGTTCCAAGGATCTACTGCTCTTTCAGTGAAATAATATTTTCTCACGTTGCTTTTGATCTTTCCCCCAACTAACTTCAGATTGTGTCCCCTTGTTCTTGTGTTCACTTTCCTATTAAAAACACTTCCCTCCTGAAACTTATTTAACCCTTTAACATATTTAAATGTTTCAATCATGTCCCCCCTTTTTCTTCTGTCCCCCAGACTATACAGATTGAGTTCATTAAGTCTTTCCTGATACGTTTTATGCTTAAGACCTTCCACCATTCTTGTAGCCCATCTTTGGACCCGTTCAATTTTGTCAATATCTTTTTGTAGGTGAGGTCTCCAGAACTGAACACACTATTTAAAATGTGGTCTCACCAGCGCTCTATATAAGGGGATCACAATCTCCCTCTTCCTGCTTGTTATACCTCTAGCTATACAGCCAAGCATCCTACTTGCTTTTCCTACTGCCCGACCGCACTGCTCACCCATTTTGAGACTGTCAGAAACCACTACCCCTAAATCTTTCTCTTCTGAAGTTTTTGCTAACACAGAACTGCCAATGCAATACTCAGATTGAGGATTCCTTTTCTCCAAGTGCATTATTTTACATTTGGAAACATTAAACTGCAGTTTCCATTGCTTTGACCATTTATCTAGTAAAGCTAAATCAGTATGATAAACTATTACTTTGCATAGTTTATTTTTTTTAAAAAAACTGTTGGATTTGCAACAAATAACAAAATTTTATACCATAAAAAATTGGATTATGATTATTTGGGGGCGGAATAATATAGCCATATATACAAATTTCAGTTTAGGAGTGGATGTCAAAATGTATAGATATTGAAACTGCCAAAGAAAGAAAGAAACAACATACCATGTCAAGTATTTTTGTAAATATAGTAATTTATCTCTCCTTTATATTGTACAGAACAAACTTACTGATGTTGAGGTACTTTCTTTACTGATTGCAGCTCTGAGCCATGATTTAGATCACAGGGGGGTGAATAATTCTTACATACAAAGGTGAGTAAATGGCAGGTAAATGGAAAGAATATTGCAGTTTGATGTCTCTACTTTTCATTTTGAATTAACATTTCAACCATAATATTTACAGAAGTTTTAGCTAAAGAGATTGTGGAATCTTCTCTCAGGGTTTTCAGGGATTCTGAGAATGTATTTCTTAAGGTTGCTTTAAACCAAAACCAGGAACTGTTTGGTGTCCAGGAGCCAGATTTTGTGTTATGAGAATGGTAATTATTTTGGGTTATAACAGAAAAATTATGCAATCAATCAATCAATCAATATCAACTTTGTTTGATTAGTCAATCGACCATATCAAAGCGAGGAAAAGGACCACATCGGTCGTCATAAAACTGTGACTGGTTAAAATACAATAAAATTGGCTAAAATATAGGGAATTTGAATAAATAATAAGTTAAAATGCAATATAATATGCTAAAATTGAGTAGTAAAACATGAGAATATAACTCGTGCAAAGGATTATATTAAACAAATCTAAGATACTGATATAAAATATTCTTAAGTGAGTTCATCTCCTTTGCATGCCACCCCAATATGTTCTATAAAACGTATTCTCATCTGAACAGCCCTGACTATAAACTTAGCGGTTCTAGAAACTACATATATATTTGTACCCTGAAGAAAATATAACAGAAAAATTATGCAAAGTAGATGAGATGATAGATCATGTAAAGCATTAGGGGTTCCTATGGGTGGAACTGGAGTTTTTGGAGGTTTTATTGTTTTAGATAAATGGGTTGTTCTTTATTTTTTTTAAAAAAAACAAATAAAAAAACAGCAAACCTTGGTATTTTCTCCACAAGTCATTTGGTAGCAATATCTTGGTGGCACAAAGGAAAAGAAGATCATACTAAATAGACTCCTCATTGATTTCCAGTACAATTCCTCCCTCCATAAATCCTTCCAGTGGGACAATTGGTTATACAGTGATCCCCCGATTATCGCGAGGGTTCCGTTCCAAGACCCCTCGCGATAATCGATTTTTCGGGATGTAGTGGTGCGGAAGTAAAAACACCATCTGCGCATGCGCGCCCCTTTTTCCATGGCCGCACATGCGCAGATGGTGGAGTTTGCGTGTGGGCGGCGGGGAAGACCCGGGGAAGACCCAGGGAAGGTTCCTTCGGCCGCCCAACAGCTGATCTGCTCCGCAGCGCGGCAGCAGCGAGGAGCCGAAGATGGGGTTTCCCCGTTGCCCAGGAAACCCCATCTTCGGCTCCTCGCTGCTGCCACGCTGCGGAGCAGATCAGCTGTTGGGCGGCCGAAGGAAACTTCCCTGGGTCTTCCCGCCGCCCAGGCAAAGGGGAAACCCCAAGATCGCTTGCCGCTTGCCCGTTCGCCCGCCCGCCCGGCTGCTCGCTTGCCGCTCGAGAGCAAGAGGGGGAGAGATAGAGAAAGAGAGAGAAGGAAAGAAAGAGATGAGAGAGGGAGGAAGAGAGTGTGAGAGAGGAAGAAGCAAGATAGAGAAAGAGAGAGAGAAAGAAAGATGAGAAAGGAAGGGAGTGACGTCATCGGGTGGAAAAATCGCGATATAGCGTTTCGCAATGATCGAGATCGCGAAACTCGGGGGATCACTGTATTGATTCTGAGACAAGAGAAAGGACAGAAACCAGCCTAATGAACTTCAGGGGGTCTTTTGACTCTCTTCATCCTTTTCCACAGGCAATTGGTAACAATTGGTCTCAGATGGGATAGGGCAGTAAAGTCCAGTGATAATTGCCATTGTTTTGGTCAAAAAATAATGTCTTCCAAGATATTATATACCTTATAGATTGTTATAAATATATATTCTCCCCCCTTCCTATGCACATAAATACACAATGACCAATATATCAAGATAATATATCAATATACCGTTGGTATACTAATAGTAAAAGTTTTAGAATTTTCTGTAAAAATGAAGTATGATAATAGAAAGAACACTGGTAATTGTATGAGGAGGGAAAAAAGTCATCTTATTCCTCTGTCTCTCTTTCGTTGGTATCTTTCAAGGTTAGGATAAGTTTCTATTTAGGAAAATGTTTGGAAGACTGAAAAGCATGTTATCTTTTTATAGCGTTTTATTTTTTTTTAATGAATGAATATGCTGTAAAAATGTTTCCAGGGATATTTTTAAAGCCCCCAGATTAGTACAAATAAATTAAAATGAAGATCATTGTCCTTATGGGAACAAGAAAACTGAGGTTACTTGTGTCAAAATTATTTTCTTAGATAAAAAAGTTATTATTATTATTATTATTATTAATTAGATTTGTATGCCGCCCCTCTTCGAGGACTCTTTATAATAAAGAATCTTTCTTTATAATAAAGAAATCTGGAATGGATTTATATTTGTAATAACTACATATTTGCAGATATAAGGTTCCCCTCTTCTCCCAATCCCATTTATAAGAAAATACAGTATATAAGAATGCGTTTGCCATAGTCTTTTCTGTCTGGCTCTATCCAGATGGATTGGGATATCTCCCAGAATTTCATCTATCATCAATAGGGATTCATGAGAGTTGTCTTAATGCATTCAGAGAGCATTGTAGACAAATTTATTGGATCGTATCTCAATGTACTTCTAGCCAAGGAGTCGGTAAACTACAGAGATCTGTCAAAAATCTCTGATAGGATTGCAAGAAAAGCTGATGGAAAGGAACTATGAACATCTTCATATCATGAAGTTTTTGTAATAACAGCAATATAGTTATAAATACGAAAGTATTCTAGAGTATTATTTATGCAGACTTATCCTATGCATTCCCCTTTCTGTTCATATATATGGAGATTTTATCAGCCTTTTATATCAGGCTCTCCTCACAGTCCCTCCTGCCCTTATCATCTCATGGTTGGATTATTGCAACACACTCTACATGGGGTTATCCCTGAAGAGTGTTCAGAGACTACAATTGGTCCAGAATGCAGCCATGGGAGTGATTTGGGTGCACCTAGGTACACTCACATTACACCAATCCTCTACGAGCTGCACTGGATCCCTATTGGTCTCCGGGCTCAATTCAAGGTGTTGGTTATTACCTTTAAAGCCCTACATGGCCCAGGTCCAAGTTATCTTTGAGACCACCTTCTACCTCATAGTTCCCAGCGACCGGTAAGATACCACAGTTGGTGTTCTCCAGGTCCTGTCAGCTAAACAGTGACAGCTGGCTGGCCCGTAGGAAAGGGCCTTCTCTGTGGCTGCCCCCCCCCCTCTATTGGCCTTCTGGAAAGCGTTGAAGATCTGGATTTTCTGGCAGGCTTGGGTCCATTGATCTCACAATTTGCGAGGTCTGGCCTGAATGATATGCCTATATGTGATTTTTAAACTGTTTTTTAATCTTTTATAATGTTTTAAAATGTATTTTCTATATCCTGTTGAAAGCCGCCCAGAGTCCTTCGGGAGTTGGGCAACATAGAAATACAATAAATTAAATTAAATTAAATTGTTAGGCAATTTAGAATACAGATTTTTTTTTTCCTTCTCAGTCAGGTCAAATGTAATATCCTAGCATATGTTATTACTTGTCCAGATTTTTACATCCTTCCCTTCTCTTCTCCCACTAAGTGATGTTCAAAGTTAATTGGAGACTGAATCTTGAAGGATTCTGTATTCTAAAAAGTATATTTTAGACTTCATTTTCTTAGCCATCTGTTTAGTTGCAGAATTGCCATTTTACATGTGTGTCAGTGGTGGGTTGGTACCGGTAGTGTTGGTGACCGGAGGTTCTGCACAGAAGCGTGATACGGACACGCATGTGAACCAGTGGTACAAGAATGTACAATCCGCCACTGATGTGTGTGTATATCTCAGGATTAATAAGATTTTGCTTTTCAGCCATATTCCGTGAATTATTATAAATGGAAGGGTGGGGGGTGTTTTCCTATATTCTTAGTTTTGTAAAACTATTGTCACCTGCAGTTAATTCCTTCTGATAATTCTATGTGACCTGTTTTTGTTCCCCCAGAAGTGAGCACCCTCTTGCACAGCTTTATTGCCATTCAATAATGGAACATCATCATTTTGATCAGTGCCTGATGATCCTAAACACACCGGTAAATGATAGTTGTGTTTACAAGAAAAGCATGTCCAATTTAGTCTTTGAACCATTTCCAGTACAGTGTTCCCTCGATTTTCGCAGGGGATGCGTTCCGAGACCACCCGCGAAAGTTGAATTTCCGCGAAGCAGAGATGCGGAAGTAAAAACACCATTTTTGGCTATGGACAGCATCACAAGCCATCCCTTAACACTTTAAACCCCTAAATTACCATTTCCCATTCCCTTAATAACCATTTACTCACCATTATTACTGGTACTCACCATTGAATAAGACACTTAGTGATCCTGATATTTATAAACATAATTATTTATTAACAATAATTATTTTTTTGTTATTTGCAAAAATTATTAGTTTGGCGATGACATATGACGTCATCGGACGGGAAAAACCGTGGTACAGTATAGGAAAAAAACCGTGAAGTATTTTTAATTAATATTTTTTGAAAACCGTGGTATAGGCTATTCGCGAAGTTTGAACCCGTGAAAATTGAGGGAACACTGTAGTATCTTTCAACCCTATTCTAAGCTGAGCTATTGAGCTTTTCCTATGCTGCCTGATAAACTTCATAACACACACTAACCTGACCTTAATGGAAAGAGAAAAAAATGCTTCAGAATTTTGCTTAATCTTTCTAAGGCAGTGATTTTCAACCTTTTTTGAGCTGCGGCACATTTTTTACATTTACGAAACCCTAGGGCACATTGAGCGGGAGGAGGGTGGGGGCTAAAAAAAGTTTGGACAATAAAATTATCTCTCTCTCTTCCTCCCTTTCGCTCTATTTCTCTCTCCCTCCCTCTTTCTCTCCCTTCTTTCTCTCTCCATCCCTTTCTTTCTCTTCCTTCCTCTTTTTTGCTCTATCTCTCTCCCTCCCTACCTCCCTCTATGTCTTTCTCTCTCTCTCCTTCCCTCCCTCTTTCTCTTGCTTTCTTTCTCTTGTTCTCTCTCTTTCTCTTGCTTTCTCTCTCTCTTGTTCTCTTTCTCTCTCTCTCTCTTTCTCTCTCTTGCTTTCTTTCTCTCTTGCTTTCTTTCTCTCTCTGAGCTTCGCGGCACACCTGACCATGTCTCACGGCACACTAGTGTGCCGCGGCACACTGGTTGAAAAACACTGTTCTAAGGAACCTTAAGGCACTCTTTCTTTCAGCAAAATTTCCAACCTTGTGGAAGCAGTGAGCTAGAGGCGAGACTTGTACATCATTTTTTTATTCTCTCTAATGAACTTTGATAATGACCAAACAAAAAGTTACAAAATATTTTCAGCTCAGTATGAAACTCTTATTCCTTCTGTTACTTTTGTTTCCATCTTTTTCTCAGTTGAAAATCAAATTCACTTGTATTACAAGCTTAAAGACAGATATCCAGAACAAGATGTTTATACATAAGCTATGTTAAACACATTGCAAAATGTCAGTGAAATTATATAAGCAGAACATATTTAAATAATACATCTTTGTTGGTGAAGCTGTGCCAGATCCTGGCTGAATTTAGAACAGCATAAGGATTTGGTAGAGCACAAAGAGACAATGTCAGAAAATTCTGCTCCTTGTAATTGAACTGTACATATTCATTTTCTCTGTTCACTTTTGTACAAGAATAAGGTACGGCAATAAAATATTAATATTTAATAGCAGGTTTAGGTGTATATAAGTTCTGTTTCATCTTTTCCACTTCTATTTTTTGCAGAAGAAAGCTGGAATAATTTCATGTATTTTTTCCATCAGAAAATTTACAACAATTTGTGTGTGTGTTTGTGTGTTATTGTTATTTTTGATGCTGTATGTGGCAATGTCAGCAGTATGCACAAAAATATAGATACATAAAAATAGCTTTTTAAAAAGATTTTGTTGAGAAAAACTCAGTAGTAGCTGTTTACATTTTCTCAACTAAGTACAGTGATCCCTCGATTTGCGCGTTCTCGATTAGCGCGAAAAGCTGCAACGCGGTTTTTCAAAAAATATTAATTAAAAAATAAGTCCGCGTTTTTTTTCCTACACCACGGTTTTTCCCGCCCGATGACGTCATACTGATTGCTGATTGGCCGCCAGCGCTGCCCTGTGGGTAGCGGCGAGGAGCCCGGAAAAATCACCATTGCATTGCCAGCCTCCGAACTTGCGTCGCTCCACCTTCTGCGCATGTGCGGCCATGGAACAAAGGGCGCGCATGCGCAGATGGTGTTTTTACTTCCGCATCCAGTATAACGCGGAAATCGGTTAGCGCGGGAGGTCTTGGAACGTAACCCCCGCGCTAACCGAGGGATCACTGTAGTTAAAAAAAAGAATTTATATTTTCTTAGAGTCCAACTCCTTACTTAGTTATGTTTTCTTCCTCCTGAGTTTTAATAACTGAGTTTTAAAAAATTCAATATTTTTGCTTTAAGTGTAGAAGAAAATAATGTAGTACACAGAATTTAATAAGAGTCTGTCAAAGTTACTGTATCGTTATAGTCAATGTATACTTGTCATAAATGTTCCATTGTTTTCTTTTGGACCAAGGGCAATCAGATTCTCAGTGCTCTTTCTGTTGAAGAATACAAGGCAACATTGAAAATCATCAAGCAAGCTATTCTTGCCACCGATTTAGCACTATACATAAAGTAAGTTGAAATTATTGCATTGTAATTAGACTTTCTGGTTGGATATGTGGATTTTCTCCTTTCTTTTTAAAAAATATAAAATTGTACTATTTTTCCTTTTCAGGCATTTAATAATTATTATTTAAATTTTGTATGCTTTTCAGAAGAAGAGGAGAGTTTTTTGACCTTCTGCGGAATAATCAGTTTAACCTACAAGACCTTTATCAAAAAGAATTATTTTTGTAAGTTTTTTTAAGGACATTATTGTCATCTAGTCTGGGTTTTTCTCCCTTTAGTTAGCAATGATTGTTTGGGTTTGCTTTCATTGGATGATTGGGCTGGGCAGAATAAAAAGTACATGAATATGTGTAAAATTCCTTGCTTCTAATTATTTGGTAAGGTCTTATATTATTTGCTAAACAAGATTATTTCCCAACATGATTTGACAAAATACCATATTGTGCTTTGGATGAAAGTCTATTGTTTAAAAGCAGTGATCTGTTAAAATTGAGTTTCTTAAGCTTTCAGAAAAAAATATTTGTTTTGCTTTGTATCAGAGTAGTAAGTTTACATTTACAACAGGAAGTTAGTCCTTCAACAATAATCAGAGATTTATTATGGATATAGGAGACTTTTGCTTTATTGTACACTGTATATAAAAACTGGGGATGGTTTCTATGCTCTTATATATGTGGCCTGATGGGAGTTTTGACGTTTCACTTAGTACTGACCAATCAACATACCATGAGCGTTTGCAACACATTATCTTGCTTGTTAATATCGGTGATAAATGAATGACTCAACTGTCAGAAATAGCCATTGAGGATAAAGATCTGACCGCAGTCTGAGTCCGTAAATTGTACAAATCTGGTTTCAGAACACTGAACCTTAGTGTTTCCTCAAGGTTTTTTTTTCTCTTTTAATGGGACAAAGTTTTATAGAACCCAGCATTGTTAACAGCAGTTATAAGTCATCAGCATGACTTATAGACAGCTTGATATAAGTCATCAAAAGGAAAACAATTTTTGGCTTTCATGAATTATATGAGAGAGACAAGCAAAGAAAAGTGTGATCTACAGTGACATATAGTTATGTAAATTAGTGACTGTAATGGTTTAGGCTAGATGTGGAATATTCATGAATGCTTTAAGCATGGACTATATTATGAACATGTCCCCTACGGATACAGTCACCCCTCACTGCATGCTAGCTGGGAAAAACTGGGAGTTGAAGCCTAAGGTGGAGAAACTAGACTTACAATCCTGGGTCTAGAAAGCTTAGAACTACGACGCCTTAAACATGATCTAAGTATTGCCCACAAGATCATATGCTGCAATATCCTGCCTGTCAACAACTAGTTCAGCTTCAACCGCAATAACACAAGAGCACGCAACAGGTTCAAACTTAATATCAACCGCTCCAAACTTGACTGTAAAAATATGACTTTAGCAATCGAGTTGTTGAAGCGTGGAACTCATTACCAGACTCCGTGGTGTCAACCCCCAACATTTTTCCCTTAGACTTTCCACGGTTGACTTCTCCAGATTCCTTAGAGCAGTGTTTCCCAACCTTTTTTGAGCCGCGGCACATTATTCATATTTTCAAAATCCTGGGGAACATTGAGGAGGGAGCCCCTAAAAAAGTTTGGACAAAAAAAAATCTCTCTCTTCCGCCCTTTTGCTCTATTTCTCCCTCCCTCTTTCTCTCTCTTCCTTCCTTCCCTTCTTTCTCTCTCTCCATCCCTATTTCTTTCTTCCTTCCTCTCTTTTTTGCTCTCTTTCTCTATCCCTCCTTCCCTCCCTCTATGTCTTTCTCTCTTCCTCCTTCCCCCTCTCTTGCTCTCTCTCTCTTGCTTTTTTTCTCTCTCTTGCTCTCTCTCTCTGTGTCTCTCTTGCTATCTCTTTCTTTCTCTCTCTGTCTCTTGCTATCTCTCTCTTTCTCTCTCTCTCCCTGCCTCTTTCTTTTTCTTTTTCTCTATCTCTATCTCTGTCTCTCTTGCTATCTCTCTCTTTCTCTCTCTCTCTCTGCCTCTCTTGCTATCTCTCTTTTTCTCTCTCTCTCTGTCTCTCTTGCTATCTCTTTTTTTCTCTCTCTCTCTCTCTTGCTATCTTTCTTTCTCTGTGTCTCGCTATCTCGCTTTCTCTCTCTCTTTCTCTCTCTTGCTATCTCGCTTTCTTTCTCTCTCTCTCTTTCTCTCTCTCACTCGTTACACCATGACGACAACAGCAGCATTGGGCAGTAGTCAGGGGTGGCGGCAGAGCGTCTGACTGCGAGCGGGAGCCCTGACGGCGGCAGCTGGACATGCTGCTGGACGCCGTATATGCTGGCACTGTGCTGGGCATGGGCATGGGGCTGGCACCTCCGGCCCAGCCAGCGAGCCAGTGCCAGCCCTGCAGCGCCAGCATATACGGCGTCCAGCAGCATGTCCAACCACCACCGTCGGTGCCTCCACCCTGGAGCTCCCTCTTGCCGCCGCCATCTCCCCGCGACTGCCTGGGGCCGCTGCAGCCGGCACCCTCACGCTCCCACTGCCAGTGCCCTCCCGCTGGGCCCCAAAGGACATTGGTTGCCACCCCCGCTAGGGAAGCTCCAGCTGGGCGTGCCGCTGCCGGTGCCTCCGCCCCGGAGCTCTTGCCACCGCCATCCCCTGGCTACTACCTGGTGCCGCTGCTGATGGCGCCCTCCTGCTCTCGCTGCCGGTACCCTCCCGCCGGGCCCCAAAGGACACTTGCCGCTGACGCCAGGGAAGCTCCATCTGGGCGGGGCGGTGCCGGTGCCTCCGACCTGGAGCTCCCAATCGCAACTGTCCCCCGGCTACTGCCCGATGCCGCTGTTTCCAGCGCTCTCCTGCTGGGCCCCAAAGAAGGAAGGCGGGAAAAAGGAGGCACGAAGAATGAAGCTCTCCTTTTTTCCGGCTTCCTTCTTTGGGGCCCAGCAGGAGAGCGCCGGAAACAGTGGCATCGGGCAGTAGCCGGGGGACAGTTGCGACTGGGAGCTCCAGGTCAGAGGCACCGGCACCGCCCCGCCCAGATGGAGCTTCCCTAGGAGCTTTGCGGCACACCTGACCATGTCTCACGGCACACTGGTTGGGAAACGCTGCCTTAGAGGTCAGTAAGGGGCGAGCATAAGTGCACTAGTGTGCCTTCCGTCCCCTGTCCAATTGTCTCTCCTATATTTTATATATCTTTTCTCCCATCCATATATCCTACCTCTACTCTTCATTGATGTATTCTATTTTCATATCTCTTCTTCTATCCCTTCTCTGATATTTACTACTACACATTTTTATTCTCTTTAACTTTCAATTTGTATTGGACAAAATAAAAAAATAAAATAAAATAAACACTCACTATACTCTACCATTATGAATTAGGAATGGCCACTTAACACAGCAATCTATGACTGATTAGTAGAGAGAGAAAGAAAATAAATAGTAGGAAAAAATCAAATAGCACTATGAAAAGGAGCTATGCCCTCTTTTTAATATTATAAGTCCTGCAATAATAAGTATCATTTGCAGCCATTCAAGGCATAACAAATGTGTATGTTTCCAAAGTTTTTTGTTTTTTCAATGAAATTTGTGGTATCACAAATATCCTTATTTTGTTACAGAGGTTGAATGCTTTTCAAAATATATTCTGTAAAAGCATGGCTTTGTCATTTTTACAGGGCAATGCTGATGACTGCATGTGACTTATCAGCAATAACAAAACCATGGCCAGTTCAGCAGCGGGTACGTATCTATCAAAAAGCCTGATCAGATTCCTTATTTCCCTGAACATACTGTTCCTGCTATTCTTCCCATCTGAACCCACTGTGCATTTGGCACAGATATTAATTGCTGCCTAGCAGATTATTGTACAAGCTGACATTGCAATGAAATGTGACACATTAAAATCAGGGTAAGAATTCTTAGAAAGGCAGCATTAAAAATATTGCATAATTTATCTCTTTCTCTGTCTTTCTTTCATTCATTCTTTCCTTCCTTCCTTCTTTCTTTCTTTCTCTCTCTTCTTTTATTTATAATCTACCCATTTGTTTTAGAGTTTCAGGTGACATTAAGTTTTGCCTGCTAATTTTAAACCAAAAATCCCTAGTGTGCCATTGGAGTTAAGAGAAAGTGGCTAGAAAAAGTCAGGGAGCTCCATAATGATATAGAGACAGGAATTTAGTTCTCACATCAATATATTAACTACTATGCTATACTAGATAAAAAGACCATCGTTACATTTACTGAAAAAGATAGCAGATAAATATTTTCTTTCATGTAGATTGCTGAGCTTGTAGCTGCAGAATTCTTCGACCAAGGAGATAAAGAACGAAAAGAACTTAACATTGAACCCACGGTAAGTAGAAGCACAACATTTTAAGATTGTTTTGTTCTCGAAATTTATTTTATACCACATTTTTTATTATTTCATGCAGAATCAAGTATTTCTATCCAATGTAAGAATTATAATAATAATTCTTTATCTTTTATGATTAAAAGACAATATTTGTAGCTCAGGTCTGAAATGAAGGGTTGAACTGAGAGGTTGAAAAGAGCAATGATGATCTTATCATTGGGTAATTAAATATCTGCAAGAAAACAACTAAGCTCAGAAAGCATTAAAGATCCCTCTTTGTCCTTTATTGCAACATGATCAGTTTATTACTGAAACATGAAATGTCTAATAGTTTCCAAAGAGCCTGAACAAAACCCCAAGCTTTCAACTTTTTGTGTGTATGTGTCAATGCCCTCCAAACAGTGATCACCATCATGTTTCAAACTAGCATTTAAGGTGTCAATGATGTTCATTTCAGATATACTGAAACTTCATTTGATTTCTCAGTAGTTGATTATTTAACACTGAGAGTCTGTAATTAAATATACAATATGTTCCATCTCCCTTGAAAAATTGCAGTGAAAAGAAAACCTGATATTGAATTTGTGCTGTATTTTCTTTCTTTTTTAAAAATATTTTATTAAATTGCATAGCCAAACATGACATACATAACATGCAACACTTAGGGGAGCTACAGTCACTCCGCTCAGAGTAGAAGTCATCTTTATATTTAAACGTTAAAAAAAATGAAAAGAAAAAATCTTGTCGTTGTTTAACACCATCTATAAAATACTTAAAAATATCAATTATAAAGTGGTAAATAGAATTTGTGCTGTATTTTCTATAGGATGTAACTAGGCATTTCATACTGCAATTGTAAAATTAGGATAACATGTATGTAGAATGAATGGACCTGAAAAGAAGAGTTATGACTTAGCTAGCATTTCCAAGATTTGTGCTTTCCAAAGAATATGCTCTATGTGCGCTTTGTCTGACATTAAAGGAAGTCATTACTGAGTTATTATAATGGGAATTCTCTGAGACAGAATGTTGATATGAAATATATTTTCTATAAAAGGGATTTTGGCGTGTGTTTGTGTGATCTGAATATATGCTCCACAACTTGAAAATACATGTGTGTCTGGTTTTTTTTATTATAAACCAGTCAGCATTAACTTTAAGCCTTATGAAAAATGATCTGTTGAGACCAAAGGCATGATGAAGTCACATTTAAGTGCATATTTCCATTTACATTGATTTTTTTTCATGGGATTTTGACCTGGTTCATTTAGAGTCTCCATTAACAATATTATGGTAACATTAATGGATTCTGCCTCCTCAATACAATTTACTTTGCAATTAAAGAAATTAGGGGTCAACGAAACTGGCTTATCAATTACTATATAGGTTACTGAAACTGAACTGGGATTTGAATTCAACAAACTCAAACTCAACCCTGATAAGACGGAGTGGCTGTGGGTTTTGCCTCCCAAGGACAATTCTATCTGTCCATCCATCACCCTGGGGGGGGGGGGAGTCACTGACCCCCTCAGAGAGGGTCCGCAACTTGGGCGTCCTCCTCGATCCACAGCTCACGTTAGAGAAACATCTTTCAGCTGCGGCGAGGGGGGCGTTTGCCCAGGTTCGCCTGGTGCACCAGTTGCAGCCCTATCTGGACCGGGTGTCACTGCTCACAGTCACTCATGCCCTCATCACCTCGAGGCTCGACTACTGTAATGCTCTCTACATGGAGCTACCTTTGAAAAGTGTTCGGAAACTTCAGATCGTGCAGAATGCAGCTGCAAGAGCAGTCATGGGCTTCCCCAAATATGCCCATGTTACACCAACACTCCGCAGTCTGCATTGGTTGCCGATCAGTTTCCGGTCACAATTCAAAGTGTTGGTTAAGACCTATAAAGCCCTTTATGGCACCGGACCAGATTATCTCAGGGACCGCCATCTGCTGCACGAATCCCAGCGACCAGTCAGGTCCCACAGAGTTGGCCTTCTCCAGGTTCCCATCAACTAAACAATGTCGTATGGCGGGACCCAGGGGAAGAGCCTTCTCTGTGGCGGCCCCGGTCCTTTGGAACCAACTCCCCGCAGAGATTAGAATTGCCCCCACCCTCCTTGCCTTCCGTAAGCTTCTTAAAACCCACCTCTGCCATCAGGCATGGGGGAACTGAAATATTCTTTCCCCCTAGGCCTTTACAATTTACGCATGGTATGTCTGTATGTATGTTTGGTTTTTATAAAAAGGGTTTTTTAGTTATTTTAGTATTGGATTGGATTGTTACATGCTGGTTTTTATCATTATTGTTAGCCGCCCCGAGTCTACGGAGAGGGGCGGCATACAAATCAAATCAAATAAATAAATAAACCAACAAACAAACAAATTCAGACTATTCTCCCCTTACTGAAAAGGACAAGGTGATGGACGCAATCATATTTGAATGCACTAGAACTAATGTTGCTGCAATATTTGTATCCCCCCCCCCTCAGGATTTAATGAACAGAGAAAAGAAAAACAAAATCCCAAGCATGCAAGTTGGATTCATTGATGCTATCTGCTTACAGCTTTATGAGGTATTTTGTATAAAACTGTCAAAGGGCATAATTATTTGTACCAGAGTTATCTGCTAGTACTGAATTAGAAACTGCATTTTCTGTTCAAAATGATTTAGGTGTAAAGCAGATGACAGTAATTACCTATTGGGATGGCTTCAAAACATTAAAAGCATATTTTAAAGATGTTTAGTTTATTTCAAAGTGTACAGCCAGACAACACTGGTTTCAGGGCCTAATTTATTCCTTACAAGCTCTGAGAGACAGAGGCTCTCTCTCGTAAAACTCGATTCTCTTTCCATTAATTTAATTCATGTCTCTGTTTTTGCAGGCATTAACTTACATATCGGAAGCCTGTTACCCTTTGCTCGAGGGCTGCAGGAAGAACCGGCAGAGATGGCAAGCTTTAGCTGAAGACCAGGAAAACAACTTGATCATTGGAGAAAGCAATCAGCCCAAACGGAACTGAAATAGACATTCATCAGGACATATTGGTTTACAAAGAAGATATTTATATATAATAATTTGGAGATACCTAATGTTTTACTAGACACTGTGTGAAATAGGTGCATCATTTGCCACTGCTGTATTTTAAATAACAAGAAACGTATATTTTTGCACAGCACTCAAGAACACAATATGAATTATTTTTATGTAGTCTGATGTATCATAATTGTATATTTCCAATCCATCTGCAACTAGCAGATCTAATTAGTCCGGCTCAGTTAGATAGTGGCATGGAAGTGGAGAGTCTTAGGACTGCTTCAGAAAATTCTTGGTACTGAGTTGTATATAGTTATTTAGTTTTGGTCAATGGCCAGTACTTTAAAAATTACTGTATGTGACACTTTCTGGTTTATTTTTTTTATAGTGCCTCTTCTTAAATATAAATAATAAAAAAATAGTTTTGCATTTGAAAGCCAGAAGTTACCAGAGAAGCAACCTGGCAGGCATTTGCTTGGTGTGGGGAAGGAACAGAGCTCTGAATTAATATTGCTTGTTCTAAGAAATCTGTTTTTTTCAGGGTGAGGCATGTTGAGCACAAAGGCTAAAGTACAAGTCTCAAGGGAATATGCTGCATCTGTTACTTTTCCTGTCATGGGAATGCTTGAGTTTTACTCATCATGTTGCAGCAATTGAGGAAAATCTGCAAATGAAATTGTCCCCCAAGTTCCTTAATAATAATGAGATGTTTAAGAAATACAGTGTTCCCTCGCTTTTCACGGGGGATGCGTTCCGAGACCGCCCGCGAAAGTTGAATTTCCGCGAAGTAGAGATGCGGAAGTAAATACACTATTTTTGGCTATGAACAGTATCACAAACCTTCCCTTAACACTTTAAATACTTTTCCCATTCCCTTAGCAACAATTTAGATTATTACTCACTGTGTTTATTTATTAAAGTTTATTTCAAAAAATATTTATTAAAGGCAGACGAAAGTTTGGTGATAGCATATGACGTCATCGGGTGGGAAAAACCGTGGTATAGGGAAAAAACCCACAAAGTATTTTTTAATTAATATTTTTGAAAAGCCGTGGTATAGACTTTTCGCGAAGTTCGAACCTGCGAAAATCGAGGGAACACTGTACATACCGGGAATTAAAATTGAACTATTTAAAACTACAAGAAAGAGTACTTAAGTTGTGAAAAAAGCATGTAGACAGAAAGAAAAAAAATATGAAAATGACTTTCAGTTCATTAGAATCAAAATACAATCCTGCTTAAAGAACATTAGATAGAGAAACTCATGAAGTCAATAGAATAAAAAAGCCAAGCTTCATTTTAAAATGGAATAATTGCTCTGGGTATCACAGAATAACATCAAAAACATCAGAGAGAAGTCATAGCCAGTGCTACTTAAAAATAACTTCATATTTTTTTTTAAGGAGTGGCTTTTCAAATGAAAAATGCTGTAGAATGTCATAAGATTGAATTTAATGAAGCACAGTCACAGAGTTTGTAAACGGTATGGAATTGCCAGAAACATTCAAGGAACTCTGTCAAAAGTAGCTTTAAAGAAAGTTAAAGAATGCAACAACAGGGATTGGCCTAGATCAGGAATGTCAAACTCAAGGCCCACAAGATGGATCTGGTCCACAGGGTGCTTAGATCTGGCCTGCAGGGCCGCCCTGGAAACAGCGAAGGACCAGCCTATGGTGCCTCTGCCAGTGAAAACAGAGATTGAAAGGGGCACAGGCTGCAGAGGATTGCAGGGGAAAACAGAACTCCTCGTTTTCATTGGCCAAAGGGTTACAAGAAGCCATTGCAACAAAAAATGGAGATAGGGGGCCCTTTTTCACTGGCAGTGTTTGGGCCACCACAAATGACATTGAGTTGGCCACATCCACCCTGTCCACGCTCACCCCCCAAGGTCAAGCCCAACCCTGATGTGGTTCTCAATGAAATCGAGTTTGACACCCCGACCTAGATGAAACAAATCCTACTGGCAGTCAAGAAAAACAGTGTCCAGGTTACCAGTTGACAGACAAAAAGAGGACATGTCTTTTTTGTCCTCTGGCTGGCTGACATAGCTTTCAAATCAAATATCCTCCAGTTTTTTTGAGCATGTAACAAGCTGTCACTTCCTCGGCTTTTCTCAATGACACAGCATTTCCCTTATAAATGCTAAATGCAAGTGAACCAAGTCAGCTCTGTGACCTTAGTACCTTCCCACAGCTGTCTGCTCCTGCCTCAAATTGACAAGACCTTAATCAATTACAGGTAGTCTTCAACTTACAACCACAATGGGGATTTAAATTTCTATCACTAAGCAATGGGATGGTTAAGTGAATCATGCCCAATTTTACAGTCTTTTTTTTGCCACAGTTGCTGAATGAATCATACAGTTATTAAGTGAATTTAGGTTCCCCCATTGACATGCTTCTCAAAAGATTACTGGGAAAGTGGTAAATGATGATCATGTGACTTTGAGATGCTGCAACCTTCATAAATACATGACCAGTTGCCAAGTACCTAAGTTTTGATCATTTGTCCATGGGGATGCTGTGATGGACTGGTCATAAGTCATTTTTTCAGTGCTAGCATAACATTAAATGGCCGTTAAACTTTTTTGTCAGTTTTTTACTGTAATTTTTGTTGTGGTTGCCAAGAAGGATAACCAGGGTGTCTTCTTCCTTTGCCTGTTCAGCTATCTGGTAATCCTAACCATGTATAAAACAATAGTTGGATTGCCAGAACTATTTGTCCATATAAATTATTCACATATGGGTTTTTTGCCACAATATTACTAGAAGTTAAAAAGAAAACACATATCTTTTTTAAATTTTTGGTAAATATAAGAACATTTGCACTTTTTTGTTTGAGTACTACCGCTGGGCTTACAGTTAGGGCAACAGCTTAATTTATTAATGGGGTAAAAGCTATTATCTGCTTTCTCACAAGATTATTGCATCCTTATATCTTTAGAGAATCATCTTAAAGAAACAGGAGCTTTATTTATTAGGGGCTTTTGGGAAAGGTTCTCTTATTAGCTCTCATGCTAAGAGCTTATTTACGAGGCTCTGGACCTGAATTAACTTTGGGATAGTGGTATAAATAAGGTCAGTTAGCATGAGTATGTTTTTATTGTGTGCAATAAAAAGCATTATGAAATCTGATTTCTGTCCTGGATCTCAAGACTGGCTTTTTTGAAGGGTTGGCTAATAGTGAGGTTATTACCGGCTTTATTGATTGCAACATTTTAAAGTCTCGAGTTATTCAAATGAAAGCACTCAACTTTGCTTCCCTAACCACTGAACAATATATATACACTGAATTTTTCACTCCTGCTCAAACATTTGTTAAAAATGTTAGCTATCATTTGATTGACCCTTTTTACAAAAGCTTATTTGTATTATTTCTGACAAATCAATGTTGTTTCATTAGTTCCTGGCACTTACAGTATTCTGAAGCTAAGCAGGCTATAGAAACATAGAACACTGACGGCAGAAAAAGGCCTCATGATCCATCTAGTCTGCCCTTATACTATTTTTTATATTTTATTTTAGGATGGATCTATGTTTATCCCAGGCATGTTTAAATTCAGTTGCTGTAGATTTACCAACCACGTCTGCTGGAAGTTTGTTCCAAGGATCTACTACTCTTTCAGTAAAATAATATTTTCTCATGTTGCTTTTGATCTTTCCCCCAACTAACTTCAGATTGTGTCCCCTTGTTCTGTGTTCACACGCTGTTCTCAGATTACTGACATACTATAAACATTTATTTGGAATAGAATAGTTTCACACCAACTGAGGCTTCTCTTTGATATGGCAATTTTAATGAGATTGATTTGAGGGAAAGCTTTCCTGTTCAAGGGTAAATGATCTGAAATTTGTATTGTCCCTTCTAGGAATACCAGTACAGAATAAAATCCTACTTCCATATTTAAGGGGGGAAAGCTAACTTAAAACCAATATATTAATATTGAGATTAATATATGAGGTTATTAATTCATATATTAATATATGTGGTTTTTAATATAATACAATTAATATATAAGGTTACTAAAATCTAAAAAGTAGAATTTCATATAAAATCTCAATAAATTGCTTAAATTCTTACAATAACTAACATGGCTAGCACAATATACTATTTAACTATAATTCTTGGGTGTGGTCGAATCTCCTTAACTATGCTTTAATTTGCATGATTGAAAGTAAAACCCATTAATAATGTTTTGTAGGGTAAATACAAATCAGATTAGGAAAGGCAGATTATATGTAAACAAAGAATTTGCAGAATTCCTTTTTTAGAAACGAGTCAAACTGTTCTCCGTATTTTGTCTGAAATGAATACTACTTTAAATAGACATACTGAAATAAAGCATTAGGGTATGTTTCCCTTAATTTATATGACAATAAATTAAATGAATGCTTTAATAAAGTTATTAAAGATCTAGGATTTTTTTTTCATATAAACGTACTTTTATTCATTTATAAAGAAAGACCAAATTGTTTTAATTTGTCATCCTCACTATTTTATGGTCTATCAAATATACTGTGGGAAACATCAGTTTCATGCATCTGTAAAAACCAAGAAATAATATATTTGAAAATTGTAACATGTTCATAAATTAAAGCATACGTTTTTAAAAGGACTAAAATCAAAACCAAACGGTTGAATGCTGAAGATCAGTGATTGGTAACAATTCATGGATTTTTAGTTTTGTGCAATTTAAGTACACAGTATTTGTGATGCTGATCAATGAAAAGTGGAATATGTAGAAGTTTCCAAAACCACTTCCAACCAAAAAAACAAACAAGCCCAGGTTCTCAATTTAAGATAATTGGATTTTGGGATGTTAACTACCCAAAACATTGACCATCCATTTATATTAAACCAACGTTTTGGGGCCAATGATGTCCATTTCAGATATACCCATACATAATTTGACTTCTCAGTAGTTGATTATTCCGCTTTGATAACCTTAATGTGCGATTAAAATGTTTTTCTCCCTTGGAAAATTGCAGTGGAAAGAAAACTAGTTCTAAGGTATTAATTTTTTCTGCCCTTTTCCATAAATTTCAGTAGCCATTTACAATGCAATTATACAATTAAAATAACACATATCTTGAATAAACCTGAAAATGAGAGTTATGATTCAGCTATCATTATCAAATTTAGGATAAATATAGCAATTTGGTATCAACAGGCATATTTGATACAAACTTTGGACAATAGAATATTCTTGATTTACATAAAACTCACCTAAATTTGGGTGGTCATGGAGCCTTTGTTCATTCCAATCAGATTAAAATTATATTTTACCTTTTTCTGTAAAAACTGTAGATGGATGTGGATGTTATCACTGCCACCACTACATTCTTCTATAAGTTGTATTATGTAAATAGGCCAATGAACTTGTAACCTCCAATCCATTCCCTCAATGTCTTATATGTAGAATGGGAAGAATAGCAGGAAATAGAAATAAAATATTGCTTTTCCCCCTGATTTTTCATATTTCTCTAAATTACCATGACATTTTCCATGGACAAACACCCAGTATGAGTTGAAGGCAAAGAAAATAGAGTAGGAAATAATGCTAAGTTTGCCCTAATTTTCTCTCCTTGCATGTAAAATGAAAAATTATGACTGAAGAGGACATAGATTTCCTTATAATGCAGTAAGAACACTCATAATTTTGAAATGAATTTCTTATATATAAATTGTTTATATATCATATTAATAGTGATTTTCTGCTTTGAACAAAGACAGTGTGTGTGCATTTGTGTGTGTGTGTGTTTCTGAACATACTTATTGGTTACATACTTGTTAACTTTAAAAGCATATATATCTACAAAGTTTAGATTTCTCACTTCAGTTACAGATATTTTTTTAATTTAAGGTACCTAAAGAGACCTATAAAATTAAATATGCTATTAGATCATTTTCTCTTAAGTTGCTATTAGTTATTTATTTTTGTTCATTATTGCTTCACCTTCAAATATCTAGATTCTATCATATCTCAAGACCTAAAATGGTCACCTAACATCAAAAACGTGATAAAAAAAGTACAACAAAAATGTGCCACCTCGGGAAGCTCAAACTGCCTAAGGAGCTGCTGATACAGTTCTACAGAGGAATTATTGAGTCTGTCATCTGCACCTTTATAACTGTCTGGTTCGGTTCTGCAACCCAACAAGACATACAGACTTTAGAGGATAATCAGAAAAAACAATTACTGTCAACCTGCTTTCAATTGAGGACCTGTATATCACACGAGTCAAAAAGAGGACCATGAAAATATTTGCTGACCCCTTGCATCCTGGACATAAATTGTTTCATCTCCTACCCTCAAAACGATGCTCTAGACTAGAGCACTGTACACCAAGAGAACTAGACACAAGAACACTTTTTTCCCAAACGCCATCACTCTGCTAAGCAAATAATTCCCTCCTGTCAAACTAATCACTAAGGCTGCATTACTATTACTATTAGTCTTCTCATCGTTCCTACAACCCATCTCCTCCCACTTATGACTGTAACTTGTTGCTTGTGCCCTTACGATTTACATTAATATTGTTCCCAATTGCTTATTTGTATCCTATGACAATCTTGACAAATGTATCTTTTATGTACACTGAGAGCGTATGCACCAAAGACAAATTCCTTATGTGTCCAATCACACATGGCCAATAAATTCTATTCTATTCTATTCTATTCCCAACTTAAAATACTGTAACAAAACAAGTTGAAATTATTGAAAGGTAATACATATACAACATATAAACAGGTACTAGTAATCCTTGAATTACAACCACAATTGGGACTGGAACTTCCATTGCTAAACAATACAATTGTTAATGGAGCCGTGCTTGATTTCAGAAACTGTTTTACCACAATTGTTAAGCGAATTATCATAGTTGTTCAGTGAATGATGCTTTCATTAAGCGAACTTAACTTTGCCTATTGATTTTACTTGTTGGAAACTGGCTGAGAGGCTCATCAATGTCAATGATGTTACTCCTCCTGAGACACTGCATGGTTGTAAGTGTGAGGATTGGCTATAAGTGATTTTTTTCAGTACCATTGTGGTTTTGAATGGCCATTAAATGAACCATGCAAGGACTAGCTATATACATAACATATTTTTAAAAAACACTTTGTTTTTATGCTGATACATACTAGTTCTCAAGCTCTTAAGAAGCAAATCATATGGTTGCAGTATTTCTGAAGTCCCATATTCTTAAAAACAATTTCTCAATTTCTGGTTTAAAAATATGAATAAATGTATCTTTCAGTGCCTATATATGGGATTTTTAGTAGTAATTTTAATTATTAGATTTGTTGTCATGCTGTTCCTTTTGTATTCTGTAAGTCTTCAGAGATAAATTTTAATAAATACAATACAATATGAAGGTCTTATATTAATGAAAATCTAAGGTATTCCAATGCCCATCACTTTGTTTTCAACAACTTCTAATTGTAGTGAGTAAATACATGAAATTTTCTCAATTCACTGGTTTTATAGAAAATAAGGCACTTTTTCCTAATGGGCAAATTTGGCATTATAGCTAATACCATCTCTTCGGGAAATAATAAGTTCAGAAAATTGGAAGTACAGTATTAGCAATTTCTGGAAATTTCCATGTTTGTTTTCCATACCATAGAGGTTTCTCACTGCTTCAGAATTCTCCCTATCCTTAGCCTTTTGATCAAAATGTTTGTTTAACAGTCTGCAATAGGAACAACCTTACAATTAGATTGAGGAAGTTCCAAGTAGACTAGTGGGTTTTCAACCGGATTCTATTATTGAATTTCCTTTTTAGCCAATGTGTTTATAATGGGTCTTGTATGTATCACATTCACCATATATATATTTTTTCACATAGGAAAAGAAATCCATCCTGCCTAAATAAAAATATTTCATTCTTTTTTAAAAAAACAGAAAAGTATTAGAAGTTTTAGTTTTATTCATAATTTTGAAAGAGTTGCAATAAGTTTTGAATCATTCATAAGGACATATTTTTCATTGGCTACATCACACTTCAATAAAAGTTAATAAACTAACCCAAATATTCATTTAATATCTGGATCCAAACATTGATGTTTTCTCTATTATTAGCTGCAGATTTCCCAGCATTGCTTAATGATGATTTTGAAGCTGTTTCTCAAAGTTCACTCTGGAGAGGATAGGGAAAAAAAGACACTAATACCTCTTAGATAACAGCAATTATTAGATATATTGACATTGAAAATGCCTATCAATTCCATACCAGCTTAGAATGGTTACATCCAATGAATCTGTTAAAATCATCAGCACACTACAGCTGTACTATCATTTGAAACACAACTACACAGGGACAATTCCATATAACAATAAAACTCTATTTAGTGATTCTTCAGTACTGTGGATTAAACCATACTTTTTCTTCTACTGCAGCTAAACTCGCAGATTAATTTACAGGGTCTTGGATAGGTTGTATAACACACAGTTTAGACATTAATGGGTGTGTCTTGCATTATTTTGAAAGGACAGCACTTTTACATTGTTATACAAGCTGTATACTCACTACTTTAAATTGTAGCCAAGTGTCATTTCTTCATTGTTGTCGTATGAAAATATATACTTAAATATTTACAAAATGTGAGGCAGATGCCTCACTTTCAGCAGTGGGCTACTATCCGGAACGCTAAATTAGGCTCCCTGCCGTGTTCTGCTGACGTGTCTCAACCACCCGTAATTACAAGGGAATTAGTCCAGGAAGACACACACCACACGATAAAAGGAAAACCCAAAAGTTTTTATAAACAGAAACAGTTCCCTTTTTAAATGTCAAAGGGGTTTTCTGGTACACACAAGGCACAGGTTAAATGCAATCCAATTGCTCACCCAATAACTGGGAAATTGAGTCCAATTCTAAAGTCCAGAGAGTCCACACACACAATCCTGAACGGCAAAAACCACGATCTTGATGAAACAATGAATCAGATAAACTGCCATGAGGCTAAAACACCAGGCTGCACTTTTATCTGTAGCACTAATTACAGCAGCCCCACCCAACCACAGGTGGCCTCATTTTCTCTTGTTATGGTTAGCTCTGGCCCAGCTCCTGCCCCAAGGACTGTGGCTGTGGGGGAGACATCCACATGCCGCAGGCCTGTTTTGCTCCCGGTGGAATCTGGTGATGAAGGCTCCTCTGACCAAGAAGACATGAGTGACAGGGAGGAGGAGAGTATGGCAGACAGCTCAGAAGGAGATCAATTATCTAGCTCCTCCTTGGATTCGGAACAAGAGTTAATGATACAGCCACGCATGCAGAGAGCGATGCATAGGCAACAACTAAGAGATTATTATCAAAGAAAATGAGGCCACCTGTGGTTGGGTGGGGCTGTGGTGATTAGTGAGGCTGCTATAAATAGCAGCCTGTGGGTTTGGCCATTGTGGAGGATTATCTGATCATTGTGTTTCGTGCCTGCCTTGCTGACTTCGACCTTTGTGTGCTGATTTTTCCCCGCTTTGAAACTAAACCAGAGCAAAGTGTGTTTCACTTTGTGCAAGAAGAAGGACTGTGAATTGCCTTACAGCTGCAAGCTAAGTATCTCAGAACTGATAAGGGACTTGTACAAATTACCAGTTTGTTTGGAGACAAGTACTCTTTGTTTTACAAAAAGAGTGCTTCGTTTATTTGAATTTTCGGTATAAAGAACATTGTTTTGAATTTTCAAACGTGTGTCTGAAATTTGTATCTGTGAATTTGTATCTGTGAATTTTCAGGAGGATTCTACCAGAGAGCTCAACAGAACAGAGTTACTAAAGTCGTACTTCCTGCAGTTGAGTTTGGAGCAGTTTACTTTAACTTTGTATCTATTGTGGTTGAAGCTGAAGTAGTCATTGACAGGAAGGGCATTGTAGCAGATTATTTTATGGGCTATGCTTAGGTCATGTTTAAAGCAACATAGTTCTAAGCTTTCTAAACCTAGGATTTTAAGTCTAGCTGCGTAGGGTATTCTGTTGCAAGTAGAGGAGTGGAGGGCTCTTCGTAAAGTAACTCTGGACATTTTCTAGAGTGTTTATATCTGAAATGTGGTATGGGTTCCAAACAGATGAGCTGTACTCAAGGATTGGTCTGGTGAACGTTTTGTATGCTCTGGTTAGTAGTGTGAGATTTCCGGAGCAGAAGCTAGTTGGAAAATATAAAATGTCCATTGCATGAAAACTAGAGCCAACTAATAAATGTAATTATTATATTTGAATTCAGCCTGTGAAATTCATTAAGAAATGGCACATTTCATTTCTGCAACTAAAAAAGTTTGAAAATTTGTAGAACAGTGAATCGAATCTAAATATATAAATAGCCTGTCTAGGCTATTTATATATTTAGGCTAATGGAATTTATCACTTCCATTTCTTTTCATACCTTAATTAATTCTTGCATTTTTCATTCTGTTTCTGGAGTTTCGTTTCTGTTGTTGCTGTTCTTGCTTCCATCCCCGATCTTTATTCAACATTTCCTGCAAATAAAAGATTTCCTCAATTTTTAAAAAGAGGACATGCAAGAACTTCAGATAATTTATACCCCTCTGCTCCCTAATTTATGCATGACATGATTTTTTTTTTTAAAAAAAAATTCTTGGGAAGTAAATGCCAATCAATGCTGGATAACATTCAAGAAATTACTTACATATAATAACTCACCTCTTGTCTTTGGTTTTGCTTGCCATCCTCATTTTTATCCTTAAAAAATAGAAAAATAAAACCCATTTGTCTCCCCTTTTTATTTGTCAGGGGAAAAAAATCAACACAAAATTGCTTATTAGATGTACAAAATCTGTGGCCCAACCCATCTTGCTGAACAGCTCACATGATTCATGTTGTGGGTATGTTGCTACCTTCCTCTAAGTACCCTAAGACATTTAAGATGCATAAGATGTCTGGCAACTAAACAACTATTTAATAGAGCAAGTCAAGACCTTTAAATATTTGAGGATTTTCTTCCAAACTATAGATAATCATAAATCATCATGTCATGTCACTTTAAAAACAGAAAAAGTAATGTTGACTTTATAAACCTTTTAGTTCTTCAAAGGAGCTCAGCATATACCTGCAGGGCTGAAAGTCTTCTTAGCTAAGATCTGAGCCCAGGTCCTTTGGGGAGATGAGTTGGGGCTCTACAGGTCATTCCTTCCTTTGGGAAGAATTCAGTCCATGTTTTTGAGAACCATCTTTCAAGCACCTTGCTCAGCTTCAAACACAGTCCTTTGCCATGAAGCTGGCCTTCTACAAATTGAAACTTCTGCCTGGATTTACATCTTCTCCTACTGGCTTAATGACTCCTTCTTACCAGTTGGTTTAGTCCCATAAATTAGGACTGACAACTTCCAGTGTTCTGGAGTGATACACACCAAATTGCAGCTATTCATGGCCTGCCATCATCTTGATGGGCTACAAACATGCTACAAACTGATCTCAAACAATGGGCCATTGATAGGACACTCTTTGGGCCCCTGGACAGTGAGCCATTCACCATATTCCTCTCCAACCAGCTAGATATCCCAATTGAGATATAGCAAGGGTGTCAAATGTGACATCACCTGACATATTGTGTCATGTTTTGCCTTTGGTGAGGCGGGTTGGGTATGGCCTGTGTGTGACATATCTGGCATATGGGCCACCAGTTTGACACCCCTGAGTACAGTGATACCTCGTTTTACAAACCCCTCATCATACAAACTTTTCGAGATACAAACCTGGGATTTAAGATTTTTTTGCCTTTTCTTCCAAACTATTTTCACCTTACAAACCCAAGCTACCGCCACTGGGATGCCCTGCCTCCGGACTTCTGTTGCCAGCAGAGCTCCCGTTTTTGCGCTGCTGGGATTCCCCTGAGGCTCCCATCCATGGGAAACACCACCTCTGGACTTCTGTGTTTTTGTGATGCTGCAGGGGAATCCCAGGAGCGCAAAAACAGGCGCTTCGCTGGCAACGGAAGTCTGGAGGTGGGGTTTTGAGGACTTCTGTGTTTTTGCGATGCTGCAATTTCGCTGAGGCTCCCCTCGCTGGGAAACCCCACCTCCGGAATTCTGTTGCCAGTGAAGCACCCGTTTTTGCGCTGCTGAGATTCCCCTGCTGGGATTCCCCTGCAGTATCACAAAAACACAGAAGTCCAGAGGTGGGGTTTCCCATGGAGGGGAGCCTCAGGGGAATCCCAGCAGCGCAAAAATGGGAGCTTCGCTGGCAACAGAAGTCCGGAGGCAGGGCATCCCAGTGGCGGTAGCTTGGGTTTGTAAGGTGAAAATGGTTTGGAAGAAGAGGCAAAAAAATCTTAAATCCCAGGTTTGTATCTCGAAAAGTTTGCACTTTGGCTGGCAAAAGGGGTGAGTTTTGAGCTTTAATCGCTTTTCCATTGATTCCTATGGGAAACTTTGTTTCGTCTTACAAACTTTTCACCTTAGAAACCTCGTCCCGGAACCAATTAAGTTCGTAAGACAAGGTATCATTGTAGAGGAATAATTGAATCGCTTTTGTTATTCTCTATTGCCCTGTCTATCTAGGTACTTGCCAGGAATTATTTTTTCTCTTTGCTAAATATCCTGGTTATTCCAATCTGATTTATCTCAAGAATTTATTGACAGATCAATCAGATTTTATTTCTTTCTCCACGGCCAAGTACTCTTTTGTATTTTGCACAGTATGCCATAGTAAACTCTTAATATTTTAAAATAACTATTTTGTTTGTTTGTTACATTTATTGCCCATCCATCGTATGGCAGGTTAACTCTGGGCAGCTTTTTATCTTAATTAACTGTGACTTTTGCATTCTATTTGCTACTCTATGACCAAACAAAGATTTGATTGCTTTATTACTGCCTTCTTCTAACTTTAAAGGAATCCATGCTATTGAAAACATTTTCAGTCTTAAATTAAGTTTGCAGAGTAAATGTGCTTTAGACCAGGCATGTGGTTAGACACAGTGGAGCCGCAAGGCATTTCTGATAACCTGTTGGTCCCTCATATTATCTACCTAGTGCTTTTCCCTTCACCGTTTTCTCTCCTTCTCCGCCTTTCTGCGTGGTTTCTATATATTTTTGCATTTCCACATTCCTCTCCATCTGGTTCTACTCTCAGCTCCATTTTTCAGAGTTCCAACCTGCATCTCTTTCTCTTTACAGTACTTTTTTTTTTCACTAACCAAATCATAAATGCTATATAGCTCACCCTCTACTGGTAGCAAAATAATCTGCACCATTTTAATTATTTTTCTTACAGCGTACTATTAGAGAAGGAACTTTGTACAGTGGTACCTCTACTTACGAACTTAATTCGTTCCGTGACCAGGTTCTTAAGTAGAAAGGTTTTTAAGAAGAAGCATTTTTCCCATAGGAATCAATGTAAAAGCAAATAGTGCGTACGATTGGGGAAACCACAGGGAGGGTGGAGGCCCTGTTTCCTCCCAGGAGATTTCTAGAGAGGCCCCACGGAGGCTTTTCCCCGCCTTTTCCAGTTACAGTTTTAGAGGCTCAGGTTTGTAAGTGGAAAATGGTTCTTGATAAGAGGCAAAAAAAATCTTGAACACTCAGTTCTTATCTAGAAAAGTTCGTAAGTAGAGGAGTTTGTAGGTAGAGGTACCACTATAATTGTATATTGAGTAAATAATAAATAAATCTAAAGAGTAAACTGAAAAAGAGAAAAAAGGGAAATGTCCTCATCCATTTTGATTCCTAATCCAACCCATTTTTAGAGTGTGACTTTTTTTCTTCTTTTTTAAATAGACAACTCAAGATGGTGGTGAATATAATTATACTCCTTCTTCCTTCTATTTTCTTCACAATAACAACCCTGTGAAAAGGGCTGAGAGTGACTGCCCCAAAGTTACCCAGCAGGTTTGTCAAGCCTAGGTTGACTAGAACTAGGCTAGATAGAACTCACATGGTTCTGATTTCTAGGCCAACACCTTAAACCAATAAACCAAACTGGCTCTATGTTTTGTGGGAGTATTTGTGTGGCAACAGAATAGCATGGTTTCAGGCTGCTGATTACTGAAGAATTTGGCGGTTCTTCTATTCAGTCAACTGTGGAAGAAAAAGTTCTTTTGAAGCAGTCTAAGCCTAATATTGATTTGGGAGGCTAGAGAAAAAGAAATCTGTCCATATTATTATGAACATATTGTACGGTAATAACTGCAGGGACTGATAATACTTACAGATCCGCTGCCGTTTTGATTCTGAAAAAAGAAGGAATGAAAAGTTAGCATTTCATTGAGCACTTCCTTCTAAAAGGAATCTAGAGCAAAAGTTAAATATATAAGGATCACAACAATAAATACTAATACTCTTTAAAAGACGAATTAGTATTTAAACTACAGTGATAACTTGTCTTACAAACTTAATTGGTTCTGGGATGAGGTTCTTAAGGTGAAAAGTTTGTAAGACGAAACAATGTTTTCCATAGGAATCAATGGAAAAGTGATTAATGCGTGCAAGCCCAAAATTCACCCCTTTTGCCAGCCGAAGCGCCCATTTTTGTGCTGCTGGGATTCCCCTGAGGCTCCCCTCTATGGGAAACCCCACCTCTGGACTTCCATTGCCAGCGAAGCACCTGTTTTTGTGCTGCTGGGATTCCCCGGCAGCATCACAAAAACATGGAAGTCTGGAGGTGGGGTTTCCCATAGAGGGGACCCTCAGGGAAATCCCAGCAGCACAAAACGGGTGCTTCTCTGGCAACGGAAGTCTGGAGGCGGGGCATCCCAGAGGTGGCGGTGGGTTTGTAAGGTGAAAATAGTTTGTAAGAAGAGGCAAAAAAATCTTAAACCCCAGGTTTGTATCTCGAAAAGTTTGTATGACGAGGCGTTTGTAAGACGAGGTATCACTGTATTACTAAACTGTTTTGTGCCAATCTATACACTCAACAGCCATCTCTGCATATTCTTGGAGGCAGCACAGTTTGAATTTTATCAGCAGTGGGTACATTTATTGTGGTAGAAATTTAAAGTTTTGATAGAAAACTTAGTTATATAGAGGAAAAGAATGGCCATAATCCCTATTAAAGCTAAATCTGTATGCATCATTGGCAAAGCAAGAGGAAAAAGTGTTTCCTTCTATGTTTGCATAATTTAGATTATGGGCATAATAAGATTGATTTGTCTGAGAGGTACATTTCTGGTTAAATTATCTAACTGGACAAAACCAATGCCAAATACAGAAGAAAAAAAGGATGATAATAACCAGAACATGTCTATCTTTGCCATGTTTTCTACGGAACGAGAAACAGGCAAATAACAAAAAAGTAATTGCGCCAGAAGCGGAGTGAGAACGTGGACACAGAGCTGGATTTAAATTGGGTCACTTTATTAAATAAATATAACTTTATTTAATTAAACAAACCATAACTGGGACCTGCAGAGGTCAACTAAGAACTTTGGGGCGGAAATGATGTCATAAAAACCTCCTGGGCAACTATGGGTGTAGCTCCTTGCTGATCCAGATGAAGAGGACCATGCCCTCACCTGGATCCAAGGCATGCCACGCATGTGGGAGGTCTCGCCGTCCAATCCCTGACAGGCAATTGGGTGGGGCGAGACCCAGTGGCAACCTCTCCCCAATCACTCAGGCCGGTTTATGACACCATGAGCTCTTGGAGAGAGTGCCAATCATCTCCAAAGATGCCCAAGGGAGAACATGCAGTTGCTAACCACCTCCCAATTTCCCACCCTAACCTGCCTACCCAGTGACCAAAGGTAAGCCAAACTGACCAAATCCAAATGATATGCAAAGCACCCCCTAACCATCAGTCCTGCACTACAGTGTGGACTAGGCAAAAAAACAGTAACAGCTAAAACGCCATGACCGCCAAAAATTCCTATTCGCCGCCCTAAGGACGACCCCATGAGGCACACTGGAAGATAGGGAGGGCAGGCAGGTGTTCACCTCTTTGGCTGCCGGGGTAAAAAGGAGGGCCCCAGGCAGGTGCAGCCCCTTATGGTGAGCCTGCCTCTGGCAGTGTCATAGGCCGAAGCCGGCACCGGGCCTGGTTGGGATCTCATGAAATTTCATGAGATCCTGGTTTTCCAAAATGACGGCTACGCCAGGAGCCGTGTTCCCCGGCCCCGTCGCAAATCTGGCCGCCGGCAGGGCATTCTCAGATAAACACAGTTTGCGGTCCAGCAATTTAGCGGAGATGCAAATGGATAAGGATCTGAATGACTGGATTTCATTATATGCAAAAGGAAGATCTTTTCTGAGATCCTTTATTTTCATACTGCCCAATCCCACAGTATTTAGTGATCTGATTTCTAATCTGTCCAATAACTGGATTTATTTAAGCAGTCCAAGTCTAAAGAGAATAGAGAATGAAACAATGCAACACTGAAAATAAAAAGAATGCAGCAAGAAATACCACAGGAAGAACGGTAAATAAAATAAATTATACACAAGCCCCTATATAATAGTGGCCACCTACTATTTCCTCTTAGGCGTTTTAGGTTTTGATCTTATAATTTTGAAATATCAGAGAGGGTGCCAGGAGAGCTTTCTGGCTAGCTTTACACGGATATATGAAAGCCTCATCCAAGAGCATTTAGAGAAGAAATTCAAATTTTAGGAAAGTTCTCAAGAAGATTTATATGGAAGGATACACTCCTTTGGAATCTATATTCTGAAAGTATTTGTGCCAAGATCTTGTTCTCCAGCAAGAATAGGGAGGTGATTTTCCACAGCAATTCAGTGTAGATTGTGTTGTCTCTTAGTGTTATGTTTCAATTAATTCTCAGTCCTAGAGAATATAGTCCTGGAAAGTTTAAGGAGCTGCTGATTGAAGGATTCGTTTTGCCAGTTTACAGGATTAAAAATGCTCTATAGACAGCAGCCGTTTTCAGTAGCAGGGTTATTTTTTTTCAGTAGAAACTCACATTTTTCTTTTTATCTTTTTCTTCATAGCCCTGTAGAAGAGGGATATTCTGAATGTCTTAATTTCTGAGAATAGTATAGCACAATATAAAAGTATAAAGAATCAATTGAATATTCGTAACTCAGGTTGGTAGTTAAGTTGTTGGTTTGAGCTCCGAGCTTGGCAGTTTGGTTGCAAACGTTTTGTTACTGTTCAAGGAGACATCGCCAGTGGGTTTTGAGTTGTGTTTGTCAGTCTCACTGACGGTGTCTCCTCGAATGGTGACAAAACATTTGCAACCAAATTGCCAAACTCAAACCAACAACTTAACTACCAACCTGAGTTACTAATATTCAAACACATTTGAACCAATATCAATCAGGATTTTTATGATCTTATCAAATTTAGCAACATTGCTTTCCAAACTACTTAAGATTATCATGAAACTTTCCTATTCTCTCTGCAGACAAAGTCTATGTAAATTCATCAACTTGACCAACCTTCAATGAAACTGGATTAATTGGAAATGATTACTGGTTTTTTATTTCTTTTATTTGTTTATTTATTTATTGGATTTGTATGCCGCCCCTCTCCGCAGACTCGGAGCGGCTAACAACAGAAATAAAACAGCATATAACAATAATCCAATACTAAAAACAGTTAAAAACCCATTATTATAAAAACTAATCATACATACAGACATACCATGCATAAAATTGTAAAGGCCTAGGTGGCAGAGGTGGGTTTTAAGCAGCTTACGAAAGGCGAGGAGGGTGGGGGCAATTCTAATCTCTGGGGGGAGTTGGTTCCAGAGGGCCGGGGCCGCCACAGAAAAGGCTCTTCCCCTGGGCCCCGCCAAGCGACATTGTTTGGTTGACGGGACCCGGAGAAGACCCACTCTGTGGGACCTAACCGGTTGCTGGGATTCGTGCAGCAGAAGGCGGTCCCTGAGGTAATGTGGTCCGGTGCCATGAAGGGCTTTATAGGTCATAATCAACACTTTGAATTGTGACCGGAAACTGATCGGCAACCAATGCAGACTGCGGAGTGTTGGTGTAACATGGGCATATTTGGGAAAGTTAAAAATCAGATAATTTTAGTAATAATAATAATAATAATAATAATAATAATAATAATAATAATTTATTAGATTTGTATGCCGCCCCTCTCCGAAGACTCGGGGCTAAATAATATCTCAGATACACTTTTGTTATGCAATATCAAAGCAAAGTTGTGGCATAAACACTTGAAAACAAAGAAAATGACTTACTAGACCAACGTTCACACTGATTCCTGCCTGGAAGAAGGGAAAAGTGGGTTATTTTATCTGCTTGAAAATTGCATGAAAACCCAAAACGAATAGAAATGTTTACAAGCTCAGTGATTTATTATTCAATGTAAGACAGTAGCTATTGACTCCCGTCTTCCTGGAAAATTCTCATACAATTGTACAATTGATATAGAACTTCCAGAACAGAGGTGGGATCCTCTCGGTTTGGACCAGTTTTCCCAAACCGGTAGCACCTGTTATGATGATGTCACGGAACTGGTCCAATTAGTGCTGGTCCGTGGGCACTGCCATCTTTAAAAAAAAAAAATTGGATGGGGGGGGGGATATTATTTTTTTTAGATTTCCCCCCATTTTTTTCCTCTTCTGCACATGCGCAGAAGCTACGTTCCCGGCACTCTCTGTGCATCACATCTTGGTTTTGGCTTCTTTTTTTGGCTTTTTATTTTATTTTTAGGCACTACGTTTGCGCGTGTGTGCCCCCAGTATAAAGCGAACTGGCAGCGAGGCAAGTTAGAACCCATCTCTGTTCCAGAACTACAGTTCTCTAGCCTGCTCAGTTTCAGCTGGAAGCAGCTTGATTCTCATCCGTGCTTCCTTAATGAAACTGAAGGCCAGCCAGTTATAATTTAAAAATTAAAAATTTTTATACCGTTTTCATTTGGTATCAAATAGCAAGGTAATATGACTAATGGGGCTATGTGATACAGTATCTGGCAAAAACTTGCACATTTAGGGTAGATGAGTGGAAGACATAGAAACATAGAAACATAGAAGTCTGACGGCAGAAAAAGACCTCATGGTCCATCTAGTCTGCCCTTATACTATTTCCTGTATTTTATCTTAGGATGGATATATGTTTATCCCAGGCATGTTTAAATTCAGTTACTGTGGATTTATCTACCACGTCTGCTGGAAGTTTGTTCCAAGGATCTACTACTCTTTCAGTAAAATAATATTTTCTCATGTTGCTTTTGATCTTTCCCCCAACTAACTTCAGATTGTGTCCCCTTGTTCTTGTGTTCACTTTCCTATTAAAAACACTTCCCTCCTGGACCTTATTTAACCCTTTAATAAATTTAAATGTTTCAATCATGTCCCCCCTTTTCCTTCTGTCCTCCAGATTGAGTTCATTAAGTCTTTCCTGATACGTTTTATGCTTAAGACCTTCCACCATTCTTGTAGCCCGTCTTTGGACCCGTTCAATTTTGTCAATATCTTTTTGTAGGTGAGGTCTCCAGAACTGAACACAGTATTCCAAATGTGGTCTCACCAGCATTCTATATAGCGGGATCATAATCTCCCTCTTCCTGCTTGTTATACCTCTAGCTATGCAGCCAAGCATCCTACTTGCTTTCCTGACTGCACTGTTCACCCGTTTTGAGACTGTCAGAAATCACTACCCCTAGACATATTGCCATATCTATCAGAGAAGAAGGAAAAGCCATTCAGAGTTTCGAGGCTCTTTAGGACCAGGGGGTAAATCCTTCCCTTCGTGCTTTTTTCGTTCATAGCTACTGAGCTTGGAGAATATAGTTTGGATAGGCAACTGTAAATATTAATATGTCTGTAGACATCTGACAATGAGAGATTAATACAATTGTAACAATACTCTTGGACTTAGAACTGAGAATTTGTCTGACTGAGAAGTTGATACACATTAAGAAATGTTGTTCTTCTGATTGTTCTTCCCAGATGGATGCCTGTGCCAGACAAGGATGATGGTAATTATCATCATGTAATGCAGAACTCTCTGAAAATAGTTCATAAAGAAAAGTCTTCATTTAGAAAACTAAGAGATAAGAATGTATTAGTAATTGGTTAATTTTGGGTAAACTGAAATATGAGAATTTGATTTAAATTTTGGAAGACAGGTGGCGAAGATGAGAAATAGTGGTAGCACTATATAGTGATATAACACAAAGTTTACTCATTGTTTAGACTTTAAACATATGGAACTTTATTTTATGAAGTATGTGAACAGTTTCATTAATTAAATATATGTGTGTGTGTGTGTGTGTGTGTGTGTGTGTGTGTGTGTGTGAAATGTTGTTGTTTTTTAGCTGGAATTTTTAAAATTAAGGGAGACTAGGATGGTCCCATTTCGGCCTTGTTCTGGCCTCATCAGCTAGCCACACCCTTCCTTACTGGGATTCGATCCGGTGGACTCTGCCTTGTAAGGCAGAGAATTAGCAGTTGAGCTATCAGATCAGATCCCTTCCAGCTCTGTACCAGGGAGGGGCTATACGTTTGTTTGTTTGTTTGTTTTTTTATGTCGGATCACCCTGGTATATTGAAGGAACGTCACAGCTCCTTTTTGCCTCTAGGCCCAACCCAGGACCATTTCAAGGCAGTTAATTTATTTATAGCCGACAACTATATTCTGTATGTGTAAAATGTTTTTTTTTTAGCTGGAATTTTTAAAATTAGCTGATGAGGCCAGAACAAGGCCGAAATGGGACCATCCTAGTCTCCCTTAATTTTAAAAATTCCAGCTAAAAAAAAACATTTGACACATACAGAATATAGTTGTCGGCTATAAATAAATTAACTGCCTTGAAATGGTCCTGGGTTGGGCCTAGAGGCAAAAAGGAGCTGTGACGTTCCTTCAATATACCAGGGTGATCCGACATTAAAAAAAACACCATATATATATATATATAATTTTTATTAGCTATATGATACAATATTAAAATTTAGATAAAAGAGATTTTATTAATGTTTGCATTGATATAATGTAACTTTTTATAGTAAGGTGGAGAAAAAGAATTTTTATTTAGACTTTTAAGAATTGACACTGTTGTATAAAATTAATAGAAATTTTTAGATGAGGAGAGATAAGAGCCTCTATTGAGTGAGTAATAAGAAAAGTTTATATATGATTGATTTTAAGCATTGTTGTTGTGTTTATAACTATATATTTTATTTTATGGTGGAGAAAAAGAAAAGTCTTCATTTCAATTCCATTCTTAAGCAAACACGCAGACTGTCCTATGTAATGAAGTATTTTTTAAAAATGTCTACACAGTAAAGATTCAAAGGATCTTTGAATCTTGATGTACATTTTCTCTTACCCATAACAAGGTGTCCCTTGATCATTTAAGAAAGAATGGAGATATATAGATGTTACGTGAGATATATAGTTCTCCAGATATACTTTGGATATACCATAAGGATCACAAATCCTATTGCCTGCCAGCTGTTGTTTAGAATATGAGACAAAACATTTTAGACTTGAGATCTGAGATCCTTCCGCTGGAATTGTAAATGATTATACTGATTATATCTGAAATACTTTACTCAATCAGAGAGTTATGAATCATCCAAAAACAAACTTACCACAACTGTAAGTTTCAAACAAATGCTGCCATCTTTGGGTTGTAAACCGGAAGTTTTGCAATCTCGACCTACTTTTACAATCTAATAATTTTAAAAAAAAAACCTAGATGAATAAAAATACTGTAGATTTCAAATTTTGTTTTGAACTTGATTACTACACACATGGGTGAAATGAAGGGTTTTCAAGAGGACAATTCAAATGCTCAGAACTAACAATTCATACCACCAGAGTAGGAACAGGTTGCTTTAGGGCTATCAAATTTGAAATAAACCTGATGAAAGTTATTTATTTATTTGTTTGTTTGTTTAATATTTCTAAGCCACCCTTCTCCAGTATACTCAGGGCGGCATACAAGGTAAAACAGATACAAGATACAAAATCTTAAAACCCCAGAAATTAAACACCATTCATCCAGATCCACTATCACAGACAACCAAATATCACATTTTGATATATATTATGCAGCTAAAATAATTTATTTTAATTTATTCTATACAGTGGTACCTCATGATACAAACCCCTCGCCATACGAACAACCCAAGATACGAACCCGGGGTTCAGAAATTTTTTGCCTCTTCTCACGAACTTTTTCTTTCTTACGAACCCACCACCGCCGAGAAGCCCCGCTGCCCAGCTGTCGCTTTTTGAAACAGCCGGGGGGCTTCTCAGCATCCTCCTGAACCCAAACGCCAAACCCGAACTTCCGGGTTCGGCATTCGTGAGGCCACCGAGAAGCCCCCCGGCTGTTTCAAAAGATGACAGCCGGGTGGCGGGGCTTCTCGGCGGCCTCCCGAATGCCTAACCTGGAAGTTCAGCAAAAGTTCGAGTTCGGGAGGCCACTGAGAAGCCCTGCCGGCCGGCTGTCACCTTTTGAAACAGCTGGGGGGCTTCTCAGCGTCCTCCTGAACCCGAACGCCAAACCCGAACTTCCGGGTTTGGCGTTCGGGAGGCCACCGAGAAGCCCCCTGTTTCAAAAGGTGACAGCCGGTTGCCATCGGTTTTTTGCGGGGGGTTTTCTCGTTGCACGGATTAATTCATTTTACATTGTTTCCTATGGGAAACAATGTTTCATCTTACGAACTTTTCGTCTTACGAACCTCCCCCGGGAACCAATTAGGTTCGTAAGATGAGGTATTACTGTATATACATTTTCCCCAATACATTTATCCCCAAAATTATTTTTACAAATTTATACTATACTACAATTTATTTATTTACACCAGAACTAGACACAAGAAGTTTTTTTTCCCTGAAGATCATCACTCTGCTAAACAAATAATTCCCTCAACACTGTCAAACTATTTCCTAAGTCTGCACTACTATTAATCTTCTCATCATTCCCATCACCCATTCCTTCCCACTAATGACTGTATGACTGTAACTTTGTTGCTTGTATTCTTACTATTTATATTGCCTGGTTACTAATATGATTTGATTGCTTATATGTACCTGGACTATCATTAAGTGTTGTACCTTATGATTCTGGACAAACTTTTCTTTTCTTTTATGTACACTGAGAGCATATGCACCAAGACAAATTCCTTGTGTGTTCAATCACCTTTGGCCAATAAATTCTGTCCTATCCTATCCTATCCTATCCTATTGTAATAAGAGTGTAACTATGGAGTCATCAGAACTCAAACTCATTCAACATAGTCATTATTTTATTATAGGAACCTTGGCTTATTGGTTAAACATGATAACATAGTGTCACACAACATACCAAGCTAAAACCCAACCACCACATTCTACCTTAGTGGTTAACATATGCTTCTTTTAAAGCAACCTTACAAAGGGAGGCAGCATCTTTCCAATGCTCCTGCCATGGTACCACTACTATTTTCAGTGACAGCTGATTAAGGTAGATCAGCTCTACATTAGCTGTTCATCAAGACAGAGTCTGCCCATCAAAGCAGCTAATTAAGGCAGCTGCTTGTGATATGCATATCTTTAATATGCACGATTGAAATAGGCAGTATAAGTACAAACATGCAAAAATAGCAAAACAATTTCTTATCTCTTTTTGTAGTCTCTCTTGATCTTTCTAAAAGAATAAAATTAAGAGAGGAAAATGATTGTTTTAGAATTAAAAATAATGATAAAGAAAACTGCAGAATTTGAAGCTCAGCAAAAAAAAAAAGATACAAAATGCCAGTGCATAACTTGAAACAATAACTAAACTATACTATCTCAATAAAAGTACTCACTACTGACTTAATTCTATATTTAATTTCTATATTAACCTATCATATACACCTACTACTGTATTATATTACTTTGTCGCATATCCTGAAAACGTCTGCGATTTTGCAGATTCTCCCTACCCCTCTCCCTAATTCCCCAACCTCCTTCTATTTATATCTCCTCTCTACCTCTTTCTCTATCCTTTAATTCTTCCCCCTTTCCCTTGTTCCCTATAAAGGCATTTCATTTATCTACTATTAGCTACTAGGTATATACACTTCATATTTTTGTTATGAAATGTAACCCTGATTACAAGACAATTATTTTACGATATAGACAACTTTTTGTATAGTTTAAGACTTTGTTGCACCAACATGTAATCATATGTTTACGTTTTCATATCCCTTTGACCCCATGGACTCTTCCCTTCCCTCTCCCTTTTTAATATTTGAAATTCAATAAACTATTTTTTTAATGCCGGTGCAAAATAATAAATGTGCTACCATAATAAGGTTCTTTCCAGAGCTGCTTCTTATTTTATTGCCAAACCATGTTCAAATAATTTAGACAACCATTCTGAATAACACTATCAAATTTTTTTAAAGCTGAAACGTTGAACAGCATGATAACATTTATCCACGTTGCCATTTTAAGTCACTTGCCTCTGTTTTTAATGGAAATGCTTCAGAATCATCCAGTGTCAGAAAACAAAATAAGAGAATACCAGCCAGAAAGTACACCTTCATAGTGTCCAGATTTTAGTATTTCCACAGCAGGCTTTGGGGATCAAGAAGGCCCTGTTAGATCACCCAGTTCTGAATTTCTTACTTATATCCACCACAGAGATGAAAAGGCTGTTACCTACTCTTCTAATGTGGCGCATTATTGATGCCTCATTGCTTGCGAATGTCTTTACATTCTTTTCCTTATCAGTCTTGGCATACGTAGCATCTTAAGCAATATATTTCAGAAGAATTCTAGTGGAGTTTGCTGTCTACAGCTTTATCTAAGATCATTGAATTCACCTGTAAAAGTAGCTAGTCCGGAAATCTACAAATAGATTGTATGAGTACTAACAGTTGTAGAATGTGAGGATGGAAAGAGAGTTTTTGCATTTCACCAGTGGCCACTCCTCTTGACACAAGTTATCAATCATGATGATTCCTGACTCCCCCATGTTATCAATAGAAATACAGACGTATCAGTAGTATTATTTATTTTATTTATTTATTTATTAGATTTGTATGCCGCCCCTTTCCATAGACTTGGGGCGGCTCACAACACAATAAAACAGTTCATGACAAATCTAATAATTTACAATTTAAAATATTGTAAGCAAACATATATACAAGAATACCATACATAAATTGAATTGAATAGGTCCGGGGGAGATGTCTCAGTTCCCCCATGCCTTATGATGATGTCACGGAACTCATTCCAGCCCCTTTTCCTTATATAACATACAAAATCTCTGGCAGGCCCGGGATAGAGGACAATCCTCTATCCTGGTGCTTTTTGACCTCTCAGCGGCTTTCGATACCATCAACCATGGTATCCTTCTATGTCGACTGGAGGGATTGGGAGTGGGAGGCACCATTTTGCGGTGGTTCTTCTGCTACCTCTCCAGTCAGACGCAGTTGGTGTTGGTGAGGGGCAGAGATCGTCTCCTAGGCCCCTCCTTTGTGGGGTGCCTCAGGGGTTGGTCTTCTCCACCCTACTGTTTAATATCTGGATGAAACCGTTGAGTGAGATCATCCATCAGCACAGGTGAGTTTCCATCAGTATGCTGATGATACTCAGCTGTACGTTTCCACCCCATTCCAATTGAAGTAAAGCAGTTGAAGTGATGTGCCGGCGCTTGGAGGCTGTGAGGGGTATAAAAGACTCCAGCTCAATCCTGACAAGACTGAGTGGCTGTGGGTTCTGGCTCCCAAGTACAATTTTATCTCTTCATCCATTACTCCAAGGGGAAACCCTCAGAGCAGGTTCGCAACTTGGAAGTACTCCTAGATCCCTAGCCACAGCTGAGCGATGTTGCTCTCACCTCAGCTGTGGATCTAGGAGTACTTCCAAGTTGTGAATCTGCTCTGAGGGTTCCCCCCCCCAGAGTAATGGATGGACAGATGAAATTGTACTTGGGAGCCAGAACCCACAGCCACTCAGTCTTGTCAGAATTGAGCTGGAGTCTGTTGATACCCATCCAGACCCTCACAGTCTCCAGGCGCCAGCACATCACTTCAACACAGGCCCGCCGGGTGCGCCAGTTGCAGCCCTATTTGGATAGAGAGTTTCTTCTCACAGTCACTCATGCACTCATCACTTCGAGACTTGATTACTGCAATGCGCTCTATAAGTACCTTATACTTTGCTGCATGGGGTGGCCTCCTCAGAGAAAGATTTGAAATCCTTCTGCAGTCCCAATGTCTAAATATACATCTAATATTTGGAACAACTAATTCTAAAAGAATTACTAATACTAATATGCATTAAAACAAACAAACAAACTCTGAAACACAGATAGAAAGAATTAAAAGCCAGGCAAGAAAGAATATATAATTTACCTGACACATGACAACTAGTCAAAATATGAATAATCTGGTAAAAATAGGTGGGTATTATGGCACCAGAAGGTCATTTAAGTGGCTGCATGAGTCATTGTGAGAATTAAACCAGAAATCAGGACATTTCTTAACAAAAAGAATGTCCCATTCTTGTAATATTTGTAAGATGAGACTTGTAGTGAATTCTATATAAAGATAGCATCTAGATCTTTTTCAATAAATTCTTTCAAAATCTTGACCTATTTACTGGATTGTTGAGTGGGTGAACAGTGTGGTCGGGCGGTAGGAAAAGCAAGTAGGATGCTTGGCTGCATAGCTAGAGGTATAACAAGCAGGAAGAGGGAGATTGTGATCCCCTTATATAGAGCGCGGGTGAGACCACATTTGAAATACTGTGTTCAGTTCTGGAGACCTCACCTACAAAAAGATTTTGACAAAACTGAACGGATCCAAAGACGGGCTACAAGAATGGTGGAAGGTCTTAAGCATAAAACGTATCAGGAAAGACTTAATGAACTCAATCTGTATAGTCTGGAGGACAGAAGGGAAAGGGAGAACATGATCGAAACATTTAAATATGTTAAAGGGTTAAATAAGGTCCAGGAGGGAAGTGTTTTTAGTAGGAAAGTGAACACAAGAACAAGGGGACACAATCTGAAGTTAGTTGGGGGAAAGATCAAAAGCAATATGAGAAAATATTATTTTACTGAAAGAGTAGTAGATCCTTGGAACAAACTTCCAGCAGACGTGGTTGGTAAATCCACAGTAACTGAATTTAAACATCTTCCTTCTCTTTTTGCTTTTTTGGAGGAGAATAAATACATATTTGGTTATGTCTTTTCTAGGTGGTTTCACTTAGCAGTTTGAGAACTTTGACATTGTATTTGTATATGTATGTATGTATGCGTGCGTGTATGTGTGTCTGTATATATATATTGTGTATATGTATATGTATATACTAGGACCGTCTTGTATAAGATGCACCTAGATTTTAGAGGTGGAAAACAAGGGAAAAAGTATTCTGAACCAAATGGTGCAGTAATATATCATTTAATAAAATACCAGTGTAGCAGAATACTTTTCACAAATATGCATACATTTTTTACAAACTTCACAAGTTTAAGACTTGTGGACTTCAACTCCCAGAATTCCTCCTCCAGTCATGCTAGCTCAGGAATGGGAGTTGAAGTCCACAAGTCTTAAACTTAAAAGTCTTCGGAGAGGGGCGGCATACAAATCTAATAAATAAATAATAAATAAATAAATTCTTGCATCCCTAACCCCTAACCCGGGGTCTTCAAACTTGAAAGCTTTAAAACTAGTGGATTTCAACTCCCATAATTCCTCCTCCAGTCATGCTAGATGGGGAAATTAAAAGACAAAAACTCCTCCATTTTTGTGAAAAACTGGCCACCCCCATGTCCCATTTTTGTGAAAAATAGACCAGTTTATTCGCAAAAAAGGGGTGGGCAAAGGGTCTGGGAAGCCTGCAGGGAGCTCCTGGACATAGTTCCCTCTAAGCTGAGCAGTGAGCAATCGCTCCCTTAAAAATCATCATCAACTCAGAGTTTTCCAAACCTGCCCAGAAGCCGAGAGGGAAAGAGTGAGAGGGAAGGAGAGAGAGAGGAAGAGAGGAAGAGAGAGAAACAGATAGAAAAAAGAGAGGAAGGAAAAGAGAAAGAAAAAGAATGGGAATAAGGAAGAGAGAAAGAAAATCAAAATCTAGTTTGAAACTAGCTCAACTATTTAAGTGGCATTTTGATATTGATAGAGTTGCCCTATTATGAGCTCACTGTTATAGACACACAGTACAGTATTTTATTTTGAAATTCTCTGAAGCAAAACAGGGTGGGTTTTTTTATTTATTTGTTTGTTTGCTTGTTTGTTTATTATTTCTGTGCCGCCCAGTCCCGAAGGGACTGCCGCTCAGACACTATACTTTTCCGCCCACCCACCCCAAAAAAATTAGAGGGAACACTGCTCCTGGGTGCTCAGGAATGGCAAAAATGCCATTTTTGTAAAGAATGGTCCGTTTTCACCCATTTTTCCCACAAAAACCAGGAGCATTTTGCCTTCCCTCAGTCCCCAGGCGCTCCCTGCAGACTTTCCAGACCCTCTGTCCACCCCATTTTTGCGAAAAACAGGCCCATTTTTCATTAAAAATGGGACATGGGGGTGGAGCTTCAGGACAGCAAAAATGGCTTTATTCGGTGTATAAGATGCACTGACATTTCCACCCACTTACCATTTTTTAATTTCATCCAACTGAAATGTACAGTAATTATTTTCTGTAGTAAATACAATTTTACTTCATGAACCACAAGAGGGAGCTAAACTTATAACAAAAAGGGAAAAAAAGAAGCAAATTACCAATTATGGGGAAGATCTGGAAAATGTCTTTTTAAATTTCCTTCCATCTACAGCAATGTTTCTCAACCTTGGCAACTTGAAGGTATTTGGACTTCAATTCCCAGAACTCCCCAGCCAGCATTTGCTTATTTTTCACAAAAATGGGACATGGGAGTGGCCAGTTTTTCTTGCAAAAATGGAGGAGTTTTTGTCTTCTAATTTCCTCATCTGGAGGAGGAATTATGGGAGTTGAAGTCCACTAGTTTTAAAGCTTTCAAGTTTGAAGACCCTGGGTTAGGGGTTAGGGATGCAAGAATTTATTTATTTATTTATTATTTATTTATTAGATTTGTATGCTGCCCCTCTCCGAAGACTTTAAGTTTAAGACTTGTGGGCTTCAACTCCCATTCCTGAGCATTTTCTGGCTGGGGAATTCTGGGAGTTGAAGTCCAGATATCTTTCAAGTTGCCACGGTTGGGAAACACTGATCTACAATATGCACCATTGTTAGAGAAGTGGAGCTTAATATTTCTTACAAATGAAACCAATCACAAACGTTACAGAAGGGATGCAATTTCCTGCAAACTTTAACTGGGTAAACATAAGAACTTTGCTAGGTCAGGATAACAGGCCATTTTATCCATCGTTCTAGCGTCTATTTATTACAGAAGGCATCTTCAATTTCTGAAGAATAACATTTACTGCTAAGTAGCAAAATCTACTCTGTGTATTTTGTTTGCATGGCTTGGGTGTGGCAACCCACGGCTCTAGCCACACGAGGCTCTATTGTTCCCCTATTGTGGCTCTGTTGGCTGAACCCACCACTAGCTGCCCCCCCTCACTTTCCTAGGTTGCCCTGAGAAGGTAAGGGCGATGGCGGGGAGATGGAGACTTGCTCCATATGCCAGAGTGGGAGTGAAGTGCCCCTGTACTTGCCTCTTCTCATGGGTGCTTCTTCCGGCCCTTGTTGGTGCTGCACGCACCTCAGTTGCTCGGGGAGATGCACAACTTGCTCTCCGCTCTGAGACACTGGCCCAGCTTGGTGTGGCTCAACTGCAGCCAATACTGCTGCCCTTGCCATCCCAAAGCCTCCACGCTGCTCTCGCAGCAGTTAAAACCAAAACAGGATCTATTTCCCACAAGAAGCTTTTATAATTACCAGTACAGTGGTACCTCGTCATACGAACCCCTCGTCATACGAACCCAGGGTTTGGAATTGTTTTGCCTCTTCTTACAAACTTTTTTTGCCTTATGAACCCGCCGCCACTGCTGGGATGCCCCGCCTCGGGACTTAATAATAATAATAATAATAATAATAATAATAATAATAATAATAATAAGTTATTAGATTTGTATGCCGCCCCTCTCCGAAGACTCAGGGTGGCTCACAACAATAACAAAAACAATATAATAGTAATACAAATCTAATATTAAAAAAATACAAATCCAATATTAAAAAAATATTAAAAACCATACACTTCCGTTGCAAGCAAAGCGCCCATTTTTACGATCCTGGGATTCCCCTGAGGCTTCCCTCCATGGGAAACCCCACCTCTGGACTTCCGCGTTTTTGCGATGGTGTAGGGAAATCCCAAGATGGGAATCCCAGGATCGGAGGTGGGGTTTCGAGGACTTCCATGTTTTTGCGAGGGTGCGATTTCGCTTAGGCTTCCCTCGCTGGGAAACCCCACCTCCGAACTTCTGTTGCCAGTGAAGCGCCCGTTTTTGCAATCCTGGGATTCCCTCCTGGGATTTCCCTACAGCATCGCAAAAATGCAGAAGTCCGGAGGTGGGGTTTCCCATGGAGGGGAGCTTCAGGGGAATCCCAACAGTGCAAAAATGGGCACTTTGGCTTGAAAAAGGGGTAAATTTTGGGCTTGCACGCATTAATCAGTTTTCCATTGATTCCTATGGGAAACATTGTTTCGTCTTACGAACTTTTCACCTTACGAACCTCCTCCCGGAACCAATTAAGTTTGTAAGACAAGGTATCACTGTAATTCCAAAATCTTATTAGTTGAAATTGAAGCTGAATACTTTATTATAAAAATTTCAAATTTCATGTGGACTTAGTCTATTTACAACTTTTAAGATCAAAATCGTATCTAGCTTTTTGTTTTTAACTGTTTGTTATTTTAGATTAGTGACATCTTTAAGCTTATATTTATTTATTTTCATTCAGAATTGAAGGCAAACTCATGTTCTCAAACTTGTAATTCCAAAGTTCTCTAAAAGTTAAAAATAGTTAATGATCAATTTATGGTCATTATAATCTTAAAGTAAGATTTTGAAATTAAGATCTGTGAACGTAAAAGTTTCTGGCATGGTTGTGACCAAGATTGCTGATTCCAATGTCTCTTAGACCTCAGACGTACAAAAAACTACTGTCCTATGGTCTCTTTATGAGGAGCAGCCATACAGAGCACCTATGGGTCTTTGGTCAGTAAAGAGCCATTTGGTCTAAAGACATACAGTACTGTCTTTATCTGAGGAGGTTCCATGGGTCTTTGCCACAGTTTACCATACCTCCCATGGAAGATATTATGTATTCAATATATACAGTCATGTTAAGTACTGCTAAAGTGCAACTAACCTTTAGATGACCCTAACTGTTAACTGTTTCGAAGTGCAATTTAGAGAGACGAGGTGGCACAGCAGGTAGAGTGCAGTATTGCAGGCCATTAAAGCTGACTGTAGATCTGTAGGTCAATGGTTCAAATCTCACCACCGGCTCAAGGTTGACTCAGCTTTCCACCCTTCCGAGGTGGGTAAAATGAGGACCCGGATTGTGGGGGCAATAGGCTGGCTCTGTAAAAAAGTGCTATCGCTAACATGTTGTAAGCCGCCCTGAGTCTAAGGAGAAGGATGGCATTAAAAAAATTGAATGAATAAATAAATAAATAAACAAATTTATATTTGGGCAGGCTTTTTCAAGGACTATGATTGCTTAAGGACCTGTGAGCCTAAAGCTTCCTGCCCTCCACATCCGAGGGGGCTTCTTGCATGGCCCCAGGCCTCTGGCAGGCAGGAAAGGAAGCTTCTTCTTTAAAAGAGAAGATATAACCCAGCCTTGAAAGATGGGATAATTCTATCAATATGGTATATTCTGATATAAAGTAATTGTTCTACTTTATAGCAAATGCTCTAGAGACCTACAGACACTAGCTTGCTGGATCATCATGTGGTCATTTTTTCACATTTTAGGATGGCAAGGATTTAGGATATCTTGAGCTGACTGACTGACTGGGTGTGCGGGGGCTTAGCGGAAAGGATAGGCGGGTCAGGGCTTTCCCCCCCTCCATGTCTAACACAGCTTTTTGCATGCCCCCGGGCCGACGCCTGCTGCTTCTTTTTTTAAAGAGGAGCCGAAAAGAGGGGCCGTCTAGCTTCTCTAAACAGCCTTTGTTTCTCTATGTTCCCATCCTCTTTTAAAGGATTGTGCATCACCAAGAGCAACTTTCCAGGCCGAGGGAGGACGCCTTTTCAAGCCTTTGAATGTGTGATGATGGGGGTTGCTCCTGGCTTGGAAAAGCATATCCCCCCTTGGAAAGTTGCTCTGGGTGGTGCATGGTCCTTTAAAAGAGGAGGGAGACAAGGAGGATGTGAGGTTGCTTGGAGAGGGACCCCTCCCCCTCTTTTAAAGACTAAAGTTCCTTCCCTCCATGCTAGAGGCTGGTGCGGATCTGCCTTGGCCACTGACATTTTGGCTTCACTTTGGGTGCATTTCTGGAGCTGGGGAGCTTTGGGGATGAAAGGGGTGAGAGCCAAGACTCCTCTTTTCTCCTTGCCCACCTGGAAGCCATCCTGCTGAGTGCAGCATCCTGCCCCCTTCTCAAGGGGGATGGTACTGGCGTTGGGATGTTCTGGTCCAAAAGGGTCAAAGGGAGAGGAGACGAGCTTCAGCCCCTCACTTTGACTGGAGAGGGGGCTGTGTTTGAAGGGGAGTCAGGCAGCATTTGGTTCAGGATTGATCCCAAAGGAGTGGGAAGCTTTGGAGTGTCAGAGAAGAGGAGGGGGGTTAACAAAGTAGCAGAAGTGTCCCACATTAATTCAATTCAATTCAATTTATTAGATTTGTATGCCGCCCCTCTCCGAAGACTCGGGGCGGCTCACAACAACAATAAAAACAGTATAACAATGGAACAAATCTAATAATAAAATTACATTGAAAACCCCCAACAATTTAAAAACCATACAACACATACATACCAAACATAAAATATAAGAAAGCCTGGGGGAGATGTCTTAATTCCCCCCATGCCTGGCGATATAGGTGGGTCTTGAGTAGCTTGCAAAAGACAAGGAGGGTGGGGGCCATTCTAATATCTGGCGGGAGTTGATTCCAGAGGGCCGGTGCAGCCACAAAGAAGGCTCTTCCCCTGGGGCCCGCCAAACGACATTGTTTGGTTGACGGGACCCGGAGAAGGCCAACTCTGTGGGACCTTATCGGCCGCTGGGATTCGTGCGGTAGAAACCGGTTCCGGAGGTATTCTGGTCCAATGCCATGAAGGGCTTTAATGCCATGATTAAACCAGGTATTCATACCAAACTCATAAGTCTCCCCACCCAAGAGGGCTTCTTGCATGTCTCAGGCCTTCAGCGGGGTGGGAAGGAAGTCTCCTGGAAATAGAAATGGGCCACAGAGGGGTAGCGCTACCCGCCACACACACCTTTTTTCTGCTAACAGGGGTCCCCGAAACCTCAGGGAACTAAAAATGGGCTGCAGGGAGGCTGTCGCACTCCCACACGCTTGTGTGTGACCCCTCCAACTCATGCATGTGTGCACAACTCCATCCCCATGCATACATGTGCATCTTAGCCCAGACCCACAAATTCGTTGGCCAGCGGCTGTGTGCATGCGCTGTGGAGCTGACCTGGATATTGGCTCACACGCCCGCAGAGATGGTCCCGCGTGCCACCTGTGACACACATGCCACAGGTTCGCCTGGTGCACCAGTTGCGGCCCTATCTGGACCGGGACTCACTGCTCACAGTCACTCATGCCCTCATCACCTCGAGGCTCAACTACTGTAACGCTCTCTACATGGGGCTACCTTTGAAAAGTGTTTGGAAACTTCAGATCGTGCAGAATGCAGCTGCGAGAGCAATCATGGGCTTTCCCAAGTATGCCCATGTTTCACCACCACTCCGCAGTCTGCATTGGTTGCCGATCAGTTTCCGATCACAATTCAAAGTGTTGGTTATGACCTATAAAGCCCTTCATGGTCTCGGACCAGAATATCTCCGGGACCGCCTTCTGCTGCATGAATCCCAGCGACCGGTTAGGTCCCACAGAGTTGGCCTTCTCCGGGTCCCATCGACTAAACAATGTCATTTGGCGGGACCCAGGGGAAGACCCTTCTCTGTGGCGGCCCCGGACCTCTAGAACCAACTCCCCCCAGAGATCAGAATTGCCCCCACCCTCCTTGCCTTTCGTAAACTTTTAAAAACCCACCTCTGCCGTCAGGCATGGGGGAATTGAAATATCTTCCCCAGGCCTATATAATTTATGTATGGTGTGCTGTGTGCATGTTTTTTAAATTATGGGTTTTTAACTTCGTATTATTAGATTTGTATTGTACATTGTTTCTATCATTGCTGTGAGCCGCCCCGAGTCTATGGAGAGGGGCGGCATACAAATTTAATAAATAAACAAATAAATAAATAAATTTAATAAATAAATGGCTCTAGGCTCACAGATCCTTAACCAATCATAATCCTTGAAAAAGCCTGCTCAAATATAAATGTTCTAAGTTGCATTCCAAAACAGTTAACAGTTAGGTATATGTTGGTATATATATTGGTATATGTTAAGAAGAATAAATTATTTAAAATTCTAAACCAAATTCCGAATTGGATCCCAATCACTTTGATTATGTCAAACCTTTTTATGTGACAAATTATGTAAATTTCAGACCCCCAAAAGGGAGCCTGATCTCTGATCTTTGGAATATCATTTCATTTTTGTGGTGCAATTTTTATGCTTTAGACACTTAACTATCACTGATTAGCTGATTAGATGTCTCTGCTGGTTAATAATTTATTTCCTAGTGCCTTGAGAAAGTAGTAACTAGGTTGTATGAAATATTTCATCTAAAAATTATTGAGTAATCAAGGATCACTATCTCAACGAATTATCACTTTAGAATGGCATGGACCTTAAACAAAAATTATCTAAGAGTAGATAATGACAATATTACATATTTCAAAATAATCTGATTTTGCTGTTCTTGCTGGATTGAATTGCTACAGATTAAAAATGTAAATGTTGCAAGTCTTTCCTTTATGACTCTTTAAAGAACTCGTTTTAAACCTACAACTGCCTGTAGTGTTATTTTAGAAAAAGTCTTTAAGAACACATTACAAGTTTTTTTCCCAAGTTTTGCTGCCTGATAAACTTTTGTTGATTATGATAGACCCCTTTAAGCTGAACAAAAATATATTTTCAGAATGACTGTATCACATAGGAATCTTGAGAAATATGAAATAAACTTTTAATTGGACCGGGACTCACTGCTCACAGTCACTCATGCCCTCATCACCTCGAGGTTCGACTACTGTAATGCTCTCTATATGGGGCTACCTTTGAAAAGTGTTCGGAAACTTCAGATCGTGCAGAATGCAGCTGCGAGAGCAATCATGGGCTTTCCAAGGTATGCCCATGTTACACCAACACTCCGCAGTCTGCATTGGTTGCCGATCAATTTCCAGTCACAATTCAAAGGGTTGGTTATGACCTATAAAGCCCTTCATGGCATCGGACCAGAATATCTCCGGGACCGCCTTCTGCCGCACGAATCCCAGCGACCAGTTAGGTCCCACAGAGTTGGCCTTCTCCGGGTCCTGTCGACTAAACAATGTCACTTGGCGGGACCCAGGAGAAGAGCCTTCTCTGTGGCGGCCCCGACCCTCTGGAACCAACTCCCCCCAGAGATCAGAACTGTCCCCACCCTCCTTGCCTTTCATAAAGTTCTTAAGACCCATCTCTGCCATCAGGCATGGGCGAACTGAGACATCTCCCCTGGGACTATACAGTTTATACATGGTATGTTTGTGTGAATGCTTGCTTTTAATAATGGGTTTTTTAGTGTTTTTTAAATTATTAGATTTGTTCTTACATTGTCTTTGTTATTGTTGTGAGCCGCCCCGAGTCTACGGAGCGGGGCGGCATAAAAATCTAATAAATAATAAAAATAAATAATAATAATGACTATAATGTTTTCAATTGTATGTTTCTGACAGGCTGCACTAATTCAAAAGAGCTAAAACAGCACTGAAGGGTTCAAGTTGCCCCGATATACTAACCTCCCAGCATTAAGTGGATTAATCTACCACTTCCAATCGTAAGGTATATATAGATGATTTTAGTGACACCATACTGCGTAGGGATAAATAACAACAACAAGAATAGGGAAATATTAGCAAGCTGAATAAAGCAGAATGACCTTCACCTAGCTTATAATGCCAAATATTTGAAAACCTTCTATTTTGCAAGGGGGCAAAATGACACAAACCCAGATCTTACCATAGTCAACTTAAAAAATCCCACTCCACTATACAAGGAACGTCCTCCACAGGTTTCTGAATACCCAGTACAGACCAGTCATATCTACTTCAATACTACCATTATCTCTCTTATGATCAACCCAGATACCAAGTTGGAACTTCAGGAAAGCAAACTGAGAAAAGTACACTAACGATGTGGACCTCGACATATGGTGGAATCCTCCTACAGTACCAAAAGAAAAAAAAAACCCTACCCCTGATTTGTGAGTCTTGTTGGCTTGAGAACATTCTTCGGACATGATCTTGAATTACAGTATTTTAGGTTTCTGTTGTCTGCATGCTGAGGCCTGTATGATCTGTGGCAAAAGACTTTCCAAACGTAGAGGCCTTCCCTCCATTTGCAAAACCTTTTGCTATGGTCCTGTTACAGGCCTTCGTTTGTAGAGAACAGAGACCTAAAGTACTGTAGTGCGAGATCACATGAGATCTTGTGCTACTAATCTTGCGTGATCTCGCACTATAATACTTCAGGCCTCTATTCTGTGTGAAGAATTATTATTATTATTATTATTATTATTATTATTATTATTATTATTATTATTTGTACATACTCCTGATCAGTTGGATGATGATGAAGATATTGAGGACTCGGATTCAGATAGTGTTTATGAATTAGTGGGGGGGGGCAGGGTTACAGGTAGTAGAACAGGTGGGAGGCCAGCCACAGGATGGGGCTATGAGTTCAGGATCTAGCGAGGGAGAATCAGACGCTCGCTGGGTTAACCCTAAATTCAGAAGGGCCCAAAAACATAGAGAACAGAGGTCTGGAAGAAGATATTAAGGAGAGGAATGGGTTAATGTATTTGGCACGTCAGGGGGTCAGTGGAGAAGAACGTTGCCGAAGGGAAAATGGATGTGTTTTTTGCTGCGCTAAAGTAAGCAAAAGTATTCTGTGTTGTTAACAGTCAGTTCTGTTGTTTTTCAAAGTCATGCTGTTAGGAAAATAAATCTTGTTAAGTGGAGCAGGAGAAGGAATATGAGGAATTCAGCTAAGAGAGAGATAACGGACCGAGTGCCTGTATGGAATGTGTTTGAATTACAGGAGAGCAAAGAAATAAATGGAGTTTCTTTATTCATGAAATGATGCATTTAATAAGAGTTATTTGTAATTGCTAAATTTCTACCAGAAACCAGAACAATTATTATTATTATTATTATTATTATTATTATTATTATTATTATTATTATTTAGATTTCTATGCCACCCTTCTCCAGGCGACTCAGGACGGCATATAACATTAATGTAACAATATATAAGAAATCTAATATCTCTACAATATGAAATTTTGAATGCACCAAAGCAGGCAAAGAAACCAGTGGCTCGCTAGATTGTCACAAGGTGAGTCTCCAAAGGCCCAATGCCTATGGAGACCCAGCCAGGGGGGAATAGGCAGGGTGAATGTTGCAGTGCCTGTGTGATCGTTCATATGAACAACTGCTGTGGTGTTGCAACATTTGTAACTTTGGGACTGTGTTATAAGTATTGGGGGGGGGGAGTTATGTCGTAACTTCAAATGATCGCTAAGTGAATTGTCATAATTTGAGGATTACTTGTATAGAAAATTCACTTATTTTTGTGCCATTCCCAGAAGCTTCCTAGATTTGCCCACGTTTCTGCAACACTCCGCGGCCTGCACTGGCTGCCGATCGGTTTCCGGTCACAATTCAAAGTGTTGGTAATGACCTTTAAAGCTCTACATGGCATTGGGCCAGAATACATCCGGAACCACCTTCTACCACATGAATCCCAGCGGCTGATAAGGTCCCACAGAGTTGGCCTTCTCCTGGTCCTGTCAACCAAACAATGTTGTTTGGCGGGCCCCAAGGGAAGATCCTTCTCTGTGGCGGCCCCAGCCCTCTGGAATCAACTCCCCCCAGAGATTAGAATGCCCCCCCACCCTCCTTGTCTTTCGCAAATCACTCAAGACCCACCTTTGTCGCCAGGCATGGGGGAGTTAGTATATTCCTTCCCCTAGGCCATTACAAGTTATGTATGGTATGTTTGTGTGTATGTTTGGTTTTTATAATAAGAGTTTTTAGTTGTTTTATTAAATTGGATTGTTACATGTTGTTTTTTATCATTGTTGTTAGCCGCCCTGAGTCTGCGGAGAGGGGCGGCATACAAATCCAATAAATAAATAAATAAATAATAAAAAAGATGAGTTGGAAAGAGCTATAAAAAGCCTCAAAATAAGGAAAGACACTGGGCTTGATGGGATGTTACCAGAGTTTATTAAATATTTATCACCATATGCTAGAAAATAAATCCTTAGGAACACAGCTTTTTAAATCTTTAGTAAGACTACAGCTGGAATACAATATCCTGTTTTGGTTACCATATTACAAAAAAGATGTTGAGACCTTGGAAAAAGTCCAAAGATGAACCAAGATGATTAATGGCCTGGAGACAAAAACATGAAGAATAGCTGCTGAAATTGGGTATCTCCAGTCTAATGAAAAGTACGAATAGGGATGACATGACAGTAGTATTCCAGTATTTGAGGGGCTACCACAAAGAAGAGGGGTTCAACTTATTTTCCAAAGCCCCAGAAGGCAAGACAAGAAACAAGAAACTAATCAAGGAGAGAAGCAACCTGGAATTAAGGAGAAACTTCTTAACAGTTGAGGACAATTAACCAGTGGAACAGCTCGCCTTAAGAAGTTGTAGACCAGTGAGAACGAACCTTTTTTGTCTTTGTGCAAGTGTGTGAGTGTGTACACAACAGCAGACACGCATGCTGGGCATTTATTGATTGAGATGCAATGTGCACCCCTTGTGTGTGTGCCCCACACTCTCATGAATATGCCCCATATTGGCAGTTCTGTGTTAGCAAAAACTTCAGAAGAGAAGGATTTAGGGGTAGTGATTTCTGACAGTCTCAAAATGGGTGAGCGGTGTGGTCGGGCGGTAGGAAAAGCAAGTAGGATGCTTGGCTGCATAGCTAGAGATATAACAAGCAGGAAGAGGGAGATTGTGATCCCGCTATATAGAGTGCTGGTGAGACCACATTTGGAGTACTGTGTTCAGTTCTGGAGACCTCACCTACAAAAAGATATTGACAAAATTGAACGGGTCCAAAGACGGGCTACAAGAATGGTGGAAGGCCTTAAGCATAAAACGTATCAGGAAAGACTTAATGAACTCAATCTGTATAGTCTGGAGGACAGAAGGAAAAGGGGGAACATGATCGAAACATTTAAATATGTTAAAGGGTTAAATAAGGTTCAGGAGGGAAGTGTTTTTAATAGGAAAGTGAACTCAAGAACAAGGGGACACAATCTGAAGTTAGTTGGGGGAAAGATCAAAAGCAACGTGAGAAAATATTATTTTACTGAAAGAGTAGTAGATCCTTGGAACAAACTTCCAGCAGACATGGTTGGTAAATCCACAGTAACTGAATTTAAACATGGCTGGGATAAACATAGAACCATCCTAAGATTAAAAAAAATAGTATAAGGGCAGACTAGATGGATCATGAGGTCTTTTCTGCCATCGGTCTTCTATGTTTCTATGCACATGCAGACTTCCCCTGCACATGCACCCCACCCTCTATGAAAACATTTCACTTCTTGTGAAATATTTTTGGACTCTCTCAATTGTATTGATATCTGATATGCAGTACGGGTTCCAGAAAAGTGAGCTGTATTCAAGAATTGGTCTAGCAAATATTTTGTATGCTCTGGTTAGTAGTGTAATATTGCCAGAAAAGTAGCTACGCAGAATTAGATTAATAACTCTTAGTGTCTTTTTGGCAATGTTGTTACAGTGGGCTCTGATGCTTAGGTCATTAGATATGAGGACTCCAAGGTCCTTGACAGAGTGAGGGTCATCTATAAGGTCGTGTCCTCCAAGTTTGTATTTTGTGTTCTGATTCATTTATTTATTTATTTGGATTTGTATGCCACCCCTCTTCGAGGACTTGGGGTGGCTCACAACATATATAAGAGACAATAATAAAATCAATCCAATTAATACATAAAAACAATCCATAAAAATCTACTTTAAAAACTTCCATTACCATTCATTCAACGATCGTACTAAAAACATTAGTTGGTCAGGGGGGAAATCTAATAACCCCAAGCCTGGCAGCAAAGATGAGGTTTTAGGCTCTTTTGGAAGGCAAGGAGGGTGGGGGCAGTGCAAATCTCCGGGGGCAGCTGATTCCAGAGGGCCAGGCCCCCCACAGAGAAGGCTCTAACTCTAGGAGCCACCAGCTGACATTGTTTGGTTGACGGGACCCTGAGGAGACCCTCTCTGTGGGAACTCACCGGTCACTGGGATTCGTGCGGCAGATTATTTTTACAGATGTGTAAGATAGAGCATTTATTGATTGAGATTTGAAGTTGCCAATTGTTTGACCATTCTGATACATGGACAAGGTCTTTCTGAAGGGTAGCAATATTGTTGGTGGTATTAAATAAATTAACATTTTCAGCAGAGGTTGTACAGAGGTAGTTTTTTTTGTAAAGTATGAATAGTGTTGGTCCTAGAATGCTGACTTGAAGGACACTACTGTTGATATAGATATCTATGAGTCTGCCTGCCTGCCTGCCTGCCTGCATCTGTCTGTCTGTCTGTCTGTCTGTCTCTCTCTCTCTCTCCATCCATCCATCCATCCATCCATCCATCTATCTTAGTACAGTGATACCTCATCTTACAAACCCCTTGTCATACAAACTTTTCAAGATACAAACCCGGGGTTTAAGATTTTTTTGCCTCTTCTTACAAAGTATTTTCACCTTACAAATCCAAGCTGCCGCCACTGGGATGCTCCGCCTCTGGACTTTTGTTGCCAGTGAAGCGCCCGTTTTTGTGCTGCTGGGATTCCTGAGGCTCCCCTCCATGGGAAACACCACCTCCGGATTTCCGTATTTTTGCGATGCTGCAGGGGAATCCCAACAGGGGAATCCTAGCAGCGCAAAAATGGATGCTTCGCTGGCAACGGAAGTCCAGAGGTGGGGTTTCCCAGTGAGGGGAGCCTCAGAGAAATCGCAGCATCACAAAAACACGGAAGTCTGGAGGTGGGATTTCGAGGACTTCCGTGTTTTTGTGATGATGCAATGTCGCTGAGGCTCCCCTCACTGGGAAACCCCACCTCCGGACTTCCGTTGCCAGCGAAGCATCCATTTTTGCACTGCTAGGATTCCCCTGTTGGGATTCCCCTGCAGCATCACAAAAATACGGAAATCCGGAGGTGGTGTTTCCCATGGAGGGGAGCCTCAGGGGAATCCCAGCAGCGCAAAAACGGGTGCTTCGGCTGGCAAAAGGGGTGAGTTTTGGGTTTGCACGCATTAATCGCTTTTCCATTTATTCCTATGGGAAACATTGTTTCATCTTACAAACTTTTCACCTTACAAACCTCATCCCAGAACCAATTAAGTTCGTAAGACGAGGTATCACTGTATAGGATTTCCTGCTTCAGAAGGGGGTTGAACTAGAAGACCTCCAATGTCCCCTTCCAGCAATTTTGTTGATTAACATGGCTACAACAATTTTATTCAGATGTTTTGAACAATGGAAAAATCCCCAGTCAGTTCATCCTAAAATCCGTGTGTGTGGGGGTGTGTGTGTGTGTGTGTTGGTGTAGAACACCACATGATGATCGTAAGCTACTGCCCTCTAATTCTGTTGAATGTTTGCTATAAAATAGAACTATCACTTGATATCAGAATACAGTGATACTTTGTCTTACAAACTTAATTGGTTCCGGGATGAGGTTCTTAAGGTGAAAAGTTTGTAAGACGAAACAATGTTTCCCATAGGAATCAATGGAAAAGCGATTAATGCGTGCAAGCCCAAAATTCACCCCTTTTGCCAGCCGAAGCACCCGTTTTTGCTCTGCTGGGATTCCCCTGAGGCTCCCCTCCATAGGAAAACCCACCTCTGTGTTTTTGCGATACTGCAGGGGAATCTCAGCATCGCAAAAATGAGCGCTTTGCTGAGAACGGAAGTCCGGAGGTGGGGTTTCCCAGTGAGGGGAGCCTCAGCAAAATTGCACCATCGCAAAAACATAGAAGTCCTCGAAACCCCACCTCTGGACCTCTGTGTTTCTGCGATGCTGCAATTTCACTGAGGCTCCCCTTGTTGGGAAACCCCACCTCCAGACTTCCGTTGCCAGCGAAGCGCCTGTTTTTGCGATGCTGGGATTTCCCTGCTGGGATTCCCCTGAAGCATCGCAAAAACACAGAAGTCGGGAGGTGGGGTTTCCCATGGAGGGGATCCTCAGGGGAAACCCAGCAGTGCAAAAACGGGTGCTTAGCTGGCAATGGAAGTCCAGAGGTGGGGTATCCTAGTGGCGGCAGCTTGGGTTTGTAAGGTGAAAATAGTTTGTAAGAAGAGGCAAAAAAATCTTAAACCCCAGGTTTGTATCTCGAAAAATTTGTATGATGAGGAGTTTGTAAGATGAGGTATCACTGTATACCCTATTGATAGGATTGTCCCTCCTTTCCAGGCTGGGTTCTGCCTGCTTGAAAAGCAAGTTTTAGTTCTTACTTCATTTATCAAAGCTGGCTTCCAAAAAGCACTGAACGCTTGTGGCTTTTTGTTGATTTGACTGTTATAGCATGTGACCTGTTGTGGCTTGATGGTTTGCTGCTCAAGCTGCAGAAAATATTCTGTGTCTTAAAATAACAAGCCTTTTGGAAAAACCATGTTAAAATACTGATACTTTAAGATCACTTTAGGAGATACCACTGGTAAATTCTTTTCTTTTCCATTAAGAATGGCTTGCCATACGGATCAGTTCCAGTCCCACTCCTATTTAATCTATATATTCTAGTAATTTACCAGAAAGCAACATTTTGCTATGCCAATGATATACAATAGCTATCCAAATCAAGGATTTGGGGAAAGTAAAGAGGAAGTAAGATTATAAGCACATTCGTTGTTGCATGACTGAGTTGCCAGCCTCAATTATGGTTACTAATTTATTTATTTATGTATTTATTTATTTATTTATTTATTTATTATTTATTTATTATTTATTTACTTACTTACTTACTTACTTTATTTACTTACTTACTTACTTACTTTATTTACTTACTTACTTACTTACTTACTTACTTACTTACTTTATTTACTTACTTACTTACTTACTTACTTACTTATTTATTTAGTCCAATACACAACGAGGGTTTTAGTGCGTATATATCTATATACACATAGTAAAATACATGATGAAGGTTATAGAGAAGATACTCATAGTAAAATATATCTAAGAAAGAATAGAAAAGAAGATATAGTAATAGAACATATCAATGAAAGAATAAAAGAAGAGATAGAGGAATAGAAGAAAGGTATAGGAGATATAGGAGAGCAATAGGACAGGGGACGGAAGGCACTCTAGTGCACTTGTACTCGCCCCTTACTGACCTCTTAGGAATCTGGATAGGTCAACCGTAGGTAATCTAAGGGTAAAGTGTTGGGGGTTTGGGGATGACACTATGGTAATGAGTTCCACGCTTCGACAACTCGGTTACTGAAGTCATATTTTTTACAGTCAAGTTTGGAGCGGTTAATATTAAGTTTAAATCTGTTGTGTGCTCTTATGTTGTTGTGGTTGAAGCTGAAGTAGTCGCCGACAGGCAGGACGTTGCAGCATATGATCTTGCCGGCAATACCTAGATCTTGTTTAAGGTGTCTTAGTTCTAAACTTTCTAGGCCCAGGATTGAAAGTCTAGTCTCGTACGGTATTCTATTTCGAGTGGAAATGATTTGCTACTACCATCTATTTTACCCACGTTCTAAATCATTTTAAGAATTTAAATATCATTAAATTTAACAATTTAAAGATCTGAAGAGTTAAAGCATGGGAGTTGAATTCTGGAAGCTGAAGTCCACAAATCTTAAACAGGCCAAATCATTGCTTCCCTTTCATTCTATTGCCTGCATATTATTCTCCAGGAGACTTTCTTAGTTCTTTAGAACACTTGCAAGTAAACGGAAGATTTTTTGTTTGAACCAGTCATAAAATTACCTGCTGATAGAATGCACAACTGCAAGCTCATGACAAATTATTGATGTTCTCCCCAAGGGTGGCATTGACAGTTCTGGCCATGACATGAGCTGTATCAGGAGACTCTGCAGAAAAAAATGCCTATCATTTTATCACGATAGTGAACTATGTGAACTACTATACAGTGAAGATGTTATCTTATCTGTGATAATATAAGTTGTGAATTGTAACTGAAAGGTACCTAAGTCCAGTCAGGCAATTTGAACAGACATCTGAACAGCCATAAATTTATGTAGCCTAAATATAGCCCACCAAACTTCATTTTAGATTTGTGGAGTAATGTTAAATTTGCAGCAATTACAGGAAATTAGGAGGCATTGGAGCCTCTGTTCCTACTTTTCTCAAATTATCTTCATCACAGGTGTGCAACTCGCAACCTGACATTGCTGGTTTGGACATTTTGCCCATTTGCGGGGCTGGAGTGGGCATGGCCAGTGCGTGACGCATCCGGCCCACAGGCTTCCAGTTTGACACCCCTGATCTACATATGGTATTTTTCTGAGTACAAGAAGCATCTTTCCCCCTGCCCCCCTCCCCAAAAGAGGGTGGAAATGTTGGTGTGTCTTATAGATTAGATTAGATTAGATTTATTGGATTTATATGCCGCCCCTCTCCGCAGACTCGGGGCGGCTCACAACAATGGCAAAAACAGTACATACCCACAAATCCAATTACAATTTTAGGTTAAGAAATTCATAAAAACAACCCCAATATATATAAAAAACAAGCACACAATCAATCAGACAGCAAACAACATGGGCAAGGGGAAGACGTTTTAGTTCCCCCATGCCTGACGGCAGAGGTGGGATTTAAGGAGTTTACGAAAGGCAAGGAGGGTGGGGGCAATCCTAATCTCAGGGGGGAGCTGGTTCCAGAGGGTCGGAGCCCCCACAGAGAAGGCTTTTCCCCTGGGTCCCGCCAGACGACATTGTTTAGTCGACGGGACCCAAAGAAGGCTAACTCTGTGGGACCTAACCGGTCGCTGGGATTCGTGCGGCAGAAGGCGGTCCCGAAGATATTCTGGTCCGGTGTCATGAATACAGTCATTTTTGGCCTCTCTAAGCCATTTTTCACAAAAACTGACCCATTTTTCACCTGGTTTTCACAAAAACTGACCAATTTTTCATCTGTTTTTTGTGAAAAATGGGGTGCACAGAGGTTTGGGAGGCCTTCAGAGTACTTTTGTGAGGTTGGGGGGAGGCAAAAATACAATTTTTGCAAAAAAGATTGGGCCGTTTTTTACAAAAATTGAGGTGTTTTTGCCTTACCCCAGCCCCAGAAGCATTCTGTAGGGCTCCCAAACTGTTGTTTATTTATTTTATTTATTTATTTTGTCCAATACACAATGAGGGTTTTAGTGGGTATATATACATATACACATAGTAAAATACATGATGAAGGTTATAGAGGAGATACTCATAGTAAAATATATCTATGAAAGAATAGAAAAGAAGATATAGTAATAGAACATATCAATGAAAGAATAGAAGAGATATAGGAATAGAAGAAAGGTATAGGAGATATAGGAGAGCAATAGGACAGGGGACGGAAGGCACTTGTACACGTGCACTTGTACACTTGTGTTGCAAAAACGGGTGAAAAACACATCCATTTTTGCAAAAACAAAAATTGGCATGTAGAGAGTTTGGGAAGCCTGCAAAATGCTCCTGGGCGCTGGGAAGGACAAAAACCCATATGATTAGGCTTAAAGGAAACTACAGTATAATCAATTGTTCCCAGAGTAAATAACCTGTCACCCATTATTTATATCTTTGCCTTACTAAGTAGAACAGCTTCCAAAGAGAACACATATTTAAAGGGAAATGAAGAGTTGTTGTCCTTACTTGAGCAGATATAACTAATAAAAGGATAGCATGGCAAAAATGCTTACGGTACAGTAGGTTTGCTACTTAAAATAAGTGTTGCTTCATTTAAACAGAGAATCGTTTTCATTTTCATTCTTTCTCCTTGCCAGTAATCATCTAAGCTTCTTTTTCTGTTGTCCATTCTATTCAGAGGGAAGAAGAGAACTTAGTACTCACAACTTTACCAAACAATATAGGCAATATATTTTAAGACATGGAATTGAATATAATAGATTTATTCTAATTATAATGAATTGAATACATTGCAGTGGTTTAATCTTATAGGGTCATCTGACTAATTGTACTTTAGTCAGCCACATCAGTGCATGAATTGCTTTCAAGATAAGTAAAGGTATAAATCACCCTTTCAGAAAGCTTTACTCTAGACTGAATAGGAAACCTTCTTTTAGTTCTACATTTTCTCCTAATAACTAGCAACCATGGCATTTGATGGCACCTGGAAAGTAGAGAAGAGTGAAAACTATGAAAAGTTCATGGAAGTAATGGGTAAGATCTGCATTTCCTTGCTTTGAAAAAAAACAGATTGCTAATGCAATTCAAGATGCTTGCTACTAATACCTGGCATTCTTCTTTATTAATCGCTGGACTTTTATTCCCGTTTTTTTTTAAATTTATTTTTAATTCTCCTTTCCTCAAAGATTTACTGGTAAACCTACATGCTTTTTCAGGTTTGTACATTTCTTTCTGTACCAAATAGAAATGTTGACAAATTATTTTTTTTCCTGACTAAGGAGGAGCTTAAATCAAAGTTTACAAGGCATCCCCCCTTTTTTCATATTGGCTCTTCAAATCTTCAGACTTGATTTTCCTGCTTCCAAATATAATTCCAATCCCCACTTTCTTGTACATGTCCACTCTATAAGGCTTTGCTTGCTTGCTTTTTTTCCATATTGAATTTATACTGTCATTCGGCTGTTATAGGTAAAATGTCATTGCTGACTTCCATTCAAAGTGTTGGTTATGACCTTTAAAGCCTTACATGGCATTGGACCAGAGTACCTCCAGAACCACCTGCTACCGCAAGAATCCCAGCGACCGATAAGGTCCCACAGAGTTGGCCTTCTCCGGATCCCGTCGACTAAACAATATTGTTTGGCGGGCCCCAGGGAAAGAGCCTTCTCTGTGGTGGCCCCGGCCCTCTGGAATCAACTCCCCCCGGAGATTAGAATTTCCCCCACCCTCCCTGTCTTTCGTAAACTATTCAAGACTCATTATACCGCCAGGCATGGGGGAGTTGAGACACCTTTCCCCCAGGCTCTTTATATTTTATGTTTGGTATGAATGTGTTGTTTGGTTTTTAAAATAATCACAGGGTTTTATATGTTTTTTAATATTAGATTTGTTCTACTATAATATTGTTTTTATTATTGTTGTGAGCTGCCCCGAGTCTTCGGAGAGGGGCGGCATACATATCTAATAAATTATTATTATTAATTATTATTTTTTCAAAAACTAGCTTCTCATAAACTTTCCGGTTTCCTTAGATTCTGAAACTCTCAGAATCTAACCTAAGTGGCTTTGCGTTAAAATCGAATATTAAGAAAACTTATGATTTCTTAAACACCAAATTGCATCCAGGGATTGGTGTCAGAAGATTTAGGACCCTGAACACAAAAATCAAATAATGAAAGTATTAGTTTCTTTAGCAAGTTTTAATTATCAATTTCTGCTCACATATCATCTCACAACTAGTCTGGGTAGATTCTGCTCTGGAATCTGGATAGACATGGTATGCAGCAGATGGACATGAGTCAGAAGCCTTTCAGCAAGGTTGTTTTATATCATCCTCTATTTGTAACATTCTCATTATTTATTTATTTATTTATTTATTTTTTGATTTGATTTGATTTGATTTGTATGCTGCCCCTCTCCAAAGACTCGGGGCGGCTAACAACAATATAAAAAGACAATGTAAACAAATCTAATATTAAAAATAATCTTAAAAACCCCAATTTAAAGAACCACTCATACATACACGCATACCATGTATAAATTCTATAAGTCTAGGGGGAAGGGAAATTTCAATTCCCCCATGCCTGACGACAGAGGTGGGTTATAAGGAGCTTGCGAAAGGCAAGGAGGGTGGGGGTAACTCTGATATCTGGGGGGAGCTGGTTCCAGAGGGCCGGGGCCGCCACAGAGAAGGCTCTTCTCCTGGGTCCCGCCAAATGACATTGCTTAGTCGACGGGACCCGGAGAAGGCCAACTCTGTGGGACCTAACCGGTGGCTGGGATTCGTGCGGCAGAAGGCGGTCCCGGAGATTATTATTGGGTCAAACATACTACCCTGTTTCCCAGATTCTCTACTTCCTTTTTCAATGGAATTTATTCATATCTGCTACTTCCCATTAGTTATTGATTCTAGAATGACTGGTTTTCTATTATTACTAATTAGTACTTGTGTTCTGTGTGGTTGCACTGATGTGTAGTTTTTCCTTTCTTAAAGCTTAAAGCTTTTTATTACAAAAGAAAACTAAATACTGTATAATTTGATGTAATTTTAATTAATTCTGCACCCAGAGTTTCCTCCTTTTTTGCAATAACATTATTTTCCAGTTCAGAAGTTTCAGATCATTTTTATTTAGCTGATCTAAGCAATTTGACCTTTGACAATACAGTGTTCCCTCGCTTTTCGCGGGTGATGCGTTCTGAGACCGCCCGCGAAAGTCGAATTTCCGCGAAGTAGAGATGCGGAAGTAAATACACTATTTTTGGCTATGAACAGTATCATAAACCTTCCCTTAACACTTTAAACCCCTAAATTGCAATTTTCCACTCCCTTAGCAACCATTTATTTATTTATTGTTTATTTATTAAAGTTTATTAAAAAAAATATTTATTAAAAGCAGACGAAAGTTTGGTCGTGGTATAGACTTTTCGCGAAGTTCGAACCCGCGAAAATCGAGGGAACACTGTATTCTGGCTTCTCTCCAGATTGCATTAAAAAAAAGGCTGGACTATTGTTAAGTGGGGTTTGGGTTTATGTGCAAGTTCATCACCCATATTTTGCTTGATTTGGGGTTTGTGAACTCAGCTACTGGCAGATATGGAAAACACAAAGGAAGCCACATTAATAGTCTAACATGTATATTATTGATTAAAATCCCTAAGAGACCATGAGCAGATGGTTGTAAACTGGTTGCATTAGCCTTTAAAACCAAAACCTAGACAAACAAGAATTACAGACAACAGACTCCAATTGTCCAATTCTAGCCACCCCATTTAGGCAATTTATTTAAAATAAGTATTTAAAAAGTAACTGTCTTTTGTGCAACTGACTCACCCTCATTTTAACTTTCATAGGTATTAATTTAGTGAAGAGGAAGCTTGGAGCCCATGACAACCTGAAGCTCACAATCAAACAAGAAGGAAATAAATTCACCGTTCAAGAAAACAGCAATTTCCGCAGCCTAGAGATAGTGTTCACTTTAGGAGTGAATTTTGACTACAGTTTAGCTGATGGAACTGAACTCAATGTAAGAAAACCTATTCTTCTTCCTAGTATTATAGAGTTTTGCTGTTGAAGTGGGCTACCCTAACCCACCTCAATGTTCTCGTGGATAAATATTCCTACTTTCCTCCATCTTTTCTCACAGGAGTTAGTTTCTGATCCCCTGGATTAGGTGACAAGACAGTTGAGAAGCTATACAGCAAAAGATTCCAAAACACATCCACTTTAGTTATAACCAGTTACAAATACAGGGATACCTCGTCTTACGAACTTAATTGGTTCCGGGACGAGGTTTGTAAGGTGAAAAGTTTGTAAGACGAAACAATGTCTCCCATAGGAATCAATGGAAAAGCGATTAATGTGGGCAAGCCCCAAACTCACCCCTTTTGCCAGCCAAAGTGCCCATTTTTGCACTGCTAGGATTCCCCTGAGGCTCCCCTCCATGGGAAACCCCACCTCCAGATTTCTGTGTTTTTGTGATGCTGCAGGGAAATCCCAGCAGCGCAAAAATGGGTGCTTTGCTGGCAAGGGAAGTCCGGAGGTGGGGTTTCCCAGTGAGGGGAGCCTCAGGGGAATCCCAGCATCACAAAAACACAAAAGTCCTCGAAACCCCACCTCCGGACTTCGCTAAGGCTCCCCTCACTGGGAAACCCCAACTCCAGACTTCCATTGCCAGTGAAGTGCCTGTTTTTGCGCTGCTGGGATTCCCCTGCAGCATCACAAAAACACGGATGTCCGGAGGTGGTGTTTTCCATGGAGGGGAGCCTCAAGGGAATCCCAGCAGTGCAAAAACAGGCACTTTGTTGGCAACGGAAGTCCGGAGGCGGGGCATCCCAGTGGCGGTGGCTTGGGTTTGTAAGGTGAAAATAGTTTGGAAGAAGAGGCAAAAAAATCTTAAACCCCGGGTTTGTATCTCGAAAAGTTTGTATGACGAGGGGTTTGTAAGATGAGGCATCACTGTATGTTCAACCACATCAAAAAAATCGTCCTTTCTCTCTCTTTCCCCTCCTTCCTTGTATGCATGCTGTGTACTATAGGGGACCTGGGACGTGAAAGGAAACCAACTAATAGGCGCATTCAACCGGAAGGATAATGGAAAGAAACTTGATGCACTGCGGGAAATTGTAGGAGATGAAATGATTCAGGTAAGTGTATCATAGGCATTTTTATATACAGTAAGGGATTGAACATAATTCCCAGCTTTAAAATGATGTTTAGCAAAACATACATTTATCGCATTTTTAAGCCGGGAGAGGGTGTGTGTGTGTGTGTGTGTTGGGGCGGGACACACAACCCCAAAGCGTTCCTGGCACTTATTCTTCTACCAGTTTGAGATGCCCTGTCTTTTATTTCCCAGATAAAGTTTTTGACCCTTACAAAGGCTGTAAGAAAAGCACAACTAGACAGGCTTCCGGTTGTAATAAAGGGTGTGATTTTTTTAAAGAGAAAAATAAATACCAGCTGCCATCCGTGGGGTAAAACGGCGGGGGGGGGGGGGTTGACAAATGCCTTTTTTCGCTTTAGTTCCCTTCCCAGTAATCAACAACATTAGAAACTCATATTATCTTAACAAGAAACTGAGATGATTTAACAAAAAAACCTTAATTAAATATTTACTTACAGTTATAAGAAAAGAAATAGTTGAGAAGCCAATTATGAGGCTGAAGCAAAAAAAAGAAAAATCAGATTATAACCTGAAATAACCACCTCTTCTAAAATTTAAAACATGAAAAACCAATTTTAAAATGTTTGACAATATATTAATCCTAAGTGGGGCCTTGTCCTGAACCTTGGTCATATGTAGTGCTCTTTGCAGGGATTCTATTCCACAATCTGATTTTACCTATGTCGTTTGGCGGGTCCCAGGGGAAGAGCCTTCTCTGTGGCGGCCCCAACCCTTTGGAACCAGCTCCCCCCCCTGAGATTAGAACTGCCCCCACCCTCCTTGCCTTTTGTAAACTCCTTAAAACCCACTTCTGCCGTCAGGCATGGGGGAACTGAGATAACTTCCCCAGGCCTATATTGTTTATGTATGGTATGTTGTGTGCATGTTTTTAAAATTATGGGTTTTTAGTTTTAATTATTAGATTTGTATTGTATATTGTTTTTCTATTACTCCTGTGAGCCGCCCTGAATCTACGGAGAGGGCTGGCATACAAATTTAATAAATAAATAAATAAATAAATAAATAAATAAATAAATAAATAAATAAATAAATAAATAAATAAATAAATAAATAAATAAATAAATAAATAAATAAATTTATAGGCCATTATTTAACAATAAATATTTTATTTTAGCCTATTTATGCCACCTTAAAAAGGGTTGGTTTCTGGAGTATAGAATGAAACTATTCCTGGGAAAATAAGCAGTGTAAATCCAGAATAATATTGCTGATATTCTGATCTGTTTTATTTATTTTAAAAATAAACTTTTTTCAGACTTATACCTACGAAGGAGTAATAGCCAAAAGAATCTTCAAGAAAGCATAAACAACTATTAGTGAAGACTGAAAACCATCAGAAGATCACTCGTGTTTTCTTTACATTTGTCTTAACCAAATACAAAGTAGCTATGTACTAATATTCACTTAAGATGTATTTATCTTTTATGCACCATGACTATTTAGCTAAACAGTGTCGTGGAGTGTGAATGTAAAATTTACTTTTTATAAATGGGAAAAAATAAACCTTATTTCTATTCCATATTCGTGAAGATATTGTCTTTCATTGTTGTTGTGACTGTGAATAATTGTATTTAATTGAATATTTAAAATAAAGTATCACTCCTTTATAAAATAATTCACTTATAAGAAGTATCTAGTCAGATCCAAATACCATACAAATATTAGTTTTTTTCAAATTTACCTAGTTCTATGTTTTAATTTGCCACACTTCCTTGTAAGTTTTTATATTTGTGATTTCTTAAAAATGTTAATACACTATTTTTAATGTAGATTTGAAAAGAACAAATTTTGTACACATCTTCCCATCAAAATGTCACATAATATCCTAATTTTTGTTCAGTATTCTTTTTTCACCTTGATTTGGTATTGAAAAACTAAGAAAAACACACATTTCTACTTAGGAAGGAATTCTGGTTCAAGAAATCCAAATTTAAAAATTACACTACACATTAAAACACATCTATAAGAAACTCTACCTTATCTGTCTTAAAATTAATCTGGCTTTAGAATGAAGAAGCCCAAACTTATTTAGATTCCATTGATATAAGTCGATCAATCGTGGTCTAAATACTACTTCTTAAAAAAAAGAGACCACAATATTCACATTAATGGCCTCAATTTTTAAGGAACTATATGCAATCAGTTTATTTTAATCTGCTCATGAAGTGCTTATTAAAAATTATGCCTATTATGTGGCTGTGAACAATGAAAAATTCTCCAATAGTTGACCAATTTTCCTTTTGAAAAACAATAAAACAAAACCATTTTACTGGAGCATCTAACTCGCCAGTATATAACCAAGCCTATTGTCCCTATATCATTCAACAAATAATATTCACATTAGAGATTCAATGTTATATGATTTTCAGTGTTTGCCAGTGAAATCCTAATACTACTGACTAGAAAAGATGGAGAATTTCAGCTGGGGCATATTTGTTTAAGAAGAGTATTTGCTGTGAAATTACTGTCAATTTTTAATGATCATAACTAGACCTTCTATATGATTGCAAGTAGTCCTCATTCAATTGTGACTTCAAAACTACAACAGCATTGAAAAACTTATAACCATTTTTCATACTTAAAAAATGTTGCATGGTTGTATGATCAAAATACCCTCCCAAAATATCTTGACTTTGTGTCAGAATGGTCAAACACCTGGCAACTTCAAATCTCAACCAAAAAATGCTCTGTCCCACATATTGGCAAAAAGAATCAGAACATCAAATACAAACTGAATAGATAAGACCTTGCAGATGATCCTCACCCTGTCAAAGATCTTGGAATACTCATATCAAATGACCTAAGTGCCAAAGCCCACTGCAACAACATCACTTCGGACATAAATACATTAGAAAGTGTCCAGAGATACTTTACGAGAGGAGCCCTCCACTCCTCTACTCACAACAGAATATCTTATGCAACCAGACTTGAAATCCTAGGCTTAGAAAGCTTAGAACTACATCGGCTTTGACATGACTTAAGTGTAGCTCTTAAAATCATCTACGTCCTTCCTGTCAATGACTACTTCAGCTTCAACCATAACAATACATGAGCACACAACAAACTCAAAGTAAATTGCTCCAAACTTGACTGTAGAAAATATGACTTCACTAACCAAGTACTTAATGCCTGGAATTCACTACCTGACTCTGTAGTTTCGTCACCAAACCCCCAAAACTTTACCCTTAGACTATCCACTGTTGACCTCACCCGATTCCTAAGGGGTCAGTAAGGGGCGTTTATTAGTGCATCAGCGTGCCTACCGTCCCTGTCCTAATGTTTCCCTCTTATTAGTACCCATCTCATGTATATAAACAGGGTTATATGTATGTATACTACCAATACGTACTTGACAAAATAAATATGGTAAATAAAACCCCTTGTATCAATATGTTAGCAGATTGCTTCCCTCCAGCATTCTGATTAGAGAACTGCTAATTCCACACATCTTAAAAGTTGCCAACTTTTTTTTTTAAAGCCCTACTAAATTAATCTCTACTGCAGGGATCCACAAATCTGACAACTTTTAAGATTTATGGACTTCATCTCCCAGAATTCTCCAGCTAGCTACTCCGGCTGGAGAATTCTGGGAGTCGGAGTCCATAAACCTTAAAGTTGTAAAGTTTGGCCAGCCCTGCTCTAACTGCGGGAAAAACGATTTCCTTCTGTTTGGAGTCTTTGCAAGGAATGTAAACTCCTCATTATCTCTATTCATCGCCACGGGCATCCAAGGCCAGGTTTCTACGTCCAAGCAATGTCCGGGCCGTAGAGAATTCTCTTTCGCGGTGGATCAACCACAGGCAGAATCTCCCTTTATCTGAACAGACATACTGTACTGTATAAGGGTTTCGCCCCACCGGAAGTCTCTACCGGAAACATCGCCATGGGGCCTCTCCTTTTTTTTTTTTTGCGTGTGTGTCTCTATGTCCTACGTACGCCGAGGCGCCGCTCGCGGCATAAACTCTTTCCGCGTGAGCGGCAATGGAGGTTCCGGGAGGCGTTGAGGTGCGAGACCGCCGAAAGGCTGAGCCCGAACCGGACCGGCTGGCAGCCGAGGTGGCCGGAACGACGGGGAACGTGTCCTGCGGGGCCCCTCTCTCCGGGACGTCCTACTGGTTGGATTTCTGGCTGATGATCCTCTTCGACTTCGTCCTCTTCCTCTTCGTGTATCTGCTACCGTAGCGGCAGCATGGAGGGGTGAGTGGCAAGGGGCGATGGCGGAGGAAGCGGAGAATGGAGGGAGAACGGGGGCCAAGGGCGAGTTCCAGATTGGAAGAGAAATCAGCAGGATCACGTTGGAGCGCTCTTGAATTGGGCGAAGCCGGCGGTTGATCTTTTGGGATCCGAGGACACGACCCACCAGCTGTCACCGGGAGGCGGGAAGCATTAGGCCATTTTCTTTGGCCAGGCAATAATATAAATCCCAGACGGATGTCTATGGCAGTGTTTCCCAACCTTGGCAACTTGAAGATATTTGGACTTCAACTCCCAGAATTCCCCAGCAACACTGGTCTATGGAGAGTCATCCAGGTCCGGATTGTCCCAAAGGTTTTTTTTCAAGAGGCAACTGGACTTTCGGGGGTGGGGGGGTTGGAAGACGTTTCAAACAACTTTTCCCCCTTAGACCTGTGCTTCTCAACCTTGGGCGCTGGAAGATGTGTGGACTTCAACTCCCAGAATTCTGGGAGTTGAAGTCCACACATCTTATTTATTTTTATTTATTTATTTATTTTGTCCAATACACTATAATACACAATGAAGGTTATAGAGAATATAGTAGAGAAGAAATATGAGATATAGGAGAAACTATAGGATAGGGGATGGAAGGCACTCTAGTGCGCTTATGTACGCCCCTTACTGACCTCTTAGGAATCTGGAGAGGTCAACTGTGGATAGTCTAAGGGTAAAATGTTGGGGGGTTAGGGGATGATACTATAGAGTTCCACGCTTCGACAACCCGATTACTAAAGTCATATTTTTTACAGTCAAGTTTGGAGCGGTTAATATTAAGCTTTAATCTGTTGTGTGCTCTTGTGTTGTTGTGGTTGAAGCTGAAGTAGTCTTTGACAGGCAGGACATTACAGCATATGATCTTGTAGGCAATACTTAGATCATGTTTAAGGCGTCATAGTTCTAATCTTTCAAGCCGCACCGAGTCTGCGGAGAGGGGCGGCATACAAATAAATAAATAAAAGACCCAGGATTGTAAGTCTAGTTTCGTAGGGTATTCTGTTTTGAGTGGAGGAATGAAGGGCTCTTCTTGTGAAGTATCTTTGAAGCGCCCAAGGTTGAAAAACACTGCCTTAGACTATCCACAATTGACCTCTCAAGGTTCCTAAGAGGTCAGTAAGGGGCGTACATAAGTGCACTAGTGTGCCTTCCGTCCCCTGTCCAATTGTCTCTCCTTTATCTCATATATCTTTTCTTTCATATATCTTCTCCCCTGTTTTTATATTTTTTCTTCTATCCTTTTCTTTATATACATATTACTACTTGTCTATTTTCTTCAATGTGTATTGTGTATTGGACAAAACAAACAAACAAACAAACAAATGTTTCGCTTCCCATCCAAGGAGCTTCTTTAGCTCTGACTGAATGGAACTACAAAGGTCGCCCAGAAAGTAAAGCATCACATTTTTTTTCTTCAACAATTATTTATTGAACACAATGAAACTTACACACAAGAAAGAATGGTGTTTCTTCTACACTCCCTATTTTTCCACGTAATCTCTGTCCTGTTCTATGGCCTTCCTGCAGTGAGACACAAGAACATGTATGTCCTGTTCCTACCACTCCTTGTTCTGGTCACGAAGCTATTTCTGTACTGTGCGAATCACCTCTTTGTCATCGTCAGCTGTGCCCAGTGACTAACCACACTTTGGTCAACTGCAGATTCTCCATAAAGTGTATACAAACGTTTGTGAATGTTCCCAACAGTTTCTTTCTCCGCAGGGAGAAATTCAATCACAATACGCTGCTTGTAACGTACATCACTTACAGACACCATTTCAAAACGCTGCTGCAGCTACGCTATCTGTCTGAAGAAATGCAAAGTTTACACACGCACTTCTGACAATTCAAATAATGTATATCTAAAGTTTCACATTCGTACCATTACTGTAGGTTGAGGAAAAAAAATGTGGTGCATTACTTTCTGGGCAACCTCGTACCTATGCCTGGGTTCAGTAGTGGAGGGACACAGGGCAGAAAACATCCAGCAGAAAGCACAGCTCCACAAACACAGTCCTTTCAACAATTCCAAGAAGGCTCTACACCAGACCTGGGCAAGGGGCCCGCCCGCTGTCTGTGACCGGTCCACGGAGATCGGGGTCTGCTCCAGTGCGAGGATGAAAGAGCTCACCGCGTCTGCCGGGATTCCTCCGGTTCCTGCTTTCCTGATGAATCATAAAGAAAGCAGGAACTGGAGGAGTCCCGGCAGACGCGATGAGCTCTTTCATCCTCGCACTGGAGCGGACCCCGACCTCCTACCGAGAGCGGCCAAGCACAGAAACCATGCACACACCCCAGCGCAGTGACTGTGGTGCACCGTGTTGTCATAAAGCAAACAATTAGGGGTCTGTAGAGTGGGTCTGGGTGTTTAGGTCAGGCCAGGGTCTGGGTCTTTACAGTATTGGGTAGAACTAAGTTAATTATATTAGTCCGGGCCAATTTCTCATGCAGTCCCATGGCAAAATGCCCATCCCTGCTCTACACCCATTTATACTACTTAAGTGACTCTGAGGACACAAAGTGCCCTCAATTACTCTCTCAGCTAGGGCTGTCAAACTGGTACATCACATGCTAGCTATGGCCATGCCCGGTGCAGCAAAGGAGAAAAAAAGTAGCAATATGTCAGGTGATGCTGCTGGTGAGTTTGACACACCTGCTCTAAAATAATGCTAATAATAATAATAATAATAATAATAATAATAATAATAATACAGTAATACCTCATGATACGAACTTAATTGGTGCAAGGAGGAGGTTCGTAAGACGAAAGGTTCGTAAGACGAAACATTGTTTCCCATAGGAAACAATGTAAAGTCAATTAATCCGTGCAACCAAACCCCCCCCCCCCCCGCAAAAAAACGGCTTTCCGGCTGTTTTAAAAGGTGACAGCTGGCCTGGGGGGCTTCCAAGCACCCCCCCGAACCCGGGTTCGGGGTTCGGGGGGGTGCTGGCAAGGCCCCCAGGCCGGCTGCGACCTTTTAAAAGAGCCGCGCCGCTTCCCATCTGTCTCCTGAAGCCGAACGGCAAAGCCGAACTTCCGCGTTCGGCTTAAGGAGACAGCTGCGAAGCGGCGCGGGTGTTTTAAAAGGTCGCAGCCAGCCTGGGGGGCTTGCCAGCACCCCCCCGAACCCCGAACTTTTGCTGAACCTCCGGGTTCGGGGTTCGGGGGGGTGCTGGCAAGCCCCCCAGGCCGGCTGCGACCTTTTAAAACACCCGCGCCGCTTCGCAGCTGTCTCCTGAAGCCGAACGCTAAAGCCAAACTTCCGCGTTCGGCTTCGGGAGACAGCTGCGAAGCGGCGCGGGTGTTTTAAAAGGTCGCAGCCGGCCTGGGGGGCTTGCCAGCAACCTCCCGAACTGAACCCGGGGTTCAGCAAAATTTTGCCTCTTCTTACGAACTTTGTTCGAGTTATGAACCGACGTTCGGGAGGCTTCTGGGAAACCCCGCCGCCCGGCTGTTACCTTTTAAAACAGCCGCGCGGCTTCCCAGCAGTCTCCGAATGCAGGTTCGTAACTCGAAAAAAGTTCGTAAGAAGAGGCAAAAATTTTCTGAACCCCGGGTTCGTATCACGAGTTGTTCGTAAGATGAGGGGTTCGTATCTTGAGGTACCACTGTAATAATAATAATAATAATACCATGTATTTATAATGCCCTTTTACCAAAGGGCATAGCAACAAGCCATATACAGTTGTTGTTGTTTTTTTTTTAATTATTATTATTATTATTATTATTATTATTATTATTATATAATATATAAGGTCCCACAGAGTTGGCCTTCTCCGGGTCCCGTCGACTAAACAATGTCGTCTGGCGGGCCCCAGGGGAAGAGCCTTCTCTGTGGCGGCCCCGGCCCTCTGGAATCAAGAGGGGATTAGAACTACTTCCACCCTCCTTGTCTTCTGTAAACTACTTAAGACCCACCTATACCGCCAGGCATGGGGGATTTGAGACATCTTTCCCCCAGGCACATTATAATTTATGTTTGGTATGTATGTGCTGTTTGGTTTTTAATTATGATAGGATTTTTAGTTATTTTTAATATTAGATTTGTGCCATTATAATATTGTTTTTATCGTTGTTGTGAGCCGCCCCGAGTCTTCGGAGAGGGGCGACATACAAATCTAATAAATTGAATTGAATTTAAATTTTTTATTATTATTATTATTATTATTATTATTATTATTATTATTATTATTATTATTATTAATTTGATTTTTATATCGCCCTTCTTCTCAGGGTGGCTTACAACATGTTAGCCATAACACTTTTTAACCGCCAGCATATTGCCTCCACAATCCGGGTCCTCATGAGACAGACAATAATACTTAATAGGTTAATAAATATCCCCTCCCTCATATCCTGCAATTCCCCACATCCTACGATATACCATTGATAAAGACAGACAGACTGTTTTTAAAAAATTAAACAGTTAGTTAACAATCACAAGCCCAGGATGTAGAATGTTGCCCTCCCCATGACCAGGGAGCAACCTTACTCCTATAGATAAATAAGGACAGTGATGGTGCAAAAGGAGGACAGTGATGGTGCAAATTGATCAGCTGTTTGCAAGGGATGTAAATCCTTCCATTCCCCACTATCCAGCCAGTGCTGAAGAAGCTTCTTGGATGAGAAGCCAAACCCCTTTAAAGAAAAACCAGAAAGTCCGGTTGCCTCTCGGAAAAGCATCTTTGGGATAATCCGAGACAGGTTTCGACAATGGGTAATGTCTGTGTACTTTGAGATAAAAACAAAGGTGCCTTGTTTTGTGGGAGATTATTGAACAAAACCGAAATCACACCTTGTTTTCTAATTAAAAGAATTGATACTAAATTGAACAATAAGTCTTGAACTGTCAAAACATTTACTGGATGAGAAATTGTGGGATTCACCTTAGTTTTAATAGGAAAATGACCAAACGAGAAAGAGTTAGAGGAACATATTGTGTAACACATGGGCAAATGTGTTGGTCATATTTCTTTGGTTAAATCCAGATACTGTCAGGTTTATATATACTGGTATGTTGGGACGCTGGTATTTTTTTGGCATTTGGCCTCTGTACACTGCCACATTGAATTTGAAATGAAACTCTTAAGTTGTGAGTAAAATGAAACCGGTCAGCTTTAATTCAAAAGATTTCGCATAAATTGTGGCATTAACATTGAGGATTTACAGCCATCCTGAGTTTTGGTGGCCCATTAAAGATGGAACAAACTAACATAATTACAAATATAAGCATTGTTTTTAATAGTTGATGAAAATCCTTTGTAGCCAATGGCTGCCTGAAGTCTAGAACCCATGGACATAACCACTGAGTTTCCTCATTTAATAATAATAATAATAATAATAATAATAATAATAATAATAATTATTATTATTATTATTATTATTATTATTATTATTATTATTATTATTATTTATTGCATTTGTATGCCGCCCCTCTCCGTAGACTCGGGGCGGCTAACAACAATAATAAACACAACATGTACAATCCAATAATAAAAACAACTACAAACCCCTATTATAAAACCAAACATACACACAAACATACAATGCATAACTTGTAATGGCCTAGGGGGAAGAGCTATCTCAACTCCCCCATGCCTGGCGGTATAAATGAGTCTTGAGTAGTTTACGAAAGACAGGGAGGGTGAGGGCAGTTCTAATCTCCGGGGGGAGTTGGTTCCAGAGGGCCGGGGCCGCCACAGAGAAGGCTCTTCCCCTGGGGCCCACCAAACGACATTGTTTAGTCGACGGGACCCGGAGAAGGCCAACTCTGTGGGACCTTATCGGTCGCTGGGATTCGTGCGGTAGCAGGCGGTTCCGGAGGTAATCTGGTCCATTGCCATGTAGGGCTTTAAAGGTCTTAACCAACACTTTGAATTGTGACCAGAAACTGATAGGCAGCCAATGCAAGCCACGGAGTGTTGAAGAAACATGGGTGAATCTTGGAAGCCCCACGATGGCTCTCGCGGCTGCATTCTGCACGATCTGAAGTTTCTGAACACTTTTCAGAGGTGTTCCAATGTCAACTGTGGATCGAGAAGGACGCCCAAGTTGCGAACCCTCTCTGAGGGGGTCAGTAGTCCCCCCCCCAGGGTAATGGACGGACAGATGGAATTGTCCTTGGGAGGCAAGACCCACAGCCACTCTGTCTTGTCTGGGTTGAGTTTGAGTTTGTTGACACCCATCCAGGCCCCAACAGCCTCACTTCCACTGCTTCGTTGACTGGACATGGGGTGGAGATGTATAACTGGGTATCATCGGCGTATTGATGATACCTCACTCCATGCCCTTGGATGATCTCACCCAGCGGTTTCATGTAGATATTGAATAGCAGGGGGGAGAGGACCGACCCCTGAGGCACCCCACAAGGGAGGGACCTAGGGGTCGACCTCTGACCCCCCACTAACACCGACTGCGACCGACCGGAGAGGTAGGAGGAGAACCACTGAAGAACAGTGCCTCCCACTCCCAACCCCTCCAGCCCGTGCAGAAGGGTACCATGGTCGATGGTATCGAAAGCCGCTGAGAGGTCAAGAAGCACCAGGACAGAGGACAAGCCCCTAGATAATCGGCTTCTTCCAAGGACCGCTGGAGTTGGAGCGCCACCACCTTCTCAACAACCTTCCCCATAAAGGGAAGGTTGGAGACTGGACGGTAGTTATTAAACACGGCTGGGTCCAGGAAAGGCTTCTTGAGGAGGGGGCGCACAATGAAATGCTTTGCCACATCTTTATTGCAGTTGCTTTTATCTGTTGCTTGTTTGCAGGTCTTGCCATTGTACCAATATGTACAAACCTGATTGTAATTCCCTTTTTCTCAGCTGCAGCTGTGATGCAGATGCTTTCTGGGGTTGAAGGATAACATTTTATCCAGGACCAGCTTTCCTTTTCCTTCCTTCTAAGAAGCAATTTAATTCTTGAGTATCATTTTGCTACTAAATAGCGAGTCCTGTTTCTATAGCTTTCTGTAGTTTCTGTGGAGTTCTTGGTGCTCTCTAAGCTTCGTATTTATTTATATGTTTCTTTACATGACTATGTATTAAAAGTGCCTTTGTGGGTCTTGCTTGGTGATTTCTTGGTCTTAGATGGCATCTAAAATTGCTGAGGCAAAGAATGGATGAGTGATTTATTATGAAAGTTTGATCATCTAATATTAGCGTTGCGCATTTCAGGACATAGTGTAGCAACATGCAATAGTATATGTATGAGATAAATATGTCTAATTCTAAGGAAGTGATATGTTTAAAACCTTTTAAAAACTGTATTCAGAAAGTACCAAGTTTTCAAAACAGGGGTTTTTTGTGCATGTTTGGGGCGGCATACAAATCTAATAAATAAATAAATAAATAAAATCAATTTTAAATGGTTCAAAAGCACGTTTATGCAATTTCTTATCTATATTGAATTAATGACTAGGTTTTTTTTAATCCAGAATTATGGCTAGTAATTTCTTTGGAGCAAGATTTTTAACTGCATTAATCAAGTAAATGGTCTTACATCATTTACTAAACATTTATAATTCCATTCCATAATTCCATAGTGATTGAGAATGTTGGGCTAATTCAGTAAATGAGAGGATAGAATTTTGGACAATTAAAACATGTAATGCCATTTATATCTTAATGGGTATGATTGTTTTTTACTTATTGCAATCACATCAGACCAAGTAAAAAGGTAAATCACTTTATGCCACAAAGGAAAAAATAGTCGCTGACCTTGTTAAGTATTATTATGGCTCCATAGCATTATACCTGTGTGTGGGTGTGTCAAACTAACAGCCCCAGCTGGATGCATCACAGAGAGGCTACACCCACCTAGGCTCTGCAAAGGGAAAAACATGGCAATATATCATGTGATGGCAATATGACTATGAGTTTGACACCTGTGTATTATAAAATAATTGGAAAATCTAAGAAAATGATGAATTAGTTTATAATTCATAATATGTTTCCACCAGAAGCATCAGTGGCTATTAAAATAGCTTTAAAACTAATCAACGTTCATGAAATATAGAGTTTTGGTGATTAATAACTGAAAGATATATGACTAGAGGCAAAAGAAATATCTATGAATAATCCATTGGGAAGGAACAATAGCGAGTCCTGTTTCTGTAGCTTTCTGTAGTTTCTGTGGAGTTCTTGGTGTTATGTTCTGTTCTACTTTTAGCTTTATCAGGCAACTGATGATGCTGTACTGATATGCAGGATTATATTGGATACAATTTTTTTTCCACTGATTGATCTAATTTTTGTTTTCTTTATACTGGACAGACAGACTGCCTTCAAGAAAAACCAGCTAATGTTACTCCTTGCACTGCTTTCGCTTCACAACCAAAAATAAAAGAACACTGGAAAACTTACATCTGAAATCTCAATTACAACTGTTCTTTCTATATTTGAATTGCTGACATATTTTTCCTGGGCAATTGGATGTGGTGAACTTGCTTTACGATGAACTGTCATGTTTCACATTATTCTTCAATAAGTTCAAATTGTGCCTTAAAATATAACACTATCATTGAAGTGACACAAGTTTGAAGTTGTCTATTTTCAGCAATTGACTCTTATGACCATCCAAGTGGAGACGAATATTTCTGTAACAATAATTTATGAACAATTCCTAGCATAAAATGAGAAATTGTAACCTGATCAATTCTGGGGGTTGTTTTAATTTCTTTTATGTTGATATGTTGCACATATTCTTCTCCTATGCAAGGAAAGTCATTTGCTCTGTTTGAAGTTTTAAAGTACTTTGTGCTCAGCTTTGTGCCTTCAGGAACAATGTGTGCTTGGACTGTGGGGATGGTATTTCATGATACTTATGATATATAAACAGACCAACCACTTGAATAAATTTTACTGTATGTAATGTGGTCCTGATCCTCATTATACAGTACTTTGGATTTGCCCCTTTGGAGTTTCATGTTCTAAAAGTAGATTGAAAAGTAAGTATAGACATTCCTGTTAATTTTGATAATTTAAATAATGTTTTTCTTTTGATCTATTCTCTCTCAATAATTTATAAGCTGAACATTTATTACATTTATATCCTAGAGTAAATGGATTCACCCCATTTTTGTCAAGTTGGGACAAACGGTTGTCTTTAAACATTGAATTAATTACATTGACCTGTATAAATTTGTTGTGAAGTTCATTTGATATTGATATTGAATTTGGGCTTATTTTCTCTGAGAAATTTGAGAGGGGGTTGTATTTAAAGTAAATTCAGTATTGTTGTTCAACCTATATAAGTAGATATGTCAGTTCCTCTACAAAAATTCATTCTATAGCCAAGCAATAAAAAAGGACACGATTGAATCAAACATATTAATATCTATCATAATTTGCATTCTTTGTCCTGTTAATGTTCTGCAACTGTTCTTCCCCGGCTAATAAAGAAATAAGAAAACCTTCAATTATGTAAATGTGAATTCTGGTCTGCATTTACAAAGTACAGAGAAAATAGCAATACAATCATTTTCTTAACTGAGAAACTGAACATTTCGAATGATTTTTCTTCTCAAATTCTATACAAGCAAATAGGAATGTGCCCCAAAATACTAGGTTCTCAATTTTCTTAGTTGAAAAAGTCAACTTACTATAGTGCAATACATAAGAGAGTTATAAATAGTATGAATAAAACTGAATTCACTACTAATAGTTTTACTATTGGGTCTAATACTGTTCATCAGAATGGATGTTCCTAAAGAAATGGGTGATTCAAAGCCACTACCACGTGTGAATTCAAATAAAACAATCCATACGTCATGATTTACCTATATTTACATATTTATTAAATACAACTGGTAATGTTATTTAGAATCTTTCATAGTGTCAGCATATCCACCCTTATTTTAAAAATTTGGAATCTTGATAAACTTAGCATAGTTAAATGAAAACTGGCTTATTTAAATGCATAAATATTAACAAGTATTCATTTGATAAAATTAGAATTTCATCTGCTTTTACAGAAATATAAATCAACTGCAGTTCAGAGGTGAAACTGAATATGATATGGAGCAGAATGCAAGTGTTACATTTTACCAGATGGTTGGTCACTATTATTTGCTAGCAGATATTTGCTCTCTCAAACAGGAGCACTGTATTCTTAAAACTAAAAACTAATGGTTTGCACCTGTTTCACAGAAAAATCAGACATCTACAAACTATTGGCGATCTTATTTTTGTTTTATCAGGAAGTACATGCAGAACAATTTAAAAAGGGTTAAATTTTAAAAAGTTTTAAAAAGATATTCTTCTAATGTTAAATGCATTTAACATTACAAAAGCCAGACAAATCTATAGTCCAAGGGAACAATTATAAAAATAAAAGTTTAAAAAAGCAGATATTGCAAGCAAATATTAAGACTGTACAGCCAGGTATAAAAAATGAGAAGTTGATCAAGTTCCCCTTATTTGATCGCAATAAATGTGTGCAAAAATTGTCTATTAAGACTTTTATATTTCTTTAAATCACATATACTCACAAATCCCATACTTCTCATGTATACAGGAAATGAACATTACCTTTACATTTTTAAAATACAATAATACTCTTAACAGAGGTAATTCACATTACTCTTTACATAAATATTACAAATTCAAATTATTTCAGTAACAGCTTTCAATTGAATACTTTGATTCCAGTACTTATAGTTCCATTTTTACCTATAAAGGCCTTACATTATTACATATTACCTGCATATCAGGAATGAAATGAGACTTTTTTAATTTAAAAAAAAACATCAAAAATTAATTTTAGTTACTTTGAGATGAAGTTACTTCTGTTTTATTTGTAATCATGAATACACTACCTATACGTGCTTTGAACAAACCAGTAACTTCTGAAAAAAGCACTAGAGCATGATAGATACCAATAAAATTAAAAGCTAAGTCAGCTCCATAACAAGAAACCAATGATGTGGAGTTACATTCATTGTTAAGACAGATATAGTTTAGTGTGGTTAAAGCACCAGACTAAAAAGCACAGGACTCTTTTAGTTCCTGTTCCATCTTAGGCATGAAGTCAGCTGGGCGACTTGGGCCAGCTTACTCTTTCACACTCCTAGGAAAGTAATGGCAAACTACTTTAAAAATGTCAAGACAGCAAAGGACGTATCCAGGCACTTGTCAGGAATCAAGACTAACTTGAAGATATGGAGAAGAAAATAGGTACGTTACTGTCAGTGTAAACAAAAGATTTGGGGCTTTCAACTCAATCTTGATTGCAATTTTTGGGTAACAGTTTCTGAAAGTACTTTGCTAGTGCCTTCTTTCTACAATAATTGCCTCAAAGTCACTCAGTTATTATATCTAAGGCAAGACAAGAACTCGGGTCCTCTGCCTCTAATCTTACCTCTTAATCACTAGACTTACTGGTAGCCTTTAATTTAGGACCATAACTCAAGGTGGAAAATGTGTTAAGCAGCACAGTTTTAAGTGAGATGTGGCCTGATCCAGTTTTATGAACTTTTTGCCGCTAAGCAAATCACTGGGTTGTTAAGGCAAACATGTGATTCTGACTTGCAACATTCCCTACCGTCTTTCCCATGGCTTTGTTTATTGGAAGTTGGCTGGGAAGGTCACCAATGGTTGTCACATGACACTTCAACTGTTGCATGAGCCAGGGATCAAATACTCAGATCATAATCATACGACAGAGCAATTTCTATAATAGTTGTTAAACGTAAGGCGTGGTCACAAACCACTTTTCCCAGAACTGCCGTGACTTCAAAGTGTCATTGAACAAATGGTCATAAATCAAGCACTGCCCTTATCTTTCAGACACTGTCTCTGAAAGTTGAAAGAGTAGGAAGACTCCTTCATTAACATAAATGTGGAACTTTAATGTAATCATATTGTAGGAAAGCATGCAAGCATCCCAGTAGTGGGTTCTAAAACCCATTGCTACTGGTTTGTGCATGTGTTCCCATGCGTGTGTGACACTTCTGCACATGCGCAGAAGCTTCAGCACATGGGCAGATGGGCGGAGCCTCCCATCGCCATGGGTTCACAAAACCAGGCCGAACTGGGAGCAAGCCACCACTGAAGCATCCCTATTTTACACTACTACTAATGTTCTGAGTAGGCCCAACTACCAATTATAATAGCACTCTCCCCGTTTGAAGTTACAAATTTGCATTTATAATCCAATTATAGTGCAAACTTACAATGGAGTGTTCCAAAACACATAGCAGCTATCATGCTGAAAACAAACACATTTACATTTTTAGGACAAAGAATTTTTAAAGGTACAGTGTCATACATTTTTACCTAAAAATTGCATGTTTATTCCATTTCAATTTTTAAAAAGGAATATCTTCAGGTTGAACTGATCAGAATCCCATGTTTTATGCCTCTGCTGGTTTTAAGAAAATCAGACTACTTTCTATACATGCAATGATTTAAATATTCTCTACAGCAGCTTTAATATAAAAATATATTTATACAATTCATTTATCACATTTTTTGAGCCCAACAATATACTTAAATATTTTATTGCAAACAACTGCTATGCATAATTTTTGTATTTAAAATACTGCACAATGCAAGAAACTATTGCTGTTTAAAACTCTAGCTACCATAATATATACTGTATATTAAAATAAAATTTAAGACTTCATTAAGGCATCATTTCAAATATTTAAAAGATAATAGTGAGATCTTGAATAACTGATTCAAGAAAATAGATTAATGATTAATATCTGTCTGCTACAAAATGTAGGTTTTTAATGATTATATATCATTCTGTGCATATTTCTAATATCAGTATATGCTTCCAGTATTTAACAGTTTCTTGATTAGTCTAACAAGGAGTTTTAAAATAATTCTGTCATAAAATTTCTTATGCTGCTAGTCTCATGGCAAAATAGTAGTGTGATTATTAAATTTCTAATTAAGAGTACCTGAATATAAGGGAAAGTGAATACCCATTTAATGCACTTTTTCACTTTCTTGCAAAAGTTCTAAATATCTCACAACCAGAATGTTTAAGTATTTCATAAATACTTTTCTTTGTTACTCTCTGGCTACTCAGTTCATTAACAAGAACCATGCTTCTTAGGAAGCCAATTTAATACACGTGTAACTGTGTAAAAAATGCAGCATTTCACACTGTGAAAGTTTTGTCCTGGAGCTAATCAGTTCACAGGGAAGTCATAACTACAAAATGACATCAGACACAAAAGCCTGGAAAATTGCTACAACATGCAGCCCATCTATATCAATCCATAAAGCTCTCTCTATAGCTTTCACTTGAAAGGGAGCATTTCAAAATTGAAGTGTTTGGCACACTTCTGATACACACAAACACACACACACTTTGTTTGTGTGTGTGTAAATGTGTGTGTGTGTACATACATACACCAAGTATAGTATATACAGTATGTGTGCATACACACACAGTATATATGTATTTATATATACAGACAGACACATATACACTGTGTATATATAATACATGCTGTACATACATATTAAAAATAATCCCATATTGTCATACTGAGGTAGTACAGTGTATGTAGATTATATTCAATTTTTACATAGCAAGATTGAAAGTGCCTTTACATGAAAAAAATGAAGTGCATGTAAACAATTCATATCACTAAACATTTCCGTTTATGACAAACTTTACATAAAGAACACAATTTTCATCAAAACCTCTCAAGGCCTTTATAAAGATCATACTACCTTGTTATTGCATGGATCCTTTGGTACTTAAGAATAATCCTTACAATTCAATCATATTTCTTTAAAGCAGTACAAATCACTGTTCACACTTGTGAGGGTCAATTTATCTGTGAAAGGGTTTATCTGAGATTATCTATCATACTCTCCATTTCAAATTCTGTGAGATTTTTTTCGTAAGAATTCAACATTCAAAATAAATGTAAATAACAATGCTTAAAAATGTTGTATTGTCTTAATAATATGGGACTTAAGTTTTTATAACTTACAAAAGTGCTATAGTTAGTTTGAAAATTTAACCAACTACGAAATCAGATCGAAAACCTACTTTCAAATATATTTATGGTATTTTGAAACATTCCAAAACAAGTCATTTTTAAAAGAAAGGGTATTCGTGCCATTAAAAAAAAGATGCACTTATTTATCATATGAAAGCAATTTAAAATATTTTATAAGTTCCTCATTTAAAAGAATAGCTACTTTGATTGAACTTATCCAAATTCGGCATTTCCCACAAGCATAAAACCATGTTTGATATTTCTTGACCACACATGCACATGCAAGGGACAGTCCATTAATGTGTACTTTCTAAATGAAATGTAGCTAATGTAGTATGTAAACTTAAACATCACATTGGTTTGGAGTTCTAAGGATTTGCATTCATTCACAAATTGTTCTTATTACATCACACATTTCCAATATTAGATTTATGCTTCTGCTGAGCTGTGGGGTGATTTGATTCAGAAGTGTGGTGGTAAGAGGTGTCCAAAGGCATTCCAGTTGGTAGCAAAGAGCTCTCTTTGTTTGACCCACTAGTATCTGCAAAATACAGTTTTGATCTCTGGTGGTATTTAATTCTGTAAGTATCGGTCATACAGTTATCAACTGAAAAATACGTAGTAAGCGATATAACATCATTTGCATTTGCATCTAGGGAGTTAGAATTTGGTTCAGTAAAACAAGTCCGTTTGTTCAAAGGATTACTGGATACAGTGCATAAATCCTTTCCTAATAAACTCGGCGAAGAACTCATCTTAGAGAACTCATTGCAATGAAATGCTTTCAACCTTTCTTCATCTGGTATTCCTTTTGAAGGGGCAACAGCAACATGCTTTTCAATTTTTGGATGATCTGTAAAGTTCAACTCCATGGTGGATTCTTGTTCTATGCCGTGCAAATAGGGCAGAGTATATTTCTTTGGTGGTAAAGGTGGTGGAAGATTTTGGTAAACTGTTTCTGTTGCATCATCATACTTGTTACTGTACATGCTGGTTTTATGTCCAGTAGATGGAGCAGTTTCAGTACAGCAAGGCTTGGGTTTGTTTTGTTGTAAGAAAAATGCAAGAGTAGGAGTAGAATTAACCGTCTTTGTATGAGACACTGGGCAGGGGACTTGCAAATGGGTAGATGAAGATTCACAGTTGTTTTGAACTCTTTCAGACATTCCATTCTCAATATAAGAAAAAACTGAACTGTCAGCACTATAGATATTTGTCTCAATAGGTCCATTTTCACCAGACCGTGGTAAAGAGTTTTGCTCATTGATTGTACTGTTTTTAATTTCTTTTCCAATGTGATCTTTTAAAGCTGTCTGCATTGATAATGTAGGTAAAGACTTCTTACTGGAATCTGGTACGTCAGTCCTAGAAAGCAAAAAATTAGTATTAATATAATTATTGCAAAATAGTAAATATAATGTAATTCTATTTGTAATTACTAGAATAAAATAATCTTTGTTATTTCATGGTGGGGTTGAGATATAAGCTTGTCAGCTTTAAAGAATCTAGCCAGATGTAAACAAGGTAATATTGCAGAATCCAGAATTTTGTAAACAAGTATACAGGTATAAGTAGGCTTTATATTCATGACTGAAATCTGTAAAAACAGCAACTACTTGGGAAAGGAAACAATCAGCCAGAAACTATGATGGACAGTAAACTGGTACAGGGGAATGATGGAAGAAACATCCAGATTGTCTGTCTTCAGTAGCTAACCATTAATGTCTCTAGTTGCCAGACAAAGCCAGTGCTTCAGGCTCTGTGAAAATATAACATTTATAAAAAATATTTCAATGATAATTGGTATAAAGACAGAAAGTTATCAAAAGATGGGAGTCGTTCTCCATTTTATTGTATATTGTCAAATATATATATATCTATATGCCATTTTCCATAAATTGATACAATAAACCAATGATTTTCAAACTATTCCATAGATCTGGAGAGTTTTGTGAGAGACTAAAATGAAAAGGGAGGGGGGAGTAGTTCATTCAAACAGTCAATTTTCTATCATGAGCACTTTAACTTTTGATCAATAGTTGCAGGTTTACTTTTTTAGCTAATGGTTTCAATGGCCTGGAAAAGTTTAAATCTCCCTGAAAAATAGTACAGTGGTACCTCATGATACGAACCCCTTGTGTTACGAACAACCCGAGATACGAACCCGGGGTTCAGAAAATTTTTGCCTCTTCTTACAAACTTTTTTCTTCTTACGAACCTGCCGCCGCCGCCGAGAAGCCCCGCCACCCGGCTGTCGCTTTTTGAAACAACCGGGGGGGCTTCCCAGCGGCCTCCCGAACCTGAACGCCAAACCCGAACCTCTGGGTTCGGCATTCAGGAGACCGCCGAGAAGCCCCCCGGCTGTTTTAAAACGTGACAGCCGGGCAGCAGGGCTTCCCAGCGGCCTCCTGAACGCCGAACCCAGAAGTTCAGCAAAAGTTTGGGTTCGGGAGGCCGCTGGGAAGCCCCGCCACCCGGCTGTCACCTTTTAAAACAGCTGGGGGGCTTCTCGGCGGTCTCCCGAACGCCGAACCCGGAAGTTCGGGTTTGGCGTTCGGGTTCATGAGGCCGCAGGGAAGCACCACCGGCTGTTTCAAAAGGTGACAGCCAGGCGGCGGCGTTTTTTTTGCGGGTTTTTCCCCCCGTTGCACAGATTAATTGATTTTACATTGTTTCCTATGGGAAACAATGTTTTGTCTTACAAACTTTTCGTCTTACGAACCTCCCCCTGGAACCAATTAGGTTCGTAAGGCGAGGTATTACTGTACTGATTTTAAACCCCTCAATGAATTGAACATTCTTACACAGCCAGAGATATCTAGAAAAGATGTTTTAGGATACAATATCTGATTCCTTTCCTTGAACTAATAGATTCTGTGCTGCTCAATATTACATGCCTCATTTTCATATGTATGTCTAGCCCCCAGATATAATCTGTACTGTCCGATGGCCAAGTTCTAATCTGCTTAAATAACAGGGTTTGAGAGTGATCGCATCCTTACAAATTAACTCTGGGACAATATAAGAGCAGTGATTGGTAGATTTCCCTGTATTCATATTTCATCCATCCAGAGTCACCAGCCAGCAGGACAAAAATCATCAATTGTTCTATTTACTGTGAGGTGGGATAGACATGGATAATTTTGGCAAGAACCAGATAATTTTTCTTTTTGTAGTTGCCTAAGTGAAAGGTTGCTGCTATTAGGTGTTCAGTGTTCAGTTACAGCAATCTGTCACTTGTGTTATTTCTGAAAGTGTGAAAGTTGATAATGGGGGAACTGTTCTACGAAAGCTACAGGCAAATATTCTGAAACCAGACTAGCTTGTTTTCAAAAAAACAAAAGATAGATGGAAATTATGTTATGCCAAAAATAGAATAGTTTCAAGCGCATTACACTGCACAGGCAGGAGAAAAAAAATTCAAGAATACGAACATTATTTTTATTACAAGTAGAACTTAATTTTGATAAATAATTGTTGCTGGAATTCTTTCACAATGTGTTGTGGCTAGCTCTGGCCCAGCTCCTGCCCCAAGGGCTGTGGATGTGGGGGAGACATCCACATGCTGCAGGCCTGTTTTGCTCCCCGTGGAATCTGCTGATGAAGGCTCCTCTGACCAAGAAGACATGAGTGACAGGGAGGAGGAGAGTGTGGCAGACAGCTCAGAAGGAGATCAATTATCTAGCTCCTCCTTAGATTCGGAACAAGAGTTAATGATACAGCCACACATGCGGACAGCGATGCATAGGCAGCAACAACTGAGAGATTATTATCAAAGAAAATGAGGCCACCTGTGGTTGGGTGGGGCTGTGGTAATTAGTGAGGCTGTTATAAATAGCAGCCTGTGGGTTTGGCCATTGTGGAGGATTATCTGATCATTGTGCCTTGCTGACTTTGACCTTTGTGTGCTGATTTTTCCCCGCTTTGAAACTAAACCAGAGCAAAGTGTGTTTCACTTTGTGAAAGAAGAAGGACTGTGAATTGCCTCACAGCTGCAAGCTAAGTATCACAGAACTGATAAAGGACTTGTACAAATTACCAGTTTGTTTGGAGACGAGTGCTCTTTGCTATACAAAAAGAGGGCTTAGTTTAAGTGAATTTTCATTATAAAGAACATTGTTTTGAATTTTCAAACGTGTGTGTGTCTGAAATGTGTACCTGTGAATTTTCGGGAGGATTCTACCAGAGAGCCCAACAGAACACAATGGTTTCATTAATTTACCAATGCTCAAATCAAACTCAGTCCCAGTAGAAGCCAGCCATTTAAAAAAAGGAATTATAAGCCAGTTATATTAACAGCTGTTTCATGGAAAGTGGTAAGAGGAATTAAAGAAAGAGGAAATAGGAACAAAGAGGAAGATTTACTGCATAAAAATTGGCATTTTTCAGATAAATCTTGTCTCGACCACTTTTAGAGTTTTCTGATACCACTAACAATCACAAAACCTGAAGACAACCTTTTAAAAAGTTTCTAGCTAAAGGCTTTTGAGTAAATGTAGTGGTCATGGGCTGTGTTTTTGTCAATAGCTACCTGGCTAAAATACAGAAAGCAAAGTAAATATTAAAAGGCAGTTTCTCAATGGATCAAAGTAAGAAATGAAGATCTTTAAGGATTTCTATTGGTTTGAATGTATGAATTTGACTTGGGAGAAAGCAATGAGTTGGTGAAATTTGAAGATTATAGTAAGCAACTGAGAGTGAACAAAATCAAAAGCCATTGAAAGGACTGGTTTAAATCTACTGAACACAATTCAAATTTAGGAAGTATAATTGATGTACCCTCAGGAAAAAATCTCTAACTTCACTAACACCTTGATGAATCTGACTAGACCAGTGATGGTGAACCTATGGCATGGGTGCCACAGGTGGCACACAGAGCCATAATTGCTGGCATGCGAGCAGTTGCCCTAGCTCAGCTCCAATGTGCATGTGTATGCTGGCCAGCTGATTTTTTGCTCATACAGAGGCTCTGGGAGGGTGATTTGGCTTCCAGAGAGCCTCCTGGGGGATGGGGAGGGCGTTTTTACCCTCCCCCAGCTCCAGGGAAGCCTTTGGAGCCTAGGGAGGGCGAAACACAAGCCTACTGGGCCCACCAAAAGTTGGGAAGCAGGCCATTTCCAGCCTGAAGAGAGCCTCCAGGGGGTGGGAAAACTGATTTCACCCTCCCTAGGCATCGAATTATGGGCATGGGCACTCGCGCATGTGCGATAGTCCGTATGCACACTCTTTCGGCACCTGAAGAAAAAAAGATTCACCATCACTGGACTAGATTGTAACAAACCAAGAAAAAAAATCTTGAAGTTAAACTGGCTAATACAATGAAGGTACCGACTGCATTTGTGGCAGTTATGAATAATACAAAATTGATACAATTATAGATCATTAGGAGACTCAAAGTAAAAATGCTAACTTTATAATTCCTCTGTACAAACCTATGCACGCCTATATTTTCTATAATATAGTTTTCATTGTACCAACTGAAAAAGGATATGCAGTGATGCCTCAATTTTCGCAATCTCGATCTTCGCGAAACGCTACACCACGGTTTTTCAGAAAATATTAATTAAAAAATACTCCACGGTTTTTTTGCTATACCACGGTTTTTCCCACCCGATGACGTCATACGTCATCACCAAGAGTCACTTCTCTGTCTCTTTCTTTTTCTTTCCTGTCATTCTCTGCTTCAATCATTTTCTCATTTCTCTTTTTTCTCCCCTTTTTTCTATCATTTCTCTCTCTCTTTCTTCCTCTCTCACACTCTCTTCCTCCCTCTCTCATCTCTTTCTTTCCTTCTCTCTCTTTCCTTCTCTCTCCTCCCCTCCACTTGCCCATGAGAAGAAAAAAAGCAACCTCTGCCGGGCAGCTCCCCTTGTGCCCCCGCTTTGTGCCTGCCTCTTTTGGGGATTTTTTTTTCTTTTCTTTTTTCGCCTTTGGTCTCCCATTAAGCCTGCCGCTTGGCCGCCGCCGAGGAGAAGCGCGGGGAGGGCGAGAGAGGGAGATCGTGGCATGAGAGGTCCCTGCAGAGCAAAGGGGGTGGCTGAGGCGGCAGAGGCGTAGCGGCGGCAGCGGCAGGCGAGCTTGGAGCCTTGCTTCGCCTCCTTCGCTGCAATACAAACGAAGGGGTCAGACGCAGCCTCGGCGAGCCGAAGGTTTCCGCGGCTCTGACCCAGAGCAGGAAGGGCTGGTGGGGGCGGCGAATCCACCTCCCCAGCCACTGGCTCCACCATTTATGCATGGTATGTCTGTGTGTGCGTCTGTTAGCATATAGGGTTTTAAAAAAATATTTAAATATTTTTAAATTTGTCTGTTTACTTATGATTTGTTTCTACATGTTGTGAGCCGCCCCGAGTCTTCGGAGAGGGGCGGCATACAAATCTAAGTAATAAATAAATAAAATAAATAAAAATAAATCTGCGCATGCGTGGCCATTGAAAAAAGGACGCGCATGCGCAGATGGTGTTTTTACTTCCGCACCACTATATCGCAAAAAATCGATTATCGTGAGAGGTCTTGGAACGTAACCCTCGCGATACTCGAGGGATCACTGTAAAGGCCTAAAGACTAAAATATATAAAGAATGACTGCAGGTTTTGGGTTTGTCTAATCTAAAGAAAAGATATGGGGTAACATGATAGTAGAAACCTGAACCACTTATGTGCACAACCTCCATCCCAGACACACCAACAACAGCTAAATCTTCTACAATTGAACCCATCCCATTGTGTTTACAACCCCTAGTGATCACAGAAAAGGAAGTGAAAGATCTATTTCTCAGACAGAAGCCTGGAAAAGCACCAGGCCCAGACAAGATAACTCCTTCTTGCTTAAAAGTCTGTGCTGACCAATTGGCCCCCATCTTCACCCAAATCTTCAACAAATCACTAGAGTTGTGCTATGTTCCTTCCTGCTTCAAACGCTCGACTATCATCCCAGTGCCAAAGAAGCCCTCCTTCAAGGAACTGAATGACTACAGACCAGTTGCTCTAACATCTGTAGTTATGAAAACCTTTGAAAGGCTAGTGATGTTCCATTTGAAAGCCATCACGGATCCACTGTTAGACCCCCTGCAATTTGCATACCGAGCAAATAGATCAACAGATGATGCTGTTAATATGGCTCTACACTACATCCTTCAACATCTTGAATCTCCAATGACCTACGCCAGGGTCCTCTTTGTGGACTTCAGTTCAACATTCAATACCATCGTACCGGACATTCTCTTAACCAAACTAAATCAGCTAGCGGTACCTGAACACACTTGTAAGTGGATCACAAGCTTCCTAACAGACAGGAAGCAGCAGGTGAAGCTAGGAAAAATCACATCAGATATATGTACAAATTAGCACAGGTGCCCCCCAAGGCTGTGTACTCTCACCACTTCTCTTCTCTCTATACACTAATGACTGCATCTCATACGATCCATCTGTTAAACTACTGAAGTTTGCAGATGATACAACAGTGATCGGACTCATTCGAGACAATGATGAATCTGCATACAGACGGGAAGTTGAACAACTATCCTTGTGGTGTGACCAGAACAATCTAGAACTGAACACACTCAAAACCGTAGAAATGGTGGTAGACTTTAAGAGAAACCCTTCCACCCCTCACAATACTAGACAACACAGTATCAACAGTAGAGACCTTCAAATTTCTAGGTTCTATCATATCTCAAGACCTAAAATGGTCACCTAACATCAAAAACATCATCAAAAAAGCACAACAAAGAATGTTTTTTCTGCGCCAGCTCAGGAAGCTCAAACTGCCCAAGGAGTGCTGATTCAGTTCTATAGAGGAATCATTGAGTCTGTCATCTGCACCTCTATAACTGTCTGGTTTGGTGCTGCAACCCAACAGGACCGACACAGACTTCAGAGGATAATCAGAATTGCAGAAAAAACAATTGCTGCCAATCTGCCTTCCATTGAGGACCTGTATACAGTGATCCCCCGGGTATTGCGATCCCGATCATTGCGAACGGGCTAAATCGCGATTTTTTAACCCGGATGTAACAACACCATCTGCGCATGCGCGCCCTTTTTTTATGGCCACGCATGCGTAGATGGCGCCGGACAGATCAGCTGCTGGGCGGCTTCCCTGGGTCTTCCCCCTCTTGCTGGCGGGAGGGCGAGAAGCCCCCCCCAGCACCCGCTTGCCCGCCATTCGCCGCTCGCCCGCCCTTCGCCCGGCCACCCGCCCTTCGCTCACTGCTCGCCCAGCCACCCGGGTTCGGGGGGGTGCTGGCAAGCCCCCCATGCCGGCAGCGACGTTTTAAAACAGCCGCGCGGCTTCCCAACTGAGTCCCGAAGCCAAACGCGGAAGTTCGCTTCAGGACTCAGCTGGGAAGCCGCGCGGCTGTTTTAAAACGTCGCCGCAGGCATGGGGGGCTTGCCAGCACCCCCCGGACCCCCAACCCGGGTTTGGGGGGCTGCTAGGAAGCCCCCCATGCCGGCGGTGACGTTTTAAAACAGCCGCGCGGCTTCCCAGCTGAGTCCTGAAGCGAATTGGCTTCAGGACTCAGCTGGGAAGCGGCGCGAGCGAACGGCTTGTCCGCCGCCTGCCTGCCCGCGCGCCGCTCGCCCGCTCTTCGCCCGCCCACGCCGTTCGCTCGCGCCGCTTCCCAGCTGAGTCCTGAAGCGAATTGGCTTCAGGACTCAGCTGGGAAGCGACGCGAGCGAACGGCGTGGGCGGGCGAAGGGCGGGCGAGCGGCAGCGAGGAGTCTGCGTGGGCGGCGGGGAAACCCCAATCTTCGGCTCCTCGCTGCTGCTGCGGAAGTAAAAACACCATCTGCGCATGCGCAGATGGTGTTTTTACTTCCGCAGCGCTACTTCGCGAAAAACCGATCATTGCGAGGGGTCCTGGAACGGAACCCTCGCAATGATCGGGGGATCACTGTACTGCACGAGCCAAAAAGAGGGCGGGTAAAATATTTACTGACCCCTCACATCCTGGACACAAATTGTTTCAACTCCTACCCTCAAAACGTCGCTACAGAGCACTGCATACCAAGACAACTAGACACAAGAACAGTTTTTTTCCAAAAGCCATCACTCTACTAAACAAATAATTCCCTCAACACTGTCAGACTTTCTACTAAATCTGCACTTCTATTCTACTAGTTTTTCTCATCATTCCTATCACCCATTTCCTCCCATGTTGACTGTATGACTGTAACTTGTTGCGTATATCCTAAGATTTTTATTAATATTGCTTCTTCATTGCTTATTTGACCCCTATGACAATCATTAAGTGTTGTACCACATGATTCTTGACAAATGTATATTTTATTTTATGTACGTTGAGAGCATATGCACCAAGACAAATTCCTTGTGTGTCCAATCACACTTGGCCAATAAAAATTCTATTCTATTCTATTCTAGCATTCCAGTATTTGAAGGGCTGCCACAAAGAAGATGGGGGACAAATTATTCTCCAAAGCATCACAGGACTAGACAAGAAACTGGAAACTAATGAAAGAGAAAAGCAACCTGGAATTAAGGGGGAAACTTCCTAACGGTGAGGACAATTAACTAGTGGAACAGCCTGTCTTCAGAAATTGTGGGCACTATATCACTGGAGGTTTTAAAGAAGAGGCTAGACAGCCACTTATCTGAAACAACTACTGCTTTCCAGTTCAGTTTCTAGTTCAGCAGGGACTGGATTAGAAGATCTTCAAGGTCCCTTCCAGCTCTATGCTACAATAGAGCAGGAAAAGGTACAGAAATGGAATACCAAAATAATCAAGAGTTTAAATATATTCCTGTGATGTGAATTATTATTAGCTCGAAAAAACATAATGGATAAGGGATATGATCGTGATTTATACCATGATTATATCTTACATCATACATCCCAGCGACTGATAAGGTCCCACAGAGTTGGCCTTCTCCGGGTCCCGTCGACTAAACAATGTCGTTTGGCGGGCCCCAGGGGAAGAGCCTTCTCTGTGGCGGCCCCGGCCCTCTGGAACCAACTCCCCCCGGAGATTAGAACTGCCCCCACCCTCCCTGTCTTTCGTAAACTACTCAAGACTCATTTATACCGCCAGGCATGGGGGAGTTGAAATAGCCCTTCTCCCTAGGCCATTGCAAGTTATGCATGGTATGTTTGTGTATATGTTTGGTTTTATAATAGGGGTTTTAGTTGTTTTTTATTATTGGATTGTGCATGTTTTTATTATTGTTGTTAGCCACCCCGAGTCTATGGAGAGGGGCGGCATACAAATCCAATAAATTATTATTATTAATTATTATTATACATGACATTTATCAAGAGTCTTAAAGAGTAAAGGTCATATATAAGGTGGGATAGCATGTCTCCAAACACTAAATGCAGAAGAACAAAAGCACTAGAGGGATATGTCTCCAGTTTGTGAGCATAGACACAGTATGGCCACTATGAAAACAAAATGCAGGATTAATATAAACCTATTACAAAGGAATTGTTCTTACACAGATATAAATCCCATCCTACTATAGCGCTTTAGTAGAACCCTCTTTTTTCTGAACAAATAAATAGTTTGCATTTATGGAGGAAAGCAATAGAATGCAATCAATCTCAGAGCACATACGAATATAGGCTGCTCCCTATCTGTGATACTGAATGGCCTGGACAGTAACAGAAGAGTACAGCATAGGAGCATTACTTAACCCAGTGTTTCCCAACCTTGGCAACTTGAAGATATTTGGACTTCAACTCCCAGAATTCCCCAGCCAGGGAATTCTGGGAGTTGAAGTCCAAATATCTTCAAGTTGCCATGGTTGGGAAACACTGACTTAACCTACAGGATCATAAACACTTATTTTTTCATAGATTTTGTCATAGTTGACGATGAGGTAGATAACAAGTTCCTGTCTCATAATGTATTTAACATCTCTAAAATGGTAAGTTATAGTACATCATCTTTTTCTTTTGTTCAATATTCACATGTGTAATATCAATTTTATCTGGTACTGAAAAAATAGAAAAATCCATATAATACAAGTAGTTTATTTATTATTTATTTATTTATTTTAAATAAATAATAAATACAAGTAGTCCTTGACGTACAAAAGTAATGGAGCCTGGTCATTATGTCATATATTGTAGGGGTCGTAACTCAAGTCATGTGTCCAATCAGATCATTAAGCAAACACCGCAGTCATTAGGCAAACCTAAAACTCAAAGTAAACACCAGATTTTGCAGTGACTACAGGATGCTACCAACAGCCATAAATGAAGGTTGGTTGCTGAGCACCAAACAGGGTATTGCAGGGGACAACCCTCAGAATTTTGGAAATAGATCATAAGTATCTTTTTTTAGGGGGGGAGAGGTGCACAGGAACTTTGACTGGTCATAAGTTGAGGACTGCTTATATCTACTGTATTTATAGAAGTCATTGAAACTTAGGCATCCCCAATGTGAAAACATGCTACCAATCTAAATTGAAAGCAAGGCATTTGCCAATAGTCATTGCATATGGCAGTTACAAGGGAATAGGAGATGCTGTAATAGACAGTAATTTCAGAACTTCAAGGAATATCTGGAAACCTATAGAACCATACCTTGAGTTACATATCCCTGCTACACATTACACGGCGCATAGTTAAAAATTACCTTTGTATCTGCAGATGAGAAGTTGATAAGTTAGGTGGCTTGTAGTTAATATGCGTATTAACTTCACATTTCTTCAGTGCTGAAAAACAGTGATTATTATTTATTTTCAACATATTTCTTTATAGTTGGGATATTGTTACTTAGTTGGGATAATATTACTTAGCTCGCTGAACATTTTCAGTGCCATGTTCTATGGAACTTTTCCAAGTAATTGCTGGTTCTTCTGCTATGAATTACAGCTGGAGTGGAGAATGCCCACAAAAAATCCTGCTAAACTATAATGTTGGCATTCCTTCTTTTTTAGGCCTGCTGGCTGGAATTGCTGAAGTTTTAAATTGGCAACACCTGCAGGGCTACAGGTTCAATGCTCTTAGATTATTATAAATTTATTATTTATTTATTATTTATTATTTAGATTTGTATGCCGCCCCTCTACGCAGACTCGGGGCGGCTCACAACAAAGTGAAAACAATTTACAACAAATCTAAATTACTATTTAAAAATATTTTAAAAACCCCATTTTCTAAACAAACATACATACAGACATACCATTCATAAATTGTAAATGCCCGGGGGAGATGTCTCAGTTCCCCCATGCCTGACGACAAAGGTGGGTCTTAAGGAGCTTACGAAAGGCAAGGAGAGTAGGGGCAGTTCTAATCTCCGGGGGGAGTTGGTTCCAGAGGGCCGGGGCCACCACAGAGAAGGCTCTTCCTCTGGGGCCCGCCAACCGACATTGTTTAGTTGACGGGACCCGGAGAAGGCCCACTCTGTGGGACCTAATCGGTCGCTGGGATACAGTTAGATTTGAAGGAAATAAGGAAATTGGAATCCTAGAAGAAAGAATGAAAAGCTGGAGTTCTACAATATGTATCTTAGATTTAAAAATAACTTATGACTGTTTTTCACACTGATGACCATTGTAGTATCCCCAGTATTCTTTCGTAATACTGTAATTTAATTTCTTAAATTAAGTAGGGATTATACTCCGAGTTCACAGAGAGGGACGGCATACAAATCCAATCAACCAACCAACCAACCAACCAACCAACAAACAAACAAACACTGCAGAGCCTAATGGTCTTTTCCAACTCTAGCTATAGGTAATCATTTAGACCCAGTTACAACAATTATGAAAAAGTCACTTTATGACTGTCTCACATTTTTGAACTTCATGATAAAGCAAAGGAAAACTGAAGTACTGTAAGATCATCAGCACAGTTTTGGTTTAACTGAGCAATCACTTTGCTTAATAACTGAGTTGATGGTCCCAACTGTGGTTGCTAAGTGAGGACCACATGTATAAGCATCATGAACATACTATGACAAACAACACGCAAAATTAAAAATGCTAAAGGAAAAAAAGCCATGATAGCTTAGTCCTAAAATCTGTCACATTTACAGATGTGTGATCTGAAAGGGTATTTCTACTATTTGTTTTCCCTGACTAGGTAATAGTAATTAGGCATACCCAAGTAAATGTTTAAAGTGCCAAATATAATTAAATTATCCTATGAGATATTGTTCTGAAAATATTTTCAAAGCAACAGACATTTTTTACTGGTACTGGTAGTAATTTAAATTAGATAAAGGTGTATCTGCCTAGATAACAAAGTATCTTGAAATTATATGAAATTACTACTATTATTATTATATATCTTCAACAGGAGGTGGCAGTGCAAGCTTGCAATCAAATACCCCCATATAGTAGAAGTGTGGCAAACATTCAATGAGAGTGGCTCACTGCTGTGCCTTCAGAATTCCAACTAATATAAAAATAGATGTGTTATTTTTCTCTTCTGCTGACATGAAGATCCATGCATGGTTAAAATCAGACACAGCTCAAAAGGAATTTTGACTCTATGTTCTAGACATATTAATATGTCTGATGTTCGGACTGCACTTTTATTGCCACTATTAATGAAACATTAATATTTTGGAAGTTGAGAATAAATTTCATTTATATATTTTTTAAAAAAAAAATTTTTTATTATTTGAACATAAGTTTTCACAAATTGGGTACTAGATTTTTTTCAAGAATTAGGAACATTTTGCATAGAGAATAAAGAAAAACTTTGTAGAGTTATAATAACTCTAAAATTTAAATAATACATTTCTACAATCAAAAATCAATTAACAGTTCAATAAGCTGATGTAACACATATATTAACCTTACCTTCCAAAGAGTTTTTGTTTGGCTGGGAGAAAGTTTGCAAGACATTTCCAGAATATCTGGAAAGATTTTGGTCGCTATGAAAAAGGATACACTAATTATCAACTGCTTGTACAAATAGTATAACAGAATTCATCAACCCTGAAACATTCTATTGAAACTTTTTTAAAAAAAACAGCTACATGTTTCTTCAGAGGAATCAAGAAATTCAACAAAGAAATATATTTTATGTAAAAAAGTCAAACCGTGTTCCTCTTTTCTCTCACCCCTCCCACTCTGTGTTATAACTGGCAAACATCAGGAGAACATACCAAACTAAAGAAAAGTTAAATGGAAAAAAGGGAAGCAACAATATTTTACATGATTATAATTTTATTACTTTTACAAGACTCCATATTCTATTTGAATGACTCAAATATTGCCATTTGAATATAAGTACATCTGGATCTTAATGTGTTTAAATGTTTTCCCTCCCTGAAATATAGGAAATCTACATAGATAATGTCCATAGTAAAGATTTGATGACTTAATTAGCAAATATTTTCTATTTAATAATTTATAATCAAATATAAATAGAAAACCAATGCAAGCAATTCTACTTATTAGACAACTGGTTTTGTATTTCTTTTCTTTTAATTACCAGCAGAACTACATGAAGTCTGTTATGATTTTTAAAAATGTCTATTTCATTTTGAAAGTTAAAATTTGAGATTATATTTTGTATAATCACAATTACATATTTTAATATTATATTACCTGTAGAAAAAGTTTTCTTTCAGACTGTTGGGTTCAACTGGGCTGTTTCCTTCATTAACTGGTGAATCCAAATTAGCAGATGCATTGCTGATATGATCACTGCTTTCATAGCCAGATTCAGTCCTTTGTACCTGCCAATTGTCAGGATGAACCTTTCTCTCTATAAATCCTGTTGTTTTTTCTCTATTTCCTTTCTTTTCCAAATCCAATGAATTCTGGCTTCCTCCTTGTTTTGCTTCATCTTCATAGATAGTCATCAGACCCTTCTGACTCTGAATTTCTTTGGGGCAGTTGACTGAGCTCTGCTCCCTTTCATGTTTTGGTTTATTGCTTACATTTAGCTTGGATTTTGAGCTATGCTCTCTTTTCTCTGAATCAATAAAGATGCTGTCAACATTTAGTGTTTCTCGCATGGGTTTCCAGCCTCTGCTTCGACTTCTGCTGCTACTGATGCTTCCTTTGTCTTTGGAATCTTGGCTACTATCTGTTTCATAACCAGCTACGTTGTCAGTTTTCATACGGTTCCCCTTCTCTCCATCTTCTGTTTTATTTGAGCTGAATGTCTGTACAGTGGGTCTAATTTGATTGTGCACCTTTTCATGCCGATAAGGTCCTCTCCCTTGACTACCATACAGACGTTCATTGGAATGATGCTTAATTCCAGTTCCAGAAGGTGGTGATCCTGGCTTAAGATTAGTGTGTATTTCTCCTGATAGATCTTAAACAAAATACCAAAACAGATTATTTATTGTATTCATATTTAAATTTTCTTCTTTATATAAAATATATATTCAGTTCCTTAGAATTTCATGGCAAAGTTAGATAGGTTTAAATGTATATGGGAGAAATTAGCCATAGGAAAATTCTGTTACCTTTTTGTTTTCCAGATTCTCTCCTTGATCCTCGGTCAGGATTTTTTCTTAATGATGACGGGTAATTTTTCATCTCAGCTGCCTTTTGAGCACATTCTCTGGAAAGATCTTTTGTTTTTTCTCTATGATCATTATGTCCCAATTTACCTGCAGCAATAAATAAATTATGCTGTACATACATGTTTAAGGTAATGGGACATACAAGACAATCTAATCCAAGTTTTTGAATAGATCAACCCAAGAAAATAACAGCGAATATAAAGATATTTACTGTATGTAATATTTACTTCCTGCAAAATATAATGCTTAGCAGATTATAATCTTTTTTTTAAAAAAAGCAGTGGGTTAATATCCTATATTTGGGGGGAATTCACTAATTTTTCTTTAGTAGTATTGGAAAAATGTTGGCTCTTTGAGGTTTCTTTTTTTTCTGAAGAAGGTATTGAAAATGATGTACTGAAAAGGTACTGAAAATTAAGATGCAGCTTATATAGGTTCATTCTCATATCTTCCCTTTTCCAAAGCTTAATCAGACCAGGAGTGAGGAAAGCAACAAGAAGACTACTCTCACAAGCATATATAAATTATATTCTAGATTCTGTTGTTAAGAACCCAATAATTCTAAAAACACTTTAAGTTTTTAAATATACTACCCTCCCTACTCAATCAGATTTGGAATAATCACACTATTTGAAATTATATGTAGTTCTCAACTTATGACCATTAGTTGGTCATTAGGACCAGAATTTCTACTGCTATGCAAGATGGTTGTTAAGTGAGTCATGGCCAATTTTTGGATCTTTTTTGTCCTGGTTGTTAATTACCACAGTTGTTAAATGAATCATTCAATCATTAAACGAATCCAGATTCTCCCAATGACTTTGCTTGTCGGAAGCCAGATGGGAAAGTTACAAATGGTGATCACTTGACTTCAAGATGTTGCAATAAGTGCAGATATATGCTGATTGCCAAATGTCCAAATTTTGATCATATGACTATGGGATGTAGCAATGGTCATAAATGTGAGAACCGGATCTAAGATTTTTTTCCAATGAAATTGTAACGTTGAATGGTCACTAAATGAGGACTACCTGTAATTTCAAATATTGTTTTTGATTCATTTGATTCTCTTTCTCTAGTTTGAGGATCTATGTGGAGAACACATTATATTTTAGATCATATTTAAGTAGAACTATTGAAATCTCAAAAGGATCTGATTCACAACATTTGAGCACCACTGTAACATGGTAGTTTGCTAGACGTTTTATATAATTAGCTTATAGTAGCTTCAATTACTTGTAGTAGGCAACATTTTAAAAAGCCAAACAAAAATTATGTATGATTAATCTTACAATAAACCTTAATATAATTCATCCCCGTAATTTTAAAAAACGTGTATGATGACATACTTGACCCTCTGACATTAGTAGATTGAGTATAGCTCCTAGTAAAAGCAGAGTTTTCTAGCTGAACTTTTTTACTCTTCTGGCTGGAAATTTCTTCAAATCCATTCTCCTTTACACAATCTGGTTTAAGTAAAGTATATTTCTCAAACCCTACAAAAAAAGAAATGTTAAACTTTATTGTTAAGAAGAAAAAGTTTACTCATTTTATCTCTCAAATTGGTTTTTCAATGAACAACCTGCCTAACAAATCAAAAATAATTGCCTGAAATAGGCACACTACATAGTTTAAATTTAATAGGAAATATTTGAAGAATGATCAAACTTTTCCTTTTACTAATAAAAGAATTCAGAGAAAAAATCTATTTCAGACTTTTAAAAAATCCAGGTTTTAAAAACACTGTTATTGAACAAAAACAGCAATAAAACAAAAGGAAGCAAGAGAACCAGCAAGCTCTGAGAATAGCAAGGACTCCACAGTTCAACAATGAGCTACATGTATTCTCTGATAGAACTCTAGTATCTGAATTTTGGATTAAAAAATCTATTTTGCATGTACTCCATCCAATGTGAGAAATTAAATATGCCTCAGACTCAATTTATTAATTTCCTAAAACTAAAGCTTGCCTCCAGAAGTTGTCAATGCTCCAACACTGGAAGTTTTTAAGAATATGCTGGGCCCATACCAACAAAATGAGGTTCAACACCGACAAATGCAGAGTCCTCCACCTCGGCAAAAAGAACCCTAGACATACATACAGCCTGGGAGATACCCCACTCAGCAGTAGAGTGAACCCTCGAGTTTCGCGTCCTCAAGGATCGCGAAAGGGCTATTTCGCTAGTTTTCAACCCGGAAGTAAACTCCACCATCTGCGCATGCGTGCCCTTCCACGCATGCGTAGATGGTGGAGTTTCCCCGCCGGCCAGAGGCTTCCCTGGGTCTTCCCCCTCTTGCCCCGGTAAGACCCCAGCGGCGGAGGGCTGGAGCACGAGCTTGGGGCAGCCTAGCTCCGCTTCCCAGCTGGGAAGCGGAGCCGGCAACAGCGTGGGCGGGCGGGCGGCGCGCGCGAGCTTGGGGCAGCCTAGCTCCGCTTCCCAGCTGGGAAGCGGAGCCGGCAACAGCGTGGGCGGGCGGGCGGCGCGCGTGAGCTTGGGGCAGCCTAGCTCCGCTTCCCAGCTGGGAAGCGGAGCCGGCAATAGCGTGGGCGGGCGGGCGGCGCGCGCGAGCTTGGGGCAGCCTAGCTCCGCTTCCCAGCTGGGAAGCGGAGCCGGCAACAGCGTGGGCGGGCGGGCGGCGCGCGCGAGCTTGGGGCAGCCTAGCTTCGCTTCCCAGCTGGGAAGTGGAGCCGGCAACGCGCGCGCGCTTGGGGAAACCCCAGATCCGCTCCCCAGCTGGGGAGCAGCCCCAGCAACGCGCGCGCGCTTGGGGCAGCCTAGCTTCGCTTCCCAGCTGGGAAGCGGAGCCGCCAACGCGCGCGCGCTTGGGGAAACCCCAGATCCGCTCCCCAGCTGGGGAGCAGCCCCAGCAACGCGCGCGAGCTTGGGGCAGCCTAGCTTCACTTCCCAGCTGGGAAGCGGAGCCGGCAACGCGCGCGCGCTTGGGGAAACCCCAGATCCGCTCCCCAGCTGGGAAGCGGCCCCAGCAACTCGCGCGCGCTTGGGGAAACCCCAGATCCGCTCCCCAGCTGGGGAGCGGCCCCAGCAACGCGCGCGCGCTCCCCAGCAACGCGCTGCGGCGGTGGAAGTAAAAACACCATCTGCACATGCGCAGATGGTGTTTTTACTTCCGCACCGCTACTTCGCGAAAAATCGATCATCGCTTGGGGTCCTGGAACGGAACCCTCGCGATGATCGAGGGTTCACTGTGACTGCGAAAGAGATCTTGGAGTCTTGGTGGACAATCAACTAAACATGAGTCAGCAATGTGCAGCAGCAGCCAAAAAAGCCAACTCAATCCTAAGCTGCATCAACAGAGGAATACGCTCCAAGACCAGGGAAGTACTAATACCACTCTACTGTGCCCTGGTCAGACCCCACCTGGAGTACTGCATCCAATTTTGGTCACCTCACTACAAAAAAGATATCGAAACTCTGGAGAAGGTGCAAAAAAGAGCAACCAAAATGATTAGGGGACTCAAAACCAAGACTTACGAAGAGAGATTGAGAGAACTGGGCATGGACAGCCTAGAAAAAAGAAGGTCTAGAGGGGACATGATAGCAGTTTACAGATACTTGAGGGGTTGCCACGGTGAGGAGGGGGTCTCTTTATTCCCCAGGGCACCAGAGGGCCGGACGAGGAACAATGGTTGGAAGCTGGCCAAGGAGAGATTCAACCTGGAAATAAGGAAGAACTTCTTGACGGTCAGAGCGATCAACCAATGGAACTGCCTGCCAGGGGAGGTGGTGAACTCCCCAACTCTGGACACCTTCAAGAGGAGATTGGACTTCCATTTGGCTGGGGTGCTGTAGGGTTTCCTGCTCAGGCAGGGGGTTGGACTCGATGACCTAACGGTCCCTTTCAACTCTATTAATAAGTAAAAAAAAGTCTTAAGTAGTTTAGGGTTTCCTGCATAAGCAGGGGGTAGGACTAAGACTTCCAAGGTCCCTTCCAACTCTATTATTCTATTCCAGCGGTCCCCAAACTATGGCCCGCGGGCCACATGCGGCCCACCAAGGCCATTTATCCGGCCCGCGGGTGAGTGACAGGAGCACATCTAATTTTCCATGAATAAAATGCAGTATTTTGTTAGTAACTAATATCAATCATCAAAAAAGTTGCAATTTTTTTTTCTAATTTTCTCATCCAGCTACATTCATTTTCTTTCAATTAAACTCCCTCCTCAAAAAAGTACAACACTTATTAACCATTATGCCAAAGTGCTTCCTTCTTTCTTTATACATTTTTCTATAAGCCAAGAAAACCTTGTATAGCCAATCAGATGTTAACAAAAGAAAATTAAAAACAAAACATAAACATATATGAATTTCAGACTTCTTTCCCCCCCTCTAAATAGTACATTCCCGTTTTGTTTTTTTACTTTAAAATAAGGTATGTGCAGTGTGCATAGGGATTTGTTCATAGGTTTTTTTTAATAGTCCGGCCCTCCAACAGTCCGAGGGACAGTGAACTGGCCCCCTGTGTAAAAGGTTTGGGGGGGGCCTGTTCTATTCCATTCTAAAGATCTCACAACTTTCCTGTTCTTAGCACTGACAACAAGAAATTGTACATTAATACATTAACGTTAAGGACACCAAAAGTTCATTTCATCAATAACCTAACCTTATTAGCTTTTCAGAATTTTTTAAAAATAGTCTTGAGGATTCCATGGCAACAGTAATTACCATGTTTCCCCCCCAAAACTAGACAGGATCTTATTTTCTTTTGACCCCTGAAATAAGCACCTGGTCTTATTTTCAGGGGTCTTTTTTTTTAGGTGCAGGAGGCTATATGCTAGCAAAAGTCATGTTTGTGAGATAGGTCGGTATATAAACTGGCTAAATAAAATAAAAATAAAATAAACATGTGGTCTACTGGAAAATTTTGGGAGAGTTACTATATCTACTCCAACTTGCCAGTCAGTCTGAGAATAAAACTAGAAAAGACTTTCATGTATAATAAGTGGGAAGAAAGGTGAATTACAAATACTGTTTGCAGGCCAACTTTAAGTTTAGCCATACCATATTAAGCATCAGCCTATCTCATTAATATGAAGTTGTAAATATTCGAATTACTATTACCAAATTCTTCTCCATTTCCTGGAGAAGCTTTATAATGTGACCAATGAAGTACATGCTGAAGTGCATCTTCTGTTGATACTGGTGTACCATCTGGGTTTGCATAAAATAGCAGCAATGGCTGAAAGTGACACCGGATACATTTGGATACCACATCTTTCCATTTTGTTCCAACCTAAAAGGGAAGAAATCATTTAATCATTTAAGAAAAAGTGGCAATCCAATTAAAAATAATCTGGTTTATCAAAGAAATCAAAACATCTTTAGTTTAGACATGTGAAAAATAATTCTGCAGCCCTTTAGTGTAATGCAAGTTACTGAAGCAACAAAACCAAACATTTAGCTCGGGTATAGAATGAGAGTGAAGGTTCGTTCTCCGAGCTTGTCATTTAGTTTCAGAACCCAAATCAACTGCACAGACACAGCATCATCTCCAACCAATCCAAACAACCCAAACCCCCAATAGTTTATCCCCCAATGACTTTGACCTGATATCTCATTACAAGATCCACTGATGACTCTTAGCTGACCCATCCCAAACTGCTCACTTGACACACCCACACCTGAAGCCCTAATAAACAGAAGAACACTGGTACTGACATTCCCTAAATACCGCTGAAGATGTTACATAGCCTGATAACAAAATGTATGGAAACCAACCCACAAGCTCAGGGAACAAACTTTCACACCCCCGCCCCCTACAAACCTTTCATCTTAGTCAGGCACATTAGAAAATAGATTCTGACTGCCTTAACTTTGATATCAAGACATTACTTTATGTCTTGATATCAAAATTAAGGAAGTCAGAGCATTATATAAAATATATTTAACTATCTTCAGCAGCTATCTGGATGCCTATTTAAAATGCAATACCATAACTAACTTACCTCTTTAACATTAGCATCATCAAATAACACCCATTTACAACTCTTAGTATGAAAGGCGAAGGCACAATAGTGTCTGCTTGCATAGCATATCATCCCCACGAGAAGCAGCTCACTGTTTTTGGCATGTTCATCTGTAACCCTATAAAACAACTGTAAAAATGATAGATGAGAAAGTAAGAAATAGAGCTGAGGATAAATCACAATTTCACAGCGTCAGATTGAAAGAGTTCAGCCAATTTATTTAGCAAACCATATACTGTAAGATGAAGCATTTGAATTCTTTGTACTGTAATCTTAGATGGCTTTTTCAGAATAAATCATTATACAACTGATTCTCTCATTAGAGGTTTTATGTTCTACTTGAGTGAGCTATAATCACTTAGAGCAATGGCCTAAACCAGTGTTTCCCAACCTTGGCAACTTGAAGATATCTGGAGTTCAGCTCCCAGAATTCCCCAGCCAGCAAATGCTGGCTGGGGAATTCTGGGAGTTGAAGTCCAGATATCTTCAAGTTGCCAAGGTTGGGAAACACTGGCCTAAGCAATGGCCTAAGTAGATCAATGAATAGTTTCTAGAAATTAAAAAAGTACATTGACTTTTCAGACCTTTTCATTATGTTAACTATTTTACTAAATTTTAAGTTATCTTTTAAATGTATGTTTCTGCTGTTTTAAAATTGAATTACTTTATACATTCTATAATAAATAGACATGCACACTCTTGCATATTCAGTTATACATTTGTATTATTTTCTTCTAGGACACCTGGGAAATTTTATTAGCTGAATCGCATAGTTTAAAAGTAATATTTTGACTTGTTTTAAGACTAGGTGAAACATATCTTAATTTTTTTTTAAAACATCTAGTCCTATTAAAAATAGTGGCAAATGATGCAAAAGGATATTTTATGTGCAATTAAGTTATAAAGTTTTTTTTTAAAGCCTTTTAGCGTGTTTATGCTTTTCAGGGAGAAATTCCAATATCATTTGACTGAGTTTCTTCTGAGTATAGGACTGTAGTATTAAACAAGACATACCCCTGGAAGATAAAGTTGGGTTGCCAGATTTCGGATGACATCTTCTGTTAGGTCAGAATGTTCAGAATCCCAAACTAATCCAATAGTAACTATTTCTGGAGAATTCATTAGAACACGGCGGATTTTAATTTTTTGGCCACAGTTGCTCTATAAAAAGAAGAAGAGGGGACAAACAGTATTATCTAGATGCCTTTGAATGGCAAGAGCTTTATATAAAGCACATAAATTTCACTTAGAAGATTATGTTTTATAATAGACAACATCTCCAATTTATTCGCATTCCAAGTTCCATAATTATAGCTAACCTTAAATGATCAGTAATATTACTTAAATATGTTAGAAATATGTAGCAATTCTGAGTTTCCTACCACTTTTCTTTAAATAGGTTTCTTTAAAGATTAAAATTACTGTAATTTGATTTTTTGACCACTGCTGTTGCATAATGCCAGACATTTCTGCAACCCCTACAGAGGCATAATGGAAAAATTGCTTACAACAAAAACTATTTGGAAAACTAATTGTTAAGACAATCTAATTTAATAACTATTGAGGTATGTTTTCTAAAACTTAATTATTTAACTGCAATTAATTGTTCTGTATATCAATAAACTATATTATTTTACTAAAAATATGCACATCACCAGTTATTTTAAATTCTTCAAAATAATAATTTTTATATTTGATAATGTAAATTCTTTCTGTGCAATACATTTTGATATATTTTAGTATTTTAAAAACAACTAACCTTTTTCAAATAGCTATTATTTTATCTGAGAGCCAAAACCAAATACTGTAATTGTTTAAGGAGTTACTTTTTCTTGGATCTTGTTTTAATTTTGTATGACAATATATTCTCATTTAATATTTAAGTATTTGAAGGCTACATTGAGCTGCCAAGACAAGTTTTAAAAACAAACTGTTTACTTAATGTTAAAAATTTGGATTTAACATTATCAGGGGAAACACCCCCCCCCCCCCCCCTAAAATAGAAGAGCCCAATTTATTTGGTAAACATACAGGACAATTTCTGAAGTCATCTGTAGTATTTGCAGCCTGAAGCAATTGAGCAAACATTTCTGGCTTGAGTCTTTCATGCCTTTCCACCATTCTATCAATTTCATTGCTGTAAATGAAATAATTTGATTTAGTCCATTTTACTATTGCAATTAACAGAATGTTCTTGTGTTTGTAAAATTTATATTCTGATTTTCACTAAGGAGTACAAGATAGCACAATAGCACTAATTCATCCCATTCTTCGATATAACAACCCTGTGTGATAGATTGAGATGAGATCTTTACTGGCATTTCCCAAGTGAATTTCCATGGTTGAAGGTCAGTAGTAGATTCTAAATCCCATTGCTACCATTTTGCTCATGTGCATATGTGCGATGCTTCAGCGAATGCACAGAAGCATCCCGTGTGCGTGGCCAGAGCCTCCCGCCACCACGACTGATTCATAGAATCGGGCCTAACCAGGAGCAACCCACCACTGTTGAAGGAAGACATTTTATTGTTTACATTAAAGGTGGTGAGCAAGATTAGGGGGGAATATTTCTTTTAAGGATTTAGATCTATTTAGGGCTATATAAATCTTACAGGATATTACAAATATTACAAAAGAAAAGGCATTATGTAAATATGAATGTAAATATTTTCAAGGATGGAAAAAAATCAAATGCTTGGACTTTAAAACCAGACAGGGTGCCTTAATAGCCTACAAACTGAGCTCTGGTCAAAACAACAAAGTTTGCTATTGCTTTTATGACTGAAATTTCTTTAAAAATGCTACTGGAAAAAAATATAGTTTGACCATTTCTGATCGTATGACACAAATATACTGCCAAAAAATTATCCATTTCAATAAAAAATATTGGGCTATATTGATAAAATATTATGTTTTGCTATAATATAATATTATGTTTTGCTATAATTTCAACAATCCCTAGACATTTCATTTGCAGAAAGCATTATTTATGGACTTAAAATTTGGCAAATGTAGTGATGTCTAAAAATTATATTTGTTATTCCATTCCATCACAATAACAAGATTATACTTGTTAAATGGATATATCTAGCTTACCTATAAATGTCCATTCTACTTGGAAGCAGGATTACAGCTTGGACTGATGGGAAATCGTTCCATGTAGGAGAATAGGATAATTTATTCCAAGGAGAAATTTCCTCTGCTGAGCCTTGTGAAATACTTTAGTTAAATTCTCATTTCCACCATCTGGGAGGAAGCAACTTCCTATTAGTTCAAGCTGTTATTTTAGTTCCCAAAGAAGGAAAATAAAGGCTGATCTAATAACCTTAAGAAATATTTGATCAGGTCAGAAGTCGCTAACAGTCACGACTTCTGAACCTTAAAAACCTTTATATCTGTGATTTTTATCTGATTCTTGTGCACCACCCAGAATTCGTTTTGTAAGATTGGTGGCTATTTAAGTGTGATCAATAAATGCTAAATAAAAAACTAAGCAGAATCAACCAGGGACTACAATACTACTTCAATGAGGGACTACCAGAATTTCCTAATGCTGTAATGCCACACAGTTGTTAAAACATCCAAAAAACAATTGCTAGCCAGTTGTGAATAAAATTATGGAGACTTGTCCATAAATTCACCAGAAGCTGAGCATGTAATACATGTTAATTGTGTTTATTAGTGTTTTTATCAATAGACTATCACCCAAGACTACTCAGAGTAGGTACGGGGGTGGACATAAAAATGGAAACACTTGACTTTTTGGCCTCATAATGTTGATATCATAATGTTGGCATCATAATGTTGAAATCAATCAAAACTTGACATTTTAATGTTTTTTTAAAAATTCTGTTATTTGATATATATATTTTAAACTACCTTTTTTTTTTTACAGAAATTTAAGGAAATTGGTTATAACCTTCTAGAAATGGCAGACCTCTCAGACTTTCAAAGAGGCCAAATTATTGGTGCTCGAATGGCAGATGCTAGTGTAACAGAAAGTGCCCGAATGCTTGGCGTTTCAAGAGGTAATGTCTCAAAAGTAATGACTGCTTTGAAAGAGAAGGGAAAACATCCTCAGCCAAGCACAGGTCTGGTCGAAAGTCGAAGTTGTCTGAGAGAGACTGTCAGACTCTAAAGCGAATTGTTAAGAGTGGATTGCAAGACCACAGCTCCTAAAATCACTGCAGAGCTCAATAGACACATACAGAACCCAGTTTCCACAAAAACTGTTCGAAGGGAGCTAGACAAATCTGGATTCCACGGAAGAGATGCAAGGTGTTTCCATCTTTTTGTCTACTCCCTGTATTTCATTCTCATTTAACAGCAAATACAATGAAATTTTTAGAACATAAATATATCCCTCTTCTGGGAACTGATTACACTTTCAGATGTGAATGTTCTTCAGCTTTAACATGATAAAGAGGTAATTAGATCATTCATCAAAGCCAGTATTTTGTTCTAAGCTGTGTCTCACTATTCACACTAAAATTATTATGAGAACAATGGAACAAAAAAGACAAAGCACAACTAAAATACATTTCCTTACCATAATGCTGTTGTTGAAATGTAGCGTACAAATTCTGTAAAAGGCAAAGGGTCTGAAGATGCCCCACAAGTACAACATACACACTGTAAATAAAATAAAGGTTTTTAATTTTTTTTAGAGATTTTAAAATGTTAAAGTAGTAAAATAAATATGAATAAATATCTTACCTGTTCATATAATGTCATAGCAAACTTTTGATGTGTTATGCAGGATTTGGAAGTGCACATATCTGTTCCGTTGCTTGGTACTATGTGATAGTGAATTCTCTCAAGGATATTTTCCTAAACAAGAAAATGTTGGATATTAATTATGCAATCAAGTGGACGTTGACTATAAGAAGCTTCATATGTAAACATTATCTATCCCCAGCCTGCTCTTTCAGCTAATACCAATTAAAGCTTCAAAATGGCTTGTATATGTTTCAATATAGTCAATTTTACCTCACAAGAACAATTTGTTTCATTCTGAAATAAATAGGCCCTTTTGCTCTATATTTCCACCATGTTTCCCCCAAAATATGGCCTACTCAGAAAGTAATTCCTAGCTTGATTTTTATACATGCACCCAATATAAGCTCTATCCTCAAAATAAGCCTTAATTAAGACTCCAGGGTGCACCTGTAAAAATTAAGCTAGGGTGGTGGTGGTGGTGGGTGGAGCTGTCCTACTGTATTTTTCTGAATATAAGACACTTCTGACTGTAAAATGCACCTACCTTTTTGGGGGAGGATAACAAAAAAATAATAATCTGCCTCTGCCTCTGAGCAGTTTGCCCCCTTGCAGCAAACAGAAAGCAGCCCATTTCTGTTTTACTTTCAGTTGCAGCACAGCCTGATTAGCACAAAAGGGGGAAAAAAACTGCTTCTACTTCCCAGACATTTGCCTCCTTTCAGCAAACAGCCCATTTCAGCTTTATTACAGTCTGATTAGCACAAGGGGGAAAAAAAATCTGTCTATGCCTCCCAGCAATTTCCCTCCTTGCAGCAAATAGCAAACAGTCCATTTTAGCTTCAGCACAGTCTGATTGGCACAAGCAGCTAAGTGGATCAATCTCCCAATTATAAGCTGTTTCAGGCTGCAAGGAATGCCATAGCCAATTGCTGCCTCTGCATGCCCCATTTTCGACAGGTATACATTTGGTATATAAGATACACCCAAATTTCACCCTCTTTTAGAGTGTGGGGGCGGGAGTGCATCTAATACTCTGAAAAATATGGTAGGTACATACAATAACTCAAACAATTTTTTTTAATATTACAAATAACCTTTATTATCAAACTTAAAAAAAAGATTATCATTGTTGCTATAATCCTTTTTCAGAGTCCTAAACCGATTCATCTTTTGAGATATCAAATATGGCTTTTCTACAGTCATTCCAAGAATAAGAACAACATCTAAAGTAAATGTTAAAATACAATAATATCATGATACTATACTTACAAAACATTCTGCGGCATCATCCATAAAACCAAGCTGAAATCGCTGTTCATCTTTAAAACTTTCAGCCAAGGCATGCCTCATGTTATTTGAAGGGAGAGCCTTTTCTCGACTGTGTTGGAATTGGGAAAATATTTTCTGGAAATCAATAGCAATATTTATAAGTTTAGCTATTAAATTATTGGGAATACAGTAGTACAGAATACTTGAATACATCAAAACAGAAAGTCTAGCATTTGGTGATATTGAGAACTTGCGAGTCTCCAGATGCAACTGAACTGGCTATGACTTCTGGAAGTTGACTTTCAGAAACTAAAAGGCAATTTGTTCCCTATCTGATATAGAAAACTGTTCTGTAACAATGGCCATTTTGAACACAAAACAGGTATCCAATACATAATACCATTTACTCATGATACACGATTCACTTCTGCTTTGTGCCTCCTACAAGTTGATAGGCTAAAAAAAACCCAAAATCGATAATCTTGTCTGTTTACAATATGTTTGACTTGGAATCCTGCTGTTTCCTCTGCTATCAAATCTCATTAATAAGCCAAGAATCTGGAATCTTAGAACAATCTGTATGGAATACATAATGATAAGCCATGGTAGCAATGTGGTTAGAATGCAGTATTGCAGAATAATTTTGCCCATTGCCAGGAGTTTGATCAAGGTTGACTTAGCCATCCATCTTTTCGAAGTTGGTAAAATAAGGACCCAGATTGTTGGGGGCAATATGCCGATTTTGTAAATTGCTTAGAGACTGCTGAAAAGCACTATGTCCTATTGCTATACTGTATTTCTATTTCTATTTGGCTCTGCACTACATCCTACATCTTGAATCTCCAAAGGCCTATGCAAGGGTCCTCTTTGTAGACTGTGTAGATTTCAATACCATCATTCCAGACACTGTTCTAAGCTGAATCAGCTAGCGGTACCTGAACACACTTGTAAGTGGATCAAAAGCTTCCTAACAAACAGGAAGCAAGTGAAGCTAAGCAGAATCACATCAAATATCTGTACATTTAACACACACACACACACTGGAAGGCTGTGTGCTCTCTCCACTTCTCTCTATATAGCAATGACAGCATCTCTAATGATCCATCTCTTAAACACCTGGAGTTCGCAGATGACACATAAGTGATTGGTCACATTCAAGACAATGATGAATCTGCATATAGATGGGAGATTGAACAACTAACCTTGTGGCGCAACCAGAACAATCTGGAACTAAATACACTCAAAACCGTAGAAATGGTGGTAGACTTTAGGAGAAACCCACCCATACTTCCACCGCTTACAATATTAGACCACACAGTATCAGGAGTAGAGACCTTCAAATTTCTAGGTTCTATCATATCTACCATTCTACCATGCTACGTGACAAGATCTAAAATGGACACCTAACAACAAAAACATCAACAAAAAAGCACAAAAAAGAATGTTCTTTCTGCGTCAACTCAGAAAGCTCAAACTGCCCAAGGAGCTGATGATACAGTTCTACAGAGGAATTATTGTATCTGTCATCTGCACCTCTATAACAATCCAACAACAAGGACACAGACTTCAGAGAATAATTTGAACTGCAGAAAAAACAATCGTTACTAACCTGCCTTCCATTGAGAACCTGTATACTGCATGAGTCAAAAAGAGGGCTGTGAAAATATTTACCGACACCTCATATCCTGGACACAAACTGCTCAACCTCTACCCTCAAAACGATGCTATAGAGTACTGCACACCAAAACAACTAGACACAAGAACAGTTTTTCCCCAAACGCCATCACTTCTGCTAAACAAATACTTCCCTTAAGACTGTCAAACTATTTACTAAGACTGCACTACAGTGTTCCCTCGATTTTCGCGGGTTCGAACTTCGCGAATAGCCTATACCACGGTTTTTCAAAAAATATTAATTAAAAAATACTTCGCGGTTTTTTTCCTATACCATGGTTTTTCCCACCCAATGACATCATATGTCATTGCCAAACTAATAATTTTTGCAAATAAATAACAAAAATAATAATTATTGTTAATAAATAATTATGTTTATAAATATCAGGATCACTAAGTGTCTTATTCAATAGTGAGTACCGGTAATAATGGTGAGTAAATGGTTGTTAAGGGAATGGGAAATGGTAATTTAGGGGTTTAAAGTGTTAAGGGAAGGCTTGTGATACTGTCCATAGCCAAAAATGGTGTATTTACTTTCGCATCTCTACTTCGCGGAAATTCGACTTTCGCGGGCGGTCTCGGAACGCATCCCCCGCGGAAATCGAGGGAACACTGTACTACTAAACTTCTCATCATTCCCATTACCCATCTCCTGGCACAAATGACTGTATCTTTGTTGCTTGAACTATTTATATTGGCTGGTTTCTAATATGATTTGATTGCTTATTTGTACCTGGATTATCATTAAGTGTTGTACCTTATGATTCTTGACAAACGTATCTTTTCTTTTATGTACACTGAGAACATATGAACCAAGACAAATTCCTTATGTGTCCAATCAAAGGTAACCAATAAAATTCTATTCTATTCTATTTATCCCTTTCAAATAAGAGAGAATTATATGTGAAACGGACTACAGTTATCATCATTGGAAATATGTATTAAAAATTTCCACCAAGAATTTTGAGCTCAATGAAAATCAGAAAAGTTGAGCCAGAATCTTCTGCTACAATTATGAGGAAATCATAAAAGGCTAAAAGTTTAACATTCAGTATACTATAGCAACCCAATTCCCACAATGGTTAATCATTGCATGAAAGAAATTACCCTCTCTTTAGCAATTGATGTACTCACTTGAGCATGCAGATAAACAAACAGCAACAAAATGAGGCAATATAATATTCCTAGTACTAAATGAAGCAAGAATTGGTATCCAACAATTACACTTGTTTTTCTTATACACTGGTAGTTCTTTTCCTTTACTAAGCTACATCTGTTTTAGACAAAGAGCACACAATTAGTGTCCCTTAAACCAATTCATGTGCCTCTCAACCTAATTTCTAAACACCCATACAAGGAATCAATCTACACCTCTGCCACTGATTATTATTTTTCAGTTAGGTCCTCCAGTTTTATGGAAATAAAGGGTATCATTAAAAAAATAAAGATGTTTTAATACATTTCACAATGCTATCATTATTATATTGTAACCTACAATTTCTAATAGAAGGAACAATTCCTTTCAAAGAAAAAAAAATGCCCACTCCTGCTGTAGGGTTCATGAATATTGATCAAAACCAATTAATGTTAGCCGCCCCGAGTCTGCGGAGAGGGGCGGCATACAAATCAAATCAAATCAAATATAAATAAAATAAAACAATTAGCAAATCCTACTTTTAAAGCTTTCTCCCCTACAATTTAATTAATTAGATGTGTCAATGAATCAGAGATTTTCATGAATAATTGCCAAAATTAATTTTCATTCACAAAATAAATAAGAAAATTATTAAGTCACCTTCAAAGCACAAAATATGCAGGCATCATCTTGGCAAACGTGTCCTGTGATACCTCTTAAACTTCGACGGAATATATCAAGTTGCCATAAAACCTAGAAAGAAGAAAAAACTAGTATCCATTTTTGCCAAAGATTTATTTTTATTCTAAAAGTCAATGTCTACAATTAATTGCTATCTTTTGCTACAAATGCACCACAATAACATGAAATAGTATGTTTACATTGCTTTTGAGGGGATGCTCTTAACTTTATTGGAACCTGCAGTAATTCTGAATAGATATTAAATGACAATCAATCGTTTCTTATTCAACTTGTTTTCTTTCACTGAGTCTATTATTGTTTAAACCAATGTATTATTTTACACAATATTTTACCTAGTAATTTTCTTGAGTTGTTATATTTATTCATACAGGATATGGATGTATATATTATGTGTGCGTCTATATATATATATAATTTTATGTATCAGAGTACTCATAATTTAGTTAATCATAAATCATTTCTTTGAACATAACAATAAAGAGCACAAACACTATAATAGTTATTGTTATATTCATATGACACAATGAAGCAACATTCTTCAGTACTTGATTTTTAAAAAGAATGGGCATTACTTGATCGCTTCATAAACCTGAAAATAATTAAAACTCTAATTCCATATAGTATTCTGTACTGCTTGGAAGAAGAAACAGCAGTTAAGCAGCCTTTTAAACTATGAATATATCATTGGTAGGACAAAAAAATAAATCAGATATCATTTAATTTAAAAAATACCTTTCTGCTAGGAACAAATATGGAGTACCAGCTTATATTAACTCTAAATTATAATTCATATCAAATAACCATATATGCAGCCATTTCAATATCTAAGACAAGAAAATAGTTTTAATTTTAATTGTGTATTATTTTAGAAATAATTCCAATAATTAAATATATCTCATAAGCATCCATGATATCAATTAGGTAATTCTTTCCATGAACAAATGTCAAACTGTCATATTATAATCCAGTACAGAAGAAAACATACATGTAAGAAGAAACAGGCTTAAAACCCATGCCAACTAAGTGAGATACAAATGCTTTCAAGGCAATGTATGATTATACACTTCATTCATATATCTATATCTATATATCTATATCTATATCATCCATCCATCTCTAACTCTATCTCTATACACATATTATAAAGTGCCCATACCCATAATTTAATGCCTGGGAAGGGCAAAAACAGCTTCCCCAGCCCTCCCCAGGCTGCAATGGCTTCCCTGGAGCTGGGGAAGGGTAAAAACACCTTCTCCCATCCCCCAGAGGCTCTCTGGAAGCCAAAAACACCCTCCCAGAGTCTCTGTGGGAGCCAAAAATCAGGTGGCTGGCACAGACATGCACGCTGGAGCTGAGCTAGGTTAACGGCTCGTGTGCCAGCAGATATGGCTCTGCGTACCACCTGTGGCACCCATGCCATAGGTTCGCCATCACTGGTCTAGTCCAGGGGTAGGCAAAGTTGGCTCTTCTATGACACGTGGACTCCAACTCCCAGAATTCCTGAGCTAGCGTGATTTGCCCAGGAATTCATAGAAGATCCAACTTTGCCTACCCCTGATCCAATCTATAATTTTTTGCTTGATTATTATCTCATCTTAAACAGACAACCAAATAAAAAATTAACTGTACTGGAGTTTATCACTAACCAGGGTAATCATTTATTCTCTGTTGCCACTAGAAAGACTTTTCTCTAATAAAGGATATCAAAACAATCAAAAGTATGAAGTACTTTAACCTTTAACATATACCGTAGTAACAGGACTGTGGATAAACATATCTGTAATACTGTATAACATGTTTTCTATGCTTTCACAACTCATGGACCTCTTTAGGATTGATGTGTAGCTCTTCCTTACCTGTACGGCACTGTTAAGAAAGCAGCTGTTTTGTCCTGGTTCATTTATCAAGCCTTTGGTGGGAGCCAGGGACATCACACTTCCAGGCTGATACACTTTTCCAAGATTTCCTCCAGGTTTTCTCAAAAATTTTACCCATGCCATTATTTAGGAAACAAATATAGATTTATATAAAGGAAGATGTAAGTAATCTGAGCTAAACAAGGCAATTCAGACAACAGCCTTTAAAAAATTATGGCACCGTGATCACACTTCCAAGTCTTCAGCTTGCACTTAAATAATGTGGTTATGCTCTATTTGGTTTATGAAAATAGTTTTTTTTTAAAATCTGGTCAAAATAGAGCATAAGAATATCAGGAACTCCAGTGAATAAAGTTGATGTAATCTGAAAAACTGTAAAAATACTTATTGATAATATTCATCTTCCTTTTACATTCTGCTGCAGTATCATTTTGTCAAAAGTTTTAAAAATAAAATAGCAACTGTCAAAAATCAGGAGATATTAGCTCGTATTGTATACAGAGATTTTATGCCGATTCTTCTTTCTCAATATTGGCAATATATCACATTTCTTCTTTTGTGTCGCCGAAAGAATTCTATGCATACTTCATATCATCTTTCAAAATCTGAAACAAAGGGGAGGGAGAATTATAATTACACACTTTCTTTACCAGTCTCTGCCTCCACCCAGAGAAGAAAAATATCCAAGACGGAAACAGAATCAGGAGGCCTGCACCAAAATAACAAAGCACATAAGCAACACTTCCAGTTACAGCCCCTGGGACAGACTGTTTGCTTGATACCTCCTACTTAGGAAGCAAAAGAAGAATGGGAGTGGCCAGTAAGCACACCAAAGAAAAGTGCTGCCGGCAACAAGATGTCAAAAACAAAGTTCAGGTTTTGTGTTACTATTTGTTTCAGTGGACAGGATATTACCTAGACACAAAAAGATGTCCCCTCCCTCCCAATATAGTGATACCTCGCCTTACAAATGCCTCGTCATGCAAACCTTTTGAGATACAAACCCGGAGTTTTAAGATTTTTTTTGCCTCTTCTTACAAACCATTTTCACCTTATAAACCCACCGCCGCCACTGGGATGCCCCGCCTCCAGACTTCCGTTGCCAGCGAAGCGCCCGTTTTTGCGCTGCTGGGATTCCCCTGAGGCTCCCCTCCATGGGAAACCCCACCTCTGGACTTCCGTGTTTTTGTGATGCTGCAGGGGAATCCCAGCAGCGCAAAAATGGGTGCTTCGCTGGCAATGGAAGTCTGGAGGTGGGGTTTCCCATGGAGGGGAACCTCAGGGGAATCCCAGCAACGCAAAAATGGCCACTTCAGCTGGCAAAAGGGGTGAATTATGGGCTTGCATGCATTAATCGCTTTTCCATTGATTCCTATGGGAAACATTGTTTCGTCTTACAAACTTTTCACCTTAAGAACCTTGTCCCGGAACCAATTAAGTTTGTAAGACAAGGCATCACTGTACTAATTAATTTCTGGTAACTGTAATTTAGATATAGAAAACCCTACAAACTCTTTCTCACTGTCTCAATCTCTCTCTCTTACACACACACTTTTACCTTAGGGAGTCTTTTAATTTCAGACCTTGTTTACTCAGAGACTTATGGTTTGCTAGGAATGCTGCTTTATTGGGACTGATACTTAGAATTTATTATCACATTGATTTAAGTAAAACTGATTTTATATGAAATGTCTGATATACAGTAAATTTTAGTTTAGCAACAGGGATGTGATTTCATTCTTAATTCTTAATTTTGTTTCAGAGGAAAACAAACATGTGCTAGCCGCAGTGAGGCTTTAAAAAAAACAGTGGTTCCCTATGCCTATTAATTTAATACGCATAGGGAACCACTAGTTTTCAAAAGCCTCATTGTGGCTAGCACATGTGTGCGTGTATATGTGTGCGTGTACGTGCTTTAAAGAAGAAAGCAGTTAGCATTTAAGAAATATACTGTAGCTTCATCAGAAGGAGCCTTTTGTTTTCATACGACACTGACTTTATTAACAGAGACATGATTTCATACAAGGAACACTAACTAAATTGCCAGAGACATGTGATTTCATATCACTTACACTGATTTAATTGGCAAAGACGCATGACATGCTCTCTCTCAGTAGATCATTTAACACTGTTTTATTGGGAATGTGCTTTGTAATTTTGGAAAATTTCCTTCTGAGAAATTTGTTAGAGACAAATCACTTCAGTGGTTCTCAACCTTTCTAATGCAGCTACCCCTTAATACAATTCCTAATGTTGTGGTGACTCCCAACCATAGGTCTAGCACCAATTCTCCTAACAGAGCTTTAAACTGATTGGCAGGAAGGTCAGAAGGACACCCCCACTGTAAACGCCTGATTGGTCGGATTGTAAAAATATGTTCCAAGTTGCCAGAATAGAAGCTTTAGTTCCAAACACCATGGGAAATTTGTCTTTTCCCGTGGTCTTAGGCAACCCCCCTGTGAAATGGTCGTTCGATCCCCAAAGGGGTCTTGAACCCCAGGTTGAGAACCACTAAGTCTTAGGACTTATTTATTGGGGTGGGTATCTTGTAATGTATTTAGAAACACTTGGTTTACCAAGCTATAGATTTATATTTTCATATCATATGAAGAATGTTATAGTATTGGACTAGAGTCTCATACTTTTGTTATTTCAATTTCTGAGAATTTGTCACAAAGAAAGAGAAAAAATACGTGTGAGAGAAATGAGTTTTATATTATCTTTATAATTATGGTTCATTAACTATAGTTATGCATTTATGATAGGTGATTGTATGAATAGTCTAAATCAGGGGTAGGTAAAGTTGGCTCTTCTATGACATGTAGACTTCAACTCCCAGAATTCCTGAGCTAGCATGATTGGCTTAGGAATTCTAGGAGTTGAAGTCCACAAATCATAGAAGAGCCAAATTTGCCCACCTCTGGTCTAAATAAAGAAAATGGTATGCTTAACTACAAAAGAATCTCATTCTTAGGTTTCAAAACTTAAAATATGGAAACCGTAATATAAAGCAAATCTGAAAGACTGAATATAGAAGACGCTGAATACACCTGTAGCTTCCAAATGAACACTTTTGGTATGATCTACATATTCTTTTTAGTTAGATATGAGGATATATAAAAGAGATAATAATAAAAATGAACTTTAAAAGAATGGTTTTAGCATGATATAATTTAGGATCCTGATAAACGACCAAAATGGCAGGGACCTAACAGAGGAAGAAGAGATTAAGAAGACGTGTCAAAATTACACAGAAGAACTATACAAGAAAGAGCTTAACATCCTGATAACTACGATAGGGTGGTCACTGACCTCAAGCCAAAAATACTACAATGTGAAGTCAAGTGGGCCTTAGGAAATCTGAGCAACAACAAAGCTAGTGGAGGTGACAGTATCCCAGCTGAGCTATTCAAAATCTTAAAAGATGATGCAGTAAAAGTGTTACGCTCAATTTGCTAGCAAGTTTGGAAAATGCTACAGTGGCCACAGGTTTGGAAAAGGTCAGTTTACATTCAAATTCTAAAGAAAGGCAATGCCAAATATGTTCAAATTATTGCACCATTGCACTCATTTCACATGCTAGTAAAGTTATGCTTAAAATCCTACAAGCTGGGCTCCAGCAGTATGTTGATCGAGAACTACCAGAAGTACAGGAAGGATTTTGGAGAGACAGAGGAACTGAAGATAAAATTGCCAACATACATTGGATAATAGAGAAAGCTAGGGAGTTCCAGAAAAACATCTATTTCTGCTTCATTGACTATGCTAAAGCCTTTGATTGTGTGGATCAAAACAAATTGTGGCAAATTCTTAAAGAGATGGGAGTATCGGTCCATCTTATTTGTCTCTTGAGAAACCGATATACAGTAAGCCCTCACCTATCGCTGGTGTTACGTTCCAGACCCGGCCGTGAATTTATCGACTGATAGTACTTATTTAAGTATTTATATTGTAATTGTTTGGTAAGTTTTCATTGTTTTAAGTGTTTATAAACCCTTCCCACACAGTATTTATTTTAGATACAGTATTTAAATACAGTATTTACAATTTTAGATATATATTTTTTGAAAAACCTGCCAATCGAGTTCCGCGGGCTGTTTAAATCTGCTGATCGACTTCCTCAGAAACCCGCGAACCAGCGAAGATCCGCGAATGATTTTTCTCATTAATATTTCTTGAAAACCCGCGATGAAGTGAAGCCGCAGTAGGTGAAGCACGATATAGCGAGGGACTACTGTATAATTCAAGAAACAACAGTGAGAACTGGACATGGGACCACTAATTGCTTCAAAATTGGGAAAGGAGTCCAGCAAAGCTATATACTGTTGCTCTACCTATTCATCTTATATGCAGAGCACATCATGAGAAAGGCAGCGCTAAATGAATCAAAAATTGGAATTAAGATTGCCAGGAGAAATATCAACAACCTCAGATATGCAGGTGATACTCTAATGGCAGAAAGTGAAGAGGAACTAAAGAGCCTCTTGATGCAGGTGAAAAAGGAGAGTGAAAAAGTTGGCTTGAAACTCAACATTAAGAAAACTAAGATCATGGCATCCGGCCCTCTCAATTCCTGACAAATAGATGGGGAAGAAATTGATATATAGTGACATATTTTATTTGAAATTAAAAGATGCTTGCTCCTGGGGAGGAAAGCTATGTCAAATCTAGACAGCATACTAAAAAGCAGAGACATCACCCTGCCAATAAAAGTGCATATAGTCTATGGTTTTCCATAGTAAGAATGTAGGGCAGTGAAAATTGGACCATAAAGAAAACTGAGCACCAAAGAATTGAGGCCTATGAACTATGGTGCTGGAAAAGACTCCTGTGAGTCCCTTGGACTCACAGGCGATCAAACCAGTCAGTCCTAGAGGAGATCAACCCTGACTGCTCTTTAGACCAGTGTTTCCCAACCTTGGCAACTTGAAGATATTTGGACTTCAACTCCCAGAATTCCCCAGACAGCATTCGCTGGCTGGGGAATTCTGGGAGTTGAAGTCCAAATATCTTCAAGTTGCCAAGGTTGGGAAACATGCTTTAGACGACCAGATTCTGAAGATGAAGCACAAATATTTTCCAACCAATTGAGAAGGAAGGACTCACTGGACAAGAGCCTAATGCTGGGAATGATTGAGGGCAGAAGAAGAACGGGATGACACAGAACAGGGCGGCTGGCTGGAATCACTGAAGCAGTAGGCGTAAATGGACTCCAGAGGATGGTAGACCAGGAAGGCCTGGAGGAACATTGTCCATGGGGTCATGATGGGTCGGACACAAGTTTGCAACTAACAACAATAATTTAGAATCCAAAGAAATAATTGAAATACCTACATACATACACACACACACACAGTTGTACCAATATTTATTCATAACATTTGTTTACTGTCTATAAAATGATTAAATTATCCAAAGAACTGGCCCAGCTTCCTCTTTTCCCTGGATAATATTTACTACAATAAATATAAATGCAATTCTGTATAATACTGAAGAAATCTAGAAACAATGTACAGAATACTAAGGATCTTTTTTGTAGTCAACAAATTTAAAAATGCTGGTCTCCCCAAATTATGAGTGGAATTATTCAGATGGTATATTATTGATATATTAGTGTATTAAGCAGACTATTCCTCAGAAGGTTTGGAAGAAATGTTTTGTCTCAAAGCAAGGCAATTTTCATTAGAAAGGCTTGAAAAGTCAGAAAGAGAATTCCTCAACTGAGGATCTTGGATAAATATTTACTGTAAGTTTACTTTGGGAACTTGTACTTTAAGTTCTTAAATCACTCACTACATATATATACTTCTCAAAAAATAAAGGGAACTCTTAAACAACACAATATAACTCCAAGTAAATCAAACTTCTGTGAAATCAAACTGTCCACTTAGGAAGCAGCACTGATTGACAATCAATTTCACATGCTGTTGTGCACATTCAACTCTGTACAAAACAAAGTATTCAATGAGAATATTTCATTCATTCAGATCTAGGATCTGTTATTTTTTTTGAGCAATATGTATGTATGCATGTATGCATATGAGTGTGTGTCTCTCTCTGTGTATATATGTAACATATATGTCACATGGTTTTTTGCTGAATTTGAAAATGAAAGGAGACTAGGATAGATCTATATGTGTGTATGTTTTTTTCTGTCGAATCGCCCTAGTATATTGAAGGAGCATCACAGCTTCCTTTTTGCTTCTCGGACCAACACAGGGCCATTTCCAAGGAAGTTAATTAATTCATAGCTGGCAAACTATATTCTGTATGTGTCAAAGGCAAAGGCTGCAAGTTCAATTCCCAGTGACAGGGTATGGCTAGCTGATGAGGCCAGAACAAGGCCGAAATAATTCTATCCTAGTCTCCCTTAATTTTAAAAGTTCAGCAAACATGTGACATACACACATACACACATATATACATACATACATACATACTGTATGAATACTGTATATGATAAAATATTGAATAAAATATCCGACCCTTATTGTCTTTTATATGTATATATAAACATATACGTGTATATAAACATATAATGTTTAAAGATAAAGGTTTACCCATTTCACTCATGTCTGACTCCAGGGGGCAGTGTTCATCTTCATTTCCTAGCCAAAGGCTCCAGCGTTGCCTGACAATGCTTCGTAGTCACGTGGCCAGTATGATTATAATTCTAAGGTGCAGAGAACCCCGTTACCTTCCCACCAAAGAGGGATGCTTTAGAATTGCTAGGTTAGCAAGAGATGTGGCAAGATGCAAGCTTAACCTGTCACACTGTACTTTTGTTTCGAACTGCCAATTTTTCAGTCCAGAAGCCCAGCTGCTCCACTGGTAGGCTATTGCACTCCCACCCATCCCTACATTGTTTACACAATATGAGAAATATTATGATTTTAAGTTTTGCTATAGAACATAAATATAATAATAGAAACCTGGCAAAATGGTTTGTTTTCATGACTAGATTATAGCAACTGAAAGGCACAATTTGTTCAGAAGGAACAGAAACAATAGAAAAAGAGAAGGAATTGCACTATATGTTAAAAATATTCTTGGGAATCCAAATTAATAAACTTGATAAAACTATAAAATCATCTGTGGAGTAGTTCACATGGACCTGCACACCACTGAAGACAGTGGCCCAATTCCCATTAGCGAATAAACCGCGTAGGGACAAGAAAGGAGCCTTCCCTGATTTCCTACTAGCATCCAGGTGTCCTGCGGGTAAAGATAACAGCATCCAAAAAATTCCTTTCACAGGGGCATCCAGCCACAATGATCCCTGGAAATACACTAAAAAAAAGTCTTTATCTGAAAGAGATAAAGAAAAGTACTATTGGTATCTATTATTACTTGTCTAGTCAACAAGATATGGTTGAAATCTTCATAATGCAAACTGTAGACCTTTCAAACAAATATAAAACTGTAGGTACAGGAAGCTTTAACTATCCTATCATCTCTTGGAAGACTAAGTATCAGCACACTGCTTCCAGAAATCTGTGAATTTTGTTTCTGGTAAATTTCTCCTTTACAGGGGAGAAGGCACAAGAGAATCAGCTAGCCTTAACATGACACAAATCAATACTTAGTTGATTAAGTGGGAACACATAAACAAAAACATATCTTACACTTCAAGAAGGCACATTTTAATAAACTCAACATTGCTAAATAGGAGACCTTGACAAAAGAAACTAAGGGAGACCAGGCTTAAGGTTTCAGAATTTCTAAAGAAGAGTTACTAAAAAATACAACTGTAAACAATGTGGTAAAAGTGTGGATAGCAGAAACAGATAAACACAGAGTGTTTATGTAAACACAAAAGAGACCAAAAGAACTATAGGAAACAAATGCAATGATAGATACATCAACAAGAAAAAATTTAAACAGGTAAGCTGATGAGTTATATGAAGAGTTAAAAGGAAGCTTACGAGATTTGGAAATGATACAAAATTGAATGGAATATGGTAGCTAATACTAAATAATAATAATAATAATAATAATAATAATAATAATAATAATAATAACAACAACAACAACAACAACAACAACAATTTAGAAGATTTGTATGCTGCCCCTCTCCAAGGACTTGGAGCGGCTCACAACAACAAATTCAAAATTATCTTGATGAGCAATCAGCACAAAGTAATAGTGATATCTGATAAAGACAAATGAAGAAGTTTAAAAAACAAAACTAAAAATGTAGAATACATAACCCGACAGCAGTATTTGTGGAAAAGGCCTTGAATAATAGTGTAGTGCAAACTATTACACCAGTATGAGCTAACAGAATGACATGCTGGGGGGGGGGGGATAATTGCAGCATGAATATTAGCAGAAGTATAATTTCCAAATCAGACATTTTTCCTTCTTTGTCCAGTTATGAATATCACCTTCTGGAGATGGGTAATAGAATAGAAAAGATTTCACCTCTATCGTGTTTCATATTAGTCTTTTTTATCCATTTTATTAATTTTAATATTTTAACTTTCAGTGCCCAATGTTTTAACCTTTTAATTGTTTTATACTATTATTTATGGCATTTTAAACCAGGCAGTCATTTGATATTGAGATTGGCACTGTATAAATTTAATAAATAATATTGTGAGTAATCATCTTGTCTATTATGAAATGTATCTTAGCAATTTCCACTAAAGGAATGACTGAAATGAACTTATATTCAACTCATATTTACTTTTTCAACCTGCCTTTCAATTTTAGATCCTGCCCCTTTCTCTTTAATTACTACATTGTAGTAAAATATCTATAAGCATGCATTTTATATGTAGTTAATATTTTAAGAAAAATCTTGGTTATTTTACTTTTATTTTGAAATTGCTTTTTATTTTAATATTTTTTACATGGATATCAAACACTGATGCTTTGAAAGCACACATATAGACAGACAGACACAAAAAATCAGTACACTCACACACATGGTTTTGCATATAAATCTTAATCTCCACATAAAGAGAATGAAAATGAGTCCATTTGGTTATTGGTAAAATAATTTGTATCTGTACATTATACAGCATATGAATGTATTCAATAATTGATTATGCCTCCATCTTTCAAATGGTAATTATTTAAGTTAAGTTAATTTAACCTTCCCCACCTCACATATTTCTAGGTTAAACTAATCCATAATTGAGATGCAGCTGAATAGTTTTATTTAATAATTTGTATTTTTTATGATTAATAGAAGAAATTATAAGAATAGAAACCAGCACAGATAACTTATGTATTAAATTTACATTTACAATGTGGTAACTATATATCAAATGCAAATTTCACCAGGCATCAACATAATGCAAATAAAAATCTCAGCTAACCATTCTTAAGAGAAAATCATATTTTGCTAAAATATATCTAACATATAGAAACATAGAAACATAGAAGTCTGACGGCAGAAAAAGACCCCATGGTCCATCTAGTCTGCCCTTATACTATTTTCTGTATTTTATCTTAGGATGGATATATGTTTATCCCAGGCATGTTTAAATTCAGTTACTGTGGATTTATCTACCACGTCTGCTGGAAGTTTGTTCCAAGGATCTACTACTCTTTCAGTAAAATAATATTTTCTCATGTTGCTTTTGATCTTTCCCCCAACTAACCTCAGATTGTGTCCCCTTGTTCTTGTGTTCACTTTCCTATTAAAAACACTTCCCTCCTGGACCTTATTTAACCCTTTAATATATTTAAATGTTTCAATCATGTCCCCCCTTTTCCTTCTGTCCTCCAGACTATACAGATTGAGTTCATTAAGTCTTTCCTGATACGTTTTATACTTAAGACCTTCCACCATTCTTGTAGCCCGTCTTTGGACCCGTTCAATTTTGTCAATATCTTTTTGTAGGTGAGGTCTCCAGAACTGAACACAGTATTCCAAATGTGGTCTCACCAGCATTCTATATAGCGGGATCATAATCTCCCTCTTCCTGCTTGTTATACCTCTAGCTATGCAGCCAAGCATCCTACTTGCTTTCCCTACTGCCTGACTGCACTGTTCACCCATTTTGAGACTGTCAGAAATCACTACGCCTAAATCCTTTTCTTTTGAAGTATTTGCTAACACAGAACTGCCAATACAATAGTCAGATTGAGGATTCCTTTTCCCCAAGTGCATTATTTTACATTTGGAAACATTAAACTGCAGTTTCCATTGCTTTGACCATTTATCTAGTAAAGCTAAATCATTTACCATATTGCCGACGCCTCCAGGAATATCAACCCTATTGCACACTTTAGAGTCATCGGCAAATAGGCAAACCTTCCCTACCAGACCTTCCCCTATGTCACTCACAAACATATTAAAAAGAATAGGACCCAGAACAGACCCTTGTGGCACACCGCTTGTAACCTGACTCTGCTCAGAATACTCGCCATTCACAACAACCCTCTGGTGTCTATGCTTCAGCCAGCTGCAAATCCATTGAACTATCCAGGGATTAAGTCCAATCTTCACTAATTTATCTATCAGCTCTTTATGTGGAACCGTATCAAAGGCTTTGCTGAAGTCCAGGTAGGCAATATCCACGGCACCACCTTCATCCAACACCTTTGTGACATAGTCAAAGAAATCAATGAGATTAGTCTGACATGATTTGCCTTCAGTAAAGCCATGCTGATTTGGGTCCAATAATTTATTGTTTTTTAGGTGCTGATTTATCCTCTTTTTCAGTAGAGTCTCCATCATTTTAACGACAACTGATGTCAAGCTAACTGGCCTGTAGTTACCAGCTTCTTCTCTACTGCCCTTCTTGTGGATAGGCACAACACTTGCCATTCTCCAATCCTCAGGAACATCTCCTGTTAACAAGGATTGGTTAAACAAATCAGTCAGGGGGGTAGCAATGACAGATCTGAGTTCTTTAAGAACTCTGGGGTGGATGCCATCTGGACCCATTGCCTTATTTATCGTTAATCGTTCAAGTTCTTCTAAGACATCGGCTTCTAAGATCACTGGAGCTGAATCCGTACAGTTGGAGGCAATGCTATATCCCTCTATAGTATTATTTTGTAAGGTGTCTTTTGAGAAAACTGAACAGAAGTAGCTATTGAAATGGTCAGCGATCTCCTTATTCCCATTAATGCATGTATTTTTCCCGGTACTAAGCTTCGTGATGCCGCAGTTTTTCTTCTTCTTATCACTAATATATCTGAAGAAGGTTTTATCCCCCTTCTTTAGAGATTTGGCAATTTCTTCCTCTTTTGAGGCTTTAGCAGCATATATTATCTGTTTCGCCTCCTTCTGTCTCATTTTATACACCTCCCTATCAGCTATACTTCCAGACTCTTTATACCTCCTATAGGCAGCCTTTTTTTCATTGACTATAGTCCTTACATCATTGCTAAACCATAGCGGTTTCTTCTTCCTTTTACCTTTAGTTATTTGTCTTACATACAGTCCAGTGGCTTTTAAGATGGCCTTTTTAAATACAGTCCACTGGGTGCTCGCTCCTGCCATTTTATCCCTCCCCTTTAATTCATTATCTAAATATTCCCCCATTGCATTAAAATTTGTTTTTCTGAAATCCAATACTTTGGTTGCATTATAGGATTGCTCACAATGAGTTTTTACATCAAACCACAAACATAGATGGTCACTGCAACCTAAATTTTCTCCCACCTTGACATCTGAAACCCAATTCCCATTCGTAAAAACTAAATCTAGAATATTCTCCCCTCTAGTTGGTGTCTTAACCAGCTGTGCCAGAGCTGCTCCTGTAAAGGCCTCTACTATATTCTTACTTTTGCATGTAAGGGCACTGGGGATATTCCAGTCAACATCAGGCATGTTGAAATCACCCATAACCACAATATCTCCCTTTACTGCCATTTGGGTAATTTCATCCACCATCTTGTTGTCATATTCCTCAGATATGATAATGACATGCACTTTAATTAAATTTGTATTAAGTTGTAGGCTTAGCAATTTATTACATGGTAGTTCTAACATTACTAAAACAGTTTTAGATTTCATTAGTCAGTTCCTGAATCGTAAGTTATGCCACATCATTTTAATAAATTGATATCTGACTGTACTATTTTCAAGAAATACGTAGAAAATGTTTCATACACTTCCCTTGAACTTGAATTATAGGCATCTATGGTTAAAATGTAACCCAGTTATATAACATTCTAAAATTACCATTCATTTTGACACTTGAATCTTTTAAACCTTTAAATGCGAATAGGTCTTTAAAACCTTTAAAGACCAAACGGACTTGGTCTTTAAACAAACCAAGTCTATTATTTTACACTGCACATAAAACTTCAAAAGTGCTAAATTATCTACCTTGCAACCTTTCATATACTGTACTCACTTCTCTGCCTATTCTATGTAGGATATCTGCTTTGGCTTAAGCTCTGCAAATGGAAAGGGAATCACAAATCATACAACCTCCCATCATTTTAACAATCAATCCCCATTGCTTTGACTGATCTCAATTCCTTCCTGTAAATAAAAACTACATTTTTCGGTCTTTTCCTTCCTGTAGAGTAGTGTTTCCTAACCTTGGCAATTTGAAGATATCTGTACTTCAACTCCCAGAAGTCCTCAGCCAGCATTTGCTGGCTAGGGAATTCTGGGAGTTGAAGTCCAAATATCTTGAGGTGGCCAAGGTTGGGAAACACTAATGTAGAGAGATAGCTACTTCAACTGTGAAGGTTTGGAGATGGGCATTAGGAAGGATAACACCTGTGGTATCCCCTGTCTCCCCTTAGAAAAGCTTCCAGGTTAAGATAGCCTTTTGTTATTTGGACTGTGAACACACTGGCTGGCAACCATTTTTTTAAAAAAAAAATGAAATTGTGTTGCCTCCTCTTGGGAGAAAGCGCCCATCTACTTTTTTAAAGAGCCAGAACCGGAGCGGGAGTCATTTTTTTCCACGCTGCTTAAAGAGTTGAATACGCTAATTATGGAGCCTGACGGAAGAAGTCGCGCACGCAGGTAAACAAGAAGGAGCGGAGTTAAAAGGAAGGCGGCGGGAAGGCGTAGTCATCAGAACGGGGTAAGTGTGTGTCTTGGTGTGTGTGTAAACAAAAGAAAAGGCTACTTAGTTGCCGTTCGTGTTTTCTTCTCAGTCCCCAAAGGACTTCCATCAAGCAACGGCCGGTGTGTATGTGTCAGGGAAGAACTGTATTTTAATTTAGATCAGTGTTTCCCAACCATGGCCACTTGACGATATCTGGACTTCAACTCCCAGAATTCCTCAGCCAGCGAATGCTGGCTGGGGGATTCTGGGAGTTGAAGTCCAGATATCGTCAAGTGGCCAAGGTTGGGAAACACTGATTTAGATTTCTCACACGTTTTGTGTTAACCTTATCGTGAGCCGCCCTGACTGTAAGAAGGGCGGCAATAGAAAATTAATTAATTAATTAATTAATTAATAAATTAATAAAACTCGACACAATTTTGGTTTGACTCTCGTCCATTCATACAGCCCCCAACTCCGCGGGCGTTTTTCCAGGAAGGCTGCGTCCAAGCGAGCCAGAAGGAAAAGCCGCACCTACCCCCGAGCGCCCCTCGACTCTTCCCGGCCCGGGAGGTTATGGCACCTGCCGCCCCAAGGAAAACCTTTCCTCTCCCGGTCGGGCTGAAGCAACCCAAGGCGCCTTCGCCTTCCACGCTCCCACTTGGCGACTCAAGACTAAAAGCAGCGGCGGGGCCCTCTTCTCCTCCCGGCCGGGCTCTGCCTTCTGGCTCTTCCGTCTTCGCTTCAGAAAAAGCCGCGGGGGGATAACTCGCTGGGACGTCCGTCCACCCGTCCGCCCGCCCGGCTGGAGAGAAACCTCGAGCTCACGCTTTTCCCGCGGGGGGGGGCTTACCTTCTCCGGCCGCCTCGACGGCTGCTCTTCCCCATCCCGACCGCGACTCCTGCGGACGATCCGGCTGCGGCCGAAGCGCCCGAGCTCCTTCCCCCGCCCCCATCGCCCTGCTCCCGCCCACCTTCGCCACTCAGTAACTTTCTTCCCTGCTGCCTCCAAGCGAAGCCACGCGCGCCCGCGGCTGGAAAGGGGCGGGGCGGAGCTAAGGAAAAAAAACAAAACACCCGTCTCGGAGCGGCTCGAGAGAGGCAGGCGAGTGCGCGTGCTCGGCGGGGGCGGGGAGGGGGGAGACGGAGGAGGGGCAGCTGACCCTCGCGGAGAGGGGTCGGGCCTCCTTCAGACGCCAGCGCGAGGGCGGCTTCCGATTGGAGGGAAGCGGCGTAAAGGCGGAAGGAAGGGACACGGAAGGGATTGGAACTTGCGGGATTGGGGGGGGGGGACACGCTGCCGGAAGAGCCGATTCGGATTTCTGGCATCTGCCCCGCCCCCTCCGCGACTTCTGTTTTGTTTGAACGCGGCGTCTTGGCCCGGCGGGGGGAAATCTGCGGAAGTGGACGGGGTTAGGTCGGGGTGCCCGCGGCGGCTGGCGCCGGAAGCCGCTCGAAGAAGAACGTGCGAGATGGGAGAGAATCAAGATTGGGAAACGTGCTTGTTCGTAGTCGGACGTGGTTGCTCTGCTTCAAATTGGTTTGCCCGAAATGAGTCACGGCGGATTAGATTCCCGCAGTGTGCCTGAGCCTTATGGTTGTAAACCAGAGGTGACTTTAAACCTCTCGGACTTCAGCTTTGCTGGCTGGGGAATTCTGGGAATTGAAGTCCGCCAGGCTTACAGTCGCCAAGGTTGGAGACCCCTGTTGTGAACAACCCACTAAGCGGGGTAATAGAACACGCAAACCCACGAAGAAGCAAACTTCTGGTTTATTTATTGATTTCTTTGATTTATTTTATGCCGCCCTTCTCCTTAGACTCAGGGCGGCTAACAACATGTTAGCAATGGCACTTTTTAATAGAGCCAGCCTATTGCCCCCACAATCTGGGTCCTCGTTTTACCCACCTCGGAAGGATGGAAGGCTGAGTCAACCTTGAGCCAGTGGTGAGATTTGAACCGCTGACCTGCAGATCTAGCAGTCAGCTTTAGTGGCCTGCAGGACTGCACTCAGTATCCACTGTGCCATCTTCGCTCTGGTTGGCTCTGATGTTGCGTAAGCTTAGCCTAAACCAGGGGCGTGCATAAGTGCACTAGTGTGCCTTCCATCCCTTGTCCTAATGTTTCTTTTTTACTAGTATCATATATATAAATATTATTTTATCTTTGTATTTATTAATTAGACTTTTATTCCGCCCTTCGCCGGGGACTTGGGGCGGCTTACAACATATAATAACACAATGTGTAACATTTTAGATCCAATTAATTAAATATAAAATCTGAAAAACTCAAGCCATAAAAAGCAGTCATTCCCATTCAATCAAATTTCTCTCAGCACATTCATCAGCCAGGGGGCAAGAATCTAATAGCCCTAAGCCTGGCGGCACAAATAAGTCTTAAGACTCTTGCAGAATGCAAAGAGGATGGGGGCAGTACGAATCTCCAGGGGGAGTTGATTCCAGAAGGCCGGGGCCCCCACATAGAAGGGTCTTCCCCTAGGACCTGCCAACCAACATTGTCTAGTTCAGTGTTTCCGTGTTTCCGAACCTTGGCAACTTGAAGATATTTGGACTTCAACTCCCAGAATTCCCCAGCCAGCATTCACTGGCTGGGGAATTCTGGGAGTTGAAGTCCAGATATCTTCAAGTTGCCATGGTTGGGAAACACTGGTCTAGTTGACAGGACCTGGAGAAGGCCGACTCTGTAGGACCTGACCGGTCACTGGGATTTGTGCAGCAGAAAGCGGTCCCGTAGGTATTCTGGACTGATGCCAAAACCAATACTACTTGACAAAACAAATAAAAATAAGAAAACCTTGGCAATTTTAAGCCTGGCAGAATTGTGGGAGTTGAAATCCGCCAGGCTTAAAGTTGCCAAGGTTGAAGACCCCTGGCCTAAAGGACTTTTCCTTCCTTCCCTGATTTATCCAGAGGCCAGAAAGAATTGGGGGAAATGACTGGTAACAACTCTTGAGAGCCGTTGTGGTTACTCGGAATTTTATCCATGACCTCAAGGTCATCTCAGATGAGTTGCCTACAAAGAAAGCGCAGTCTTTTCCATTCTCGCTCCTCTCACCACAATCCCGTCAGAACCCATCATTCCCTGTCCCCCACCCGTCAAAAACTGTTCCATCTCCCACACTATGCAGCAGGACTCCGGGATAGGAAGCGAAACATCTTTTTTCTCCTGAAAAAAAAATCAATTCAATGGCCTTTAAATATAGAGATAGAGATACCGGTAGATATATATCTATATAGATATCTATATAGATTATCTATATATCTATATCTATCTAATCTATCTATCTATCTATCTATCTATCTATCTATCTATCTATCTATCTATCTATATTTACAGCAGCACGAAGCTTAAAACTTCAGCCTGATGATGGTGAATGTGATTTCACCGAAACGTCGCATAGACACTCAAAATATTACACGGGGCAAAACCCGAACTCAGAACAATCTACATATATGTATATATATATATATATAGTCTATATCTATCTATATAGATAGATAGAGAGAGAGATAGATAGATAGATAGATAGATAGATAGATAGATAGATAGACATATCTATATAGATAGTATATATCTATATATATTTATAGACCATTGAATGGATTTTTTTTCAGGAAAAAAGATGTAGATATAGATATATATAGCTATATATATATAGTTGTAGCTTATGTTTGCACAATGTGGTTAATGGAGCTGGAAAGCATTGAAAAGAGATACTTCACAAAATATCAGTGAAGCTTAATGTCTGGAGATTCTCAGTCATCCAGATCATGGTTTTCCCAAAGGGGGCATTGGAGTAGTTGCTTCTTGAAAAATCAGCTTTGGGACATCAATGTAGCTTAAAACATTTAAACAGGCAATTCCTGGCTGATTGTTGAGTCACCCAGTCAAAACTTCCATTGGAATTTCTATAGTGAAACACATTTAGAAGCAACTTTATGAATTTCCAAAGCATGAAAGTGCTTTAATGTTTTAACACAGTTGTTTTTGCTTCTGCTGACTTGCTTTGCATGGATCTATTATTGACCTATGGCTAATTATGGTATATTCATATCAATTTCTGAGTTTGGGCAGATAAAAAAAATGTATGGCCTGGATTCAAACAGACAAGTTAGCTAGTTTGACTTCAATGTCTTTGGATCCATAACAACTTATTTGGGGGGGGGGGTAACTACTCCTTGCCATTAACCTTTTGTAATAGAGGAAAAACAAAATAATAAGAGCTGTCTTCACTGGTCAGAGAATCTGAGTCCATGTATCGCATCATTAAGGTGAACTACTACAGCACATGCATAACCAGCAGAATGCAAGGTTAGAGTTCAGAACAAGTACCAATTTATAATTGTAGTCATGGTGGCCTTGTCAGCTGTACAAGATGGGGACAGGAACCCTGCATTGTTTTCCAAAACTGGACCTGTACATTGCGGTGATGGATAGAACACATGGCCTTCGCTATTGTTTTTGGGGAAATATTTAAATTTGGCTCTGCCCTCTTCACTATTAGATGATACATATCTGCAGCAGCATTAAAAAGTAGCTGTTTCCTTGAAAGATACATCAGGCAGAATATGACTCACGACTACGCCATGCAAAAATGCTGAGATGGACCCCGTTTCTCCTGGTGCTATATTATCCATTGCTTGTTAGTAAGTTCTGGAGGCAGCTGATATTTTGTGAAATATCTCTTTTGAATGCTTCCCAGCTCTATTAAGCACATTGTACAAACATAAGCTACAATCATATATATTGGATTGGATTGGATACTGTAGCCTAGAGGGATTGGATACTGTAGCCTAGAGGATAATTCTCTGCCTTACAAGGCAAAGGTTGCAGGTTCAGGTCCCAGTGGGTATGGCTAGCTGATGAGGCCAAAATAAGGCTGAAATTCAGTAAAAAAAACCATGTGACACATATAGATAGAATTGTCGGCTATCAATAAAATTAACTGCCTTGGAAATGGCCCTGGGTTGGGCCGAGAGGCAAATAAGGAGCTGTGATGTTCCTTCAATACACCAGGGTGATTCGACACAAAAATATGTAACCCTTCCCTGGTGCAGAGCTGAAGGGATTGGATACTGTAGCCTAGAGGATAGTTCTCTGCTTTACAAGGCAAAGGTTGCAGGTTCAAGTCCCAGTGGGTATGGCTAGCTGATGAGGCCAAAATAAGGCCGAAATAGATCTATCCTAGTTTCCCTTAATTTTCAAATTCAGCAAAAAAAAAAAAAAAATGTGACACACACACACACACACACACACATATATTTAAAGGCCATTGAACTTTAGAGAATATGGAAAAAATTGATCCTCTTGGAAGGTTCATTTTCTTGTCCAATTGGACATCTTTTTTCAAAACATGGAATAAAAACTCAGGAAACCTGCTCTTCTCATTTGTAAATACAGGTTCAAGTCTAGATATGTGTACTCATTGTAAAGTAAATACAAATTTCATCATGGAAATTCAGTGAACATTCCAATGGCTGTGCAAATGAATCATTTTTTAAAAAATTAATCCACTGTGAAGAAAACAAAAGGGTGACTTAGCCAAAAACCCTAGACTCAAGGCAGAAAGAACTGTGGAAAGAATGCTAAGTTGGAAAAAGTCCAAGGAGATAATTCAAGATACCGAAAACCCAGATGTACATTGTTTTATAGTAGAGGAAACTGGATTCATGTAGTTATGGATCAGAGCCCTGAACAAAGGCATGTGTACAACATAGCACATAATTTAATAAGGTTGTATAAAGGAGGAATAGCTTAGAAAGGAAAATACAGGAAACTCATAATGCTGAAGGCCATTTTTGACCTATGGCTTGGCATGTCTGCATTCCAAAATGTGGGGAAGACAAATAAAGCAGGGCATGTACTATAATCAAATGTAAACATTAGTTACTGTTTGTAGTAATTATGGATTACTCCCTGTGCACTTTAAAGTTTGTAGTTCAGTGACAACTTTTTGCCTCTGCCCTCAGTTAATGAAACCAGAGGTTTTTATCATTTCCTTTAATTCATTCCCTTTATAATGACGAATGGACTTGCAAGACTTCATTATGATGTATGGTGTGTGTGTGTGTGTGTGTTAGAGATATAAATACATATGCATACAATATATGCATATTTATTTGTTTGTTTATTTATTTATTTATTTATTTCCTTCTTTATTTGTTTGTTTGTTTGTTTATCTATCTATTTATTTATTTATTTATTAGATTTGTATGCCGCCCCTCTCCGTAGACTCAGGGCGACTCACAGCATACAATAAAACAATTCATAACAAATATAATAAATTTAAAAAACATTTTAAAACATTTTAAAACCCCATTATTAAACCAGACATACACACAGACACACCATACATAAATTATATAGGCCGGGGGGAAGGAAGGGGAATGCCAATTCCCCCATGCCTGACGGCAGAGGTGAGTTTTAAGGAGTTTACGGAAGGCAAGGAGGGTGGGGGCAGTTCTAATCTCCGGGGGGAGCTGGTTCCAGAGAGCCGGGGCCGCCACAGAGAAGGCTCTTCCCCTGGGACCTGCCAGACAACATTGTTTAGTCGATGGGACCTGGAGAAGGCCAACTCTGTGGGACCTAATCGGTTGCTGGGATTTGTGCGGCAGAAGGCGGTCCTGGAGATATTCTGGTCCGATGCCATGAAGGGCTTTATAGGTCATAACCAACATTTTGAATTGTGACCAGAAATTGATCAGCAACCAATGCAGACTGCGGAGTGTTGGAGTGACATGGGCATACCTGGGGAAGCCCACGATTGCTCTCGCAGCTGCATTCTGCACGATCTGAAGTTTCTGAACACTTTTCAAGGGTAGCCCCATGTAGAGAGCAATACAGTAGTCGAACCTCGAGGTGATGAGGGCGTGAGTGACTGTGAGCAGTGAGTCCCGGTCCAGATAGGGCCGCAACTGGTGCACCAGGCGAACCTGGGCAAACGTCCCCCTCACCACAGCTGAAAGATGGTTCTCTAATGTGAGCTGTGGATCGAGGAGGACGCCCAAGTTGCGGACCCTCTCTGTGTGTGTGTATATACATACATGGTATACGTTTAAATTGCATACATATGTATGTATATAACACACACACACACTCTATTTCTATTGGTCAAAGGTTTATGAACTCTATGGTAAAATGTTTTGGGACCTTTTTCAGCATCTTTTCCCACTTTCCAAGGCAATTAGCTTTCGACTTACAACCCTTCACTTAATACCTGTTCGAAGTAACACCTGAAAATTTTACAATAGATCCTCACACTTACAAATGTTGCGCATAGTCCAGTATCAAACTGTTCTGGATGAAAGGCTTGGCTTGCTACAAATGAAAATACCTGAGCTACTCTATTTTGTTCTTGTTTTTTAACAGCTTTTCCCCCATAAGGATGAGGTAAAAATAAGGAACAAGAGAGTTATAAAGGGGAGATAATGTTTGCACTCCATGTAAAATTTTGTACATGAAACTAGATAATTGAAAAAAGGAAAGCCCCTGCTGAAAAGTCAATATGTGGTTTAAATAAATTGTTGCTTTGAAAGAATGATTTCATTAATTTCACCTCAACTGCACTAACTTATGACACTAAGATTACTTCTTGGCAGGTACTCCTAATATAAATCAATACTTGCTTTTTCTTTCTTTTTAATGTAAACTTTTAAGAAATACTTTCCTTTTACTTTATTGGGACTATTATTTTTTCTGTAAGCTTACCTTGCTCTGTACATTCACAAAGTACTGTGTAACTTTAAATGGCTGTGGCGGGGTGGGTTAAGCAGGCGGGGCGGCAGATCGGAAAGTTCAGATTTGTATGCCGCCCCTCTCCAAGAACTCGGAGCAACTCACAACAATAATACACCATGTAAACAGACTCAAACTCAACCCTGGTAAGATGGAGTGGCTGTGGGTTTTGCCTCCCAAGGACAATTCCATCTGTCCATCCATCACCCTGGAGGGGGGAATCATTGACCCCCTCCGAGAGGGTCTGCTGCTTCACTGACTAGACATGGGAAGATGTAATGCTGGGTATCATTAGCATACTGATGATACCTCACCCCATGCCCTTGAATGATTTCACCCAGCAGTTTCATGTAGATATTAAATAGCAGGGGGGAGAGGACCGACCCCTTATGCACCCCACAAGGGAGAGACCTAGAGGTCAACCTCTGACCTCCCATTAACACTGACTGCAACCGGCCAGAGAGGTAGGAGGAGAACCACTGAAGGACAGTGCCTCCCACTCCCAACCCCTCCAGCCGGCACAGAAGGATACCATGGTCGATGGTATCGAAAGCATCTGAGAGATCAAGAATCACCAGGACAGAAGATAAACCCCTGTCCCGGGCCCGCCAGAGATCATCCATCCATGAGAGCTATCGTGGGCTCCCCAGATTTGCCCACATTTCGGCAACACTCTGCGGCCTGCACTGGTTGCCGATCAGTCAAAATTCAAAGTGTTGGTAATGACCTATACAGCCCTATATGGCATTGGGCCAGAATATCTTTGGGACCGCCTTCTGCCTCACGAATCCCAGCAACCGATAAGGTCCAACAGAGTCAGCCTTCTCCGGGTCCCATCGACTAAACAGTGTCATCTGGCGGGACCCAGGGGAAGGATCTTCTCTGGTGGCCCCGGCCCTCTGGATTCAACTCTCCCTGGAGATTAGAACTGCCCCCATCCTCCTTGCCTTTCGTAAGCTACTCAAAACCCACCTATGTTGCCAGGGGTGGGGTAACTGGGTTACCCCTAGGCTATTGAAATTTGTGTATGGTATGACTGAGTTGTTTGGTTTTAATAATGGGCTTTTTATGTGCTTTTTTAACATATTGGATTTGTGATATTGCATTATGTTGTGAGCAGCTCCGAGTCCTCGGAGAGGGGCGGCATACAAATCTAATAAATATATATAATATATAGGATACACACACACTGTATGTCATAGCGCTCCCTTTTTATGATCCTGTAATCCAGCGGTTCTCAACCTGGGGGTCGGGACAAATTTCCCAAAGCTTCTATTCTGGTGCCTTGGAACATATTTTTACAATCCAACAATGCATTTACAGTTGGGGTGTCCCTCTGACCTTCCTGCCAATCAGCTTAAAGTTCTGTTAGGAGAATTGGTGCTAGACTTATGGTTGGAAGTCACCACAACATGAGGAATTGTATTAAGGGGTTGCGGCATTAGAAAGGTTGAGAACCACTGCTGTAATCCTGCAATTTGGGCTAGAGTTGAGGCAACTGGATGGAACTGAGTATTTCCTGAAACCATGCAGAATTCACAGTACAGTGTTTCCTCGATTTTCACGGGTTCAAACTTTGCGAATAGCCTATACCACGGTTTTTCAAAAAATATTAATTAAAAAATACTTCACGGTTTTTTTTCTATACCACGGCTTTTCCTGCCCGATGACATCATACGTCTCAGAACGCATCCCCCGCGAAAATTGAGGGAATACTGGTATATATTTTTTCTTTACGCCCTAGGAGAGAAACATTGGCCACTACGCTAGGATTGAACTCTCAACCTTTTGACCGGGAGGAAGACCAAGTATGTAGTATTACAGTGAATGAAAAAATCATGGCAATTTCAGTCAATTGTCTAATGTGGAAATAGTGCAAAATTTATTTATAATAGGGCTGTCACATTGGAGGTCGTCTGGTCGTGGCTGCTTTAAGGATGAATCTCAAAATACCTTCTACAGAGAGGGGGTCTCCTTTTCAGTCAAATAAACGTTCTTTATATATACAGTGATCCCCCGATTATCGCGAGGGTTCCGTTCCAAGACCCCTTGCGATAATCGATTTTTCGGGATGTAGTGGTGCGGAAGTAAAAACATCTGCGCATGCGCACCCCTTTTTCCATGGCCGCGCATGCGCAGATGGTGTTTTTACTTCCGCACCTGGGAAGACCCAGCAGCTGAGGAGCCGCCTGCCTGCCCGCTTGTCCGCCGCTTTTCAGCTTGTCCGCCGCTTGTCCGGCCGCTGTTTTTCCGCCCGCCACTTGTCCACCGCTTGTCCGCCGCTTGTCCGCTTGTCCGGCCGCCGCTTTTCCGCCCGCCGCTTGTCCGCTGCTTTTCCGCTTGTCCGGCTGCCGCTTTTCTTGTCCGCCCGCCGCTTGTCCGCCCGCCGCTTGTCCGCCGCTCTGGGAGTTGAAGACCCAAGGAAGGTTCCTTCGGCCGCCCACCAGCTGATCTGCTCGGCAGCGCAGTAGCAGCGAGGAGCCGAAGATGGGGTTTCCCCGTTGCCCACGCAAAGGGGAAACCCCATCTTCGGCTCCTCGCTGCTACTGCGCTGCCGAGCAGATCAGCTGGTCGGCGGCCGAAGGAAACTTCCCTGGGTGCCGCCCGCCGCTTGAGAGCAAGAGGGGGAGAGATAGAGAAAGAGAGAGAAGGAAAGAAAGAGATGAGAGAGGGAGGAAGAGAGTGTGAGAGAGGAAGAAGCAAGATAGAGAAAGAGAGAGAGAAAGATGGGAAAGGAAGGGAGTGACGTCATCGGGTGGAAAAATCGCGATATAGCGTTTCGCAAAGCTCGAGATCGCGAAACTCGGGGGATCACTGTACTGTACTTTGAAATAATTAAAAGCATTTTTTTATAAAGAAAAGACTGGAAATATTTTATTTATTTATTATTTAGATTTGTATGCCGCCCCTCTTCATATCATAGTTTGAAAAACTTATTATTTTGGAGAAATATTCACATCTTTTTGTCCATTCCAATATCTAACTTTAGTTTTAGCAACTTTGAATGAAATAAATTTACGTGCGGAATGGGAAAATATCTTTATTTTCATAACCAAATACCAAAGATGAGTAGAAGAAATAGTTACATAGAAATAAGTGAGACATAAGCAGAATGTGCATGCGATTATTGCAATTATAAATATTACAATGGAAAATTTATTCGATGTGCAACACTGCAGGTAATATTATTGAACAATATTTTATAAACACAACAAAATAAAGAATCTACCTTCTTTAGCCACCTATTGACGATTATATAGAGATGCTTTTGGAAAGTAGTTATTATACAGAACATGTAATATTTTATTACTGGAAATATATCATCAATTTTGTTCTGCAGACATGTAGGAGGCTCTTTTCATTAAAGTAAGATCTTTTCATTACACATATTTCAATTTTCAGAACTTATGTCTGAAAAAAATAGTGATGTTTCCACTCAAGCAATACAGTACATTCCACCCCATTGAGATCAATATGATTCATCCTTAAGTAAGCAAATGCTGCTTGGAAATCATTCTTCCCCATCCACTCCTTCCTGTAACTTTGAATTTATACATTGCACTAAGCCAATAACATTAAACTTGATTGTGACTTAGTGCAAAGTATTATTATAGTCATATTGGTATGTCATCAAGGACTTTTGCTTAATGTTCTATCTACCGCAGTCAATTGTGGCTTACTCCACAAATCAATTGCTAGAATCACACTGGTATGATGAAAAAACATTATAATGTGATGAACATATAACTGACAATTTAGCAAACCAACAAGATGGAGTGTTTGTGGATCAGACAAATCTTCAGTATTTCGGAAATACAGTACGTCTTTAGGGCTTAATATCTGACAAAGTGCAAGACAAAAAAAGTGATTTATGTGAAATACTATGGTAGCAAAAAGGAACCAGAAATTTGAAACACCTTGTATAGCTTGATCTATGACTTGTTCCCTACAGAAAGAATCCAAATGTATTGATGGAAACCAGTAGAGCAGCTTTGTTGATGTTCCGACAATCAGTTGTTATGAGATGAGTGGTAAGATTCAAATTTTTCCACTACCGGTTCTGTGGGTGTGGCCTAATGGGGGTCATGTGAATAAGTGGGCATGGCCAGGATGACAACACTCACACCCATTCAGTCACATGGCACCCCCCCAAACCACGCCCACAGAACCCATTAAGAAAGAAATTGAATTTACAGCTACTATTTCCACCTATTTTCTGCCCAGGCCTGGCCTAATCTGTCAAAGGCCTCCCGCATGCTGCCCACTCTACTTTTGCTAGTTGCACACGTCACCTCGTTTCCCCTCCTTTACAGGCCCCGCCCCTAGCCCCATTTCCTCCCCCACAACTTCCTCTTTCTTTGGATTTACCTTCCTCCCATGGTGGCTGGTAGCAGAGGGGAAGGCAAGCACTCTTTTGGGGCAACTGTGAGAAGCCTCCCACTTTGAGGCTGTGTCGGCTGGCTGGAGGCCGCAGAAAACTGTCGGAAGTCTGGAATGCGGCAAAAAAGCCACTGCAAATGGCACTGCAATGACCTTTTCAGTATATTTGAGAGTTTTCAGTGCAAGAAGCCTCCAGCCAGCTGCTGCTGCTGGCTCAGTTCTGGCTGGCAAAGAGGCTATGGCTGGGAGGCTTCTAGAACCGAAAAAACCATGTGGCAGCTGCAGGCTTCTTGCAAATAAAATTACCTCTGCTCCACTGTGCTGCCACTGCCCTTTGCTATGCACTTACCACACAGGCAGACCCCATTGCCTGCTGCGGCGCTACAGTAGGACTGGTAAGTCCCTCCAGCCGCCACAATGAAAAAAAAACACATGATGGCTGCAGGCATCTTGCAACAAGGGGAGGTGAGATACAGGCTGGTGGGGAGCCCAGTGGTAGCGAAGGTGAGTGGCTGGCATGCATCAATTACGTTTGGTGAGCTGAGCGGGCATCGGTGAGGTGACTGGCGATGCGATTAGCTGGGCTGTGCGGCGAAGGCAACATACATGGTAGGGGGGGGTGGGGCAAGCATCGGGTTGGCTGGATGGGGTGAGCAAGAGATAACCGGGGGGGGGGGGGCATGGCCAGCCGGAAGTCGCTACCGGTTTAGCTATCCCAGCCAAATTGCTGCTACCGGTTCTCCTGAACCGGCTGAATATAACCTCTGGAGCTCTTGCCAAAAGTAGGCAGCCACTGGGCAGCTTCCGATGAATATAATAATACTACAGTATTGGGAAAGCTGTCCTAACTTGAGTATTCCGTTCCTTTCTTCCCATTGTGTGATGTGTTTTCATTCGCTAAATGAAAAAGTTTTTAAATGAAGCCTGCTGCATTTATCAGGACTAATCAGAGAAGATTTACTTCCCTAGATTAGATTTAATTTTTTATGATGTTGATTCCATGTCTTGCGGCATAGATATTAAAATATGGCCAGTATTAGAGTTATATTCTTTCTCTCTCAACGTGTTCTCATTTGACCTACTCTTGTTTCCTACATTAGTATCACATGATTTATGCCTTAGAACCTTTTCCCACTGCTGTTGAATACTATCCATCTGTCCTTAATTTGGGGAAAAAACGATAGGACGATATCTTCCACTCAGGTTGCTGTCATCTATCTTGCTCCTCTGTAAATCACTGCAGTCATCTGACTTTGTCGCAAGATAATTTAAAGTTAATAGATGTAAATGCCTCAAGGCTACCCTTTGATAGTATCAGAATAAGGAAGAAACAATATTATAACACCAGTACATCTAAGGTTGATTTAAGCTTGCCTTAATGGACTGGGGATGATATGAAGGTGTTGTCCAAGAGACTTGACATTAAAAGGAGATTCTCGGGGCATGTTTGTAGTCTGGGCAGGTTCAAGAAGGAGATTGCCTTTAGATAAGCAGATTATGAAAGAAGCTCATGTCAGAAATACATCTCATCAAGTAATATCTGATCATCTCTATCATATTAAACCCTTGTGAATAATTTTTGTGGATAAATGAATATATATAAAACAAAGCAAAGCTGGTTGTGAAAAATTTGCTTAATTCCATCTAATATTTGATGCATTTTGTAGTGTGGTTAGGTTTTTGAAGGAGATTGCCTATATACAAACAGATAGATATTTCTTGCATGAATCTACAGCCATACAAGCTCTGTATAATGGGTCCCTGCCATTGACAACTGCAAATATAGCTCTGTGCAAAGATTCATGCAATGTGTGATCATAACATTTGAAAACATTTGAAAGCATTCGTAAACAATACAAGATACATCGAGTCTTACATATACTTTCAGAATTGAAGTTAGGTGCATACATTTATAGACGTACTGAAGATCAGTTTAATACAGGTAGTCCTTAAATTATGACCATAATGGAGCCTGCCCACTACAGTCATGAATCATGAAAGTTCTTAAGCAAGATGCCCACAGGATTGCATCACTTAACAATCTCAGGCCCTGCTCTCACAATTGTGTTAGGGTCTGGATGGGTGTCAACAGACTCAAACTCAACCCTGTGGGTTTTGCCTCCCAGGGACAATTCCATCTGTCCATCCATCACCCTGGGGGGTGGGAATCATTGACCCCTTCAGAGAGGGTCTGCAACTTGGGCATCCTCCTCGATCCATAGCTCACATTAGAGAAACATCTTTCAGCTGTGGCGAGGGGGGCGTTTGCCCAGGTTCTCCTGGTGCACCAGTTGCGGCCCTATTTGGACCGGGAGTCACTGCTCACAGTCACTCATGCCCTCATCACCTTGAGGCTCGACTACTGTAACGCTCTCTACATGGGGCTACCTTTGAAAAATGTTCGGAAACTCCAGATCGTGCAGAATGCAGCTGCGAGAGCAATCATGGGCTTTCCTAAATATGCCCATGTTATACCAACATTCCACAGTCTGCTTTGGTTGCTGATTAGTTTCTGGTCACAATTGAAAGTGTTGGTTATGACCTATAAAGCCCTTCATGGCATCAGACCAGAATATCTCCGGGATCGCCTTCTGCCGCACGAATCCCAGTGACCAGTTAGGTCCCACAGAGTTGGCCTTCTCTGGGTCCTGTCGACAAAACAATGGCGATTGGTGGGACCCAGGGGAAAAGCCTTCTCTGTGGCGGCCCCGGCCCTCTGGAACCAGCTCCCCCCAGAGATCAGAATTGCCCCCACCCTCCTCGCCTTTCATAAGCTCCTTAAAACTCACCTCTGTCATCAGGCATGGGGGAACTGAGATATCCTTTCCCCCTAGGCCTATACAATTTATACATGGTATGTTTGTGTGTGTGTGCTTGTTTGGTTTTTAATAAGAGTTTTTTTAGTTATTTTAAATATTAGATTTGTTATATGCTGTTTTTATTATTGTTGTTAGCCGCCCCGAGTCTACAGAGAGGGGCGGCATACAAATCTAATAAATAAATAAATAAACAGACGTTCTGGCTCCAATGACCCATGGAGTCCTCAGTGGTTGGGGGTGTCCTAGTGTAATTCCAGGCCTACATTTCAGCACCTTCCCTGTTCACACCAGGCCTGCTCCTGCCTCCCAAGGTCTCCCACACCCCTGCAGCATTGTGTGCACTAATTCCCACTCTGCTGATACCCCACAGGCCTTGGGGACTGCAGAGGGAGACTGATAGGGGAAGAGCAGGCCTCCTTCCCAAACACAATTGCCTGTCAGCTTCCCTATACAACACTGGGACTTCATGTGCCACTCCGGAAGTGGGCACCATTTCTGAGTGGCCACGCTTCATTGCAGCTATTCCCCAGATGGCATCTGTTGTCCAGATGATGCAATGTGGCTTTCATATAGGAAGGCCACCTGTCAGATCAACTGCTCCCTCCAGGAGATCTTGGAAAAGGTAAGAAACTGAGTCATTATGAGCGTGAAGAGGAGGGTGTAGGCCCAAGCAGGATCAGAAGTAGGCCCAAGGCCTGTGGGCATCGAGGAAGCACACTCAAAGCCTAAGTGGACCAGGAGAACATTCAGGTTTTTTTTCACATGACCCCAGGGTGGGACACTTCACCGGATATAACTAGGTAGGGGTTGTAAATCCCTTTGTGCAGCTCCATTGTAATTTCCAATAGCTGCAGAAGAAATAGTCATAAGTCAAGGACAACCTCTAACCGAAAGACTTATATTAAATTGCAATTTCATTATGGTGTTCTAGAACAGTGTTTCCCAACTTTGGCAACTTGAAGATATCCGAGTCTGCGGAGAGGGGCGGCATACAAATCTAAATAAACATAAACATATTTGGACTTCAACTCCCAGAATTCCCCAGCCAGTGAATGTTGGCTGGGGAATTCTGGGAGTTGAAGTCCAGATATCTTCAAGTTGCCAAGGTTGGGAAACACTGTTCTAGAAAATACAATATGCAAAAATTCTATTGTTTCCAGAAATGATTTTTTTTACTCAGATTCTTAGTGGCATACTTACTTAACAAAAGTGTAGGTATTCTTTATTTTGGTCAGTTCAAATCTGCACATAAATGGTAAGTATACATTCATATTCACAAAATGATGTCATATTTAATTTTATATCATTGGGGTCAGTTAGGATTTCATTAAAATATGTAGTTTAACCAAGAGTGCCTAAACACTTGCCACTATATCTCAGTAGCAAGCCTAATTAAGCTACAATTGATATATCCATTTGTAATATCATTGAAATTTTGATTATTATCTGATATCTTAATATAAAAATTGACCAGTGAGAATCAAACTAGTTATATTTAATATGTGTTATATAAAGGCTGAATGAGTGAAATGTAGTGGTTTTTTTTAAAAGAATGCATTGGCCACATAGTTTTTATTTGCATTAGCAATCAATAGCAATATTAGTTAATCTCAGAATACAACTGCATCATCAGATCATATTACATTTCAATATAACGTAAAATAGGATGTTGGAACAGATGTAGAGAGTATTAAAAGATTAAAACACTGCCTGGCAGAATCTGATGTGTGATGCACTTACTTTTCACAAATCATCTGTTTCAGGAACACCATTGACCTCTGTAGGCTGTATAGTTATCATTATGGGAATATTCTCAGTGGTCCAACCTTTAGGAGTCCTGTTGAATGATCTCCTGGTAGAAAGTGGGTTAGCAAGGACCATGAACCGTGGATCATTTAACAGCAGAAAATTAAAATCTGGAACCTTGTACTTGATAAGTTTTGATGCTTTTTCAAAACCTCCAAAAGGTATGGCAACTCTGTAAATGATGGAGAAAAAACAGAAATAAGACAAATGCTTATTCGTCCATCTGAAAAGGGGATTTTCAAAAAAAATTCTCCCTGTGTTATAAAAGCCTATATAGAATGACTAAGAAACATATAAGATTGACGGAAGAAAAAGACCTCATGGTCCATCTAGTCTGCCCTTATACTATTTCTTGTATTTTATCTTAGGATGGATATATGTTTATCCCAGGCATGTTTAAATTTAGTTACTGTGGATTTACCAATCACGTCTGCTGGAAGTTTGTTCCAAGGATCTACTATTCTTTCAGTAAAATAATATTTTCTCACGTTGCTTCTGATCTTTCCCCCAACTAACCTCGGATTGTGCCCCCTTGTTCTTGTGTTCACTTTACTATTAACCTTTCCTATCCTGAACCTTATTTAACCCTTTAACATATTTGCATCATATGCTGGCTCTGTTAAAAAGTGCTGTTGCTAACATGTTGTAAGCCGCCCTGAATCTTTGGACCCGTTCAATTTTATTAATATATTTTTGTAGATGAGGTCTCCAGAACTGAACACAGTATTCCAAATGTGGTCTCACCAGTGCTCTATACAGCGGGATCACAAATTCCCTCTTCCTACTTGTTATACCTCTAGCTATGCAGCCAAGCATTCTACTTGCTTTCCCTATCACCTTGACCGCACTGTTCGCCCATTTTGAGACTGTCAGAAATCACTACCCCTAAATCCTTCTCTTCTGAAGTTTTTGCTAACACAGAACTGCCAATACAATACTCAGATTGAGGACTCCTTTTGCCCAAGTGCATTATTTTACATTTGGAAACATTAAACTGCATAACTTCAGCAGTGGAGGCATCAGAGCTGTTCTCCCTCTCCTCAGCAAGCTGGGCCTGAAGGAATGTAGGCCAAGCACTGGAGGGTCATAAGGTGCTCTCTCACATTGCCCCAACATGCGTTTCCAGTGCGCATTTTTCTGTCCTGATGTGGGAGGTAGGGGGAAGGGAGCAGGGGAAAGAGTAGGGAGCTTCTAGGAGGAGAAGCCCAGTTGGCTTTCCTTTTGGCATGCGGCAGAGGGAAGACCCAATAAAAATCCAATTTCCCCCAATAAATGGGAAAATCAAACCCCAGTGGTCCAGAGTCCAAAAAGGAGTGTGGTCTGTTCATCAGAGGATCAGAGAGGAAATCAGTTGAAACCTGGCAAGAGGTTATTCAGAGAAGGATCTGTCTTGGTCTCTTCTTCCCTCCTGCTTTGATTCCCCTCTCCTAGGTTCCCCCTGTCCCCCCCAGCCTCATTTTAAGGGGAGGGGGAAGCAAGGTGGGACAATAGTAATTAAAAGTGAGGGAGGAACGGATAGAGAACCTGTTCCGTGGTATAACTGGCTCTTTGTCTTCCCACCTGCTTTGGACCATTTTCCGTGGGGAAGTGAAGGGCCTTGGTTGGAGGCAATGGGCACAAAATCCAACAGCTCCAGACCGTACCAAGTTCTCAGACTGGTAGTCCTTCGACTCTCTCTCTCTTTCTGCTCCCTCAAGTCCAGATGGGACTCCTCCCTGGATTTCCTGGTTCACATTTCTGAATCCTGATTTTTTTTTTCTGCGTGGGGGTAGGCGAGACACACCATAAAATGTGTGCTTTTGACTAGTCTCATGTTTTGACCAGACTAGTCTAGGACTAGTGAGGACTAGTCTATACAGTGTTCCCTCGCTTTTCGCGGGGGATGCGTTCCGAGACCACCCGCGAAAGTCAAATTTCCGCGAAGTAGAGATGCGGAAGTAAATACACTATTTTTGGCTATGAACAGTATCACAAGCCTTCCCTTAACACTTAAAACCCCTAAAGTGCAATTTTCCATTCCCTTAGCAACCATTCAGATTATTACTCACCGTGTTTATTTATTAAAGTTTATTAAAAAAATATTTATTAAAGGCAGACGAAAGTTTGGCGATGACATATGACGTCATCGGGTGGGAAAAACCGTGGTGTAGGGAAAAAATCTGCGAAGTATTTTTTAATTAATATTTTTGAAAAACCGTGGTATAGCCGTTTCGCGAAGTTCGAACCCGCGAAAATCGAGGGACCACTGTAAGTTGCCTGGCTCCAAATAATTCAAGTATGAGCAAGATCTCTAATCTCTGATAAAATGAATTTGGCAAATTTATGAAAGTCAGTAAATTGCATTTTAATATATTAAAATAACATTATTGACTATTATTATTATTATTATTATTATTATTATTATTATTATTATTATTATTTGGATTTGTATGCCGCCCTTCTCCGTAGATTAATAATACATATTATATATTAATAATACATATTATTTATATCCTAGATCAACCAAAAAAAGAGTTCCATATGGTAACAGTAAATTCCTTGAAGTAATCATCCAGATGATGTCAAGAAGTTGTAATGCTCTATATTTCTTGAAAACTAAACATAATTTGAGGTTTGACTCACTTTATGCAATCAAATAAAATCTCCTTAACTGAGTTCAGGGAAGTACAGGTGTTTTATGCAATATAAAATTAGCATAAGCCTTGTTCCACCCTCACCCCCCCTCTAGTTTTGTGATTTGTGATAGTGGTAGAGTGATACTTTCTGTTTAGAAGATGAATGTATTCAGATGTAATAATCAATTCATAGGTGCAAAAGGATCTATTCTAAAGAGGGAATATTACGAGTAATTCTAGAATATTTTATTCTTCCACACTATGCTGATCCAATTGTTCTGAGAGTGGTCTGGCTGTTTTCCACAAGCGTTTTGAAAAACTACCAGATCAGCCCCAGAATATCTGAATCCACCCAAGCTAGAAATGTTGTCTAAAATAAGCAGGACCCAATTAGAAATATTAATGATATTGACAACTCAGAAGCAACATGTACTTTAATTGCAGGTTCACATATTCCCACCTACTTTCCCCACCTATGTACATAGTTGATTTGAAAAGTCTACTGACCTATCTAAACATTTGATTTGCAAATCATGCTAAATGGTTTAGCACAAGCTGTGAATTAAATGAAACAAGCCTCAATACACCTTGAGTTGATGTTTGCTCTTCTATTTCTTCTATGAACTTGGCACATCTTTTAATTTTAAGTAAAGGTAACATCTACTAGGTTGGCATGCTCAATATCATGTAACAATATCAAGAAATCCATTTGAAATCATGGATTTTGAAGTTTGCATAATTTCCAGTGCTGAGATGGTTAATTAAAATCAGAAATGACAGTTTTTTATTTGCAAACTGCAAAACATGAATGTTTAATTAATATTTAAATGCAAATATACTTAGTTTTCACCCTGACCGCTTTTGGGATTGCCACCCCTCCCAAAGTGGGGTCGGCAGTATGAAAGCAGTGCACACCTTTGTACAAAGCATGGTTTAACTGGGATCGCACATACAGCCAGTGTGGGAAATTTGACTTTGCTGGAAGGAAGAGATATTTGAGGAATAACAATTAGGTTTCAATAAGTAAAGAAGAAGGAACGTGGTATTAAATGATCTTCAGAATAAAGTGCTATTATTTTTTGGTTTCTTTTTCTCATTAAGAAATTGTATACAATGTCGTTTGGCGGGACCCAGGGGAAGAGCCTTCTCTGTGGTGGCCCCGGTCCTCTGGAACCAACTCCCCCCAGAGATTAGAATAGCCCCCACCCTTCTTGCCTTTCGTAAGCTTCTTAAAACCCACCTCTGTCATCAGGCATGGGGGAACTAAGATATTCTTTCCCCCTAGGCTTCTACAATTTATGGTATGTTTGTATGTATGATTGGTTTTAAAATAAGGGTTTTTAGCTGTTTTAGTATTGGATTGTCGCATGTTGTTTTTACCACTGTTGTTAGCCGCCCCGAGTCTACGGAGAGGGGCGGCATACAAATCCAATCAATCAATCAATCAATAAATAAATAAATACAAGAAAGCCGGTTTGTTGATATATTGCATATAAAGGAAATGTTTGAAAGGAATTAATATATGTATTTTATTGCCATTGAATTGCAAGGAGAAAACTGGCTAGATTCTTTGGGCATCTACAGTATGCATCTACTGATTATCTTAATAGAAAGTATTTAAAGTACAAAATTAATTAAAGCCACTATATTAGAATTCTTTAAAATGCAATACTGATGAAATTAGCATGCTTCAAAGCAACATGATAGCCTTTACTATTATCTTTACTTCCAAGAATGTCGCTAGATCCCACAGAGGCGCCATAGGAGTCTTAGTATGTATAAATGGCCATGGCTGGAGTCCAGACCTTTGTTTAGAAATGTCACCTCCCCATAAAACATGCTGAGATTAGCTGGTAGGGATCATTCTAGGGCAATGGGAGCTTAAAAGCAGCAGCAGAAAAACATATTCAGTTTAGGAAGACAAAGAAAAGGCAGTACCCAGTCAACCTCCTCTGGATCTGGAAATTAAACAGCATCAGTCCTACTTAGTCCTTCAACCCAGAAGAAATAGTGGCAACTTCTTATGGTTGTTGACAAGAAGACTTATTTGGATATGTTAATAGAGTCATCAGACAATTCAATTTAAAGGAGAAGCTACCTTTTAAAGAAAGTGTTTTTGTTAATATTGTAGCCATTTTATATCTATCTCAGAAATAAAGCCCCCCAAAAACTGTTTAACTTGTTTAAGTGTGGGGCTGAATAGATGGGGTCTTAGAAAATATGAGGATTATTACACCGCTGGTTGTTTAATAATTTCTCCAATGTGGTAATGGAGGAGATGCTTCATGTGTTACAGCAGTGTTTCCCAACCTTGGCAACTTGAAGATATTTGGACTTCAACTCCTAGAATTCCCCAGCCAGCATTTGCTGGCTGGGGAATTCTGGGAGTTGAAGTCCAAATATCTTCAAGTTGCCAAGGTTGGGAAACACTGAGTTACAGGGTTAGGCTTGCTATATGTAGATTAGTAATACAGAACTACATCCAGATGGACAGGATTCCTTTATTGCTTTGAAAACAATCCATTTCAGGAAGGGAATTTGGCTTCTTGAACAAGATAGGAGGCATAACCAGTCAATCCAGTTTACTGTTCCATCTAGGCATCCTGCAGTGCTTCACTTCTGACTTAGGTTTCTATTTAAGCTATGACGTTAACTAGGGGGGGAAAATGGCTTAGCGTTGGGAAAAAACAGGGCAGAGGAAATAGTTTTGCAGTTAATTTCATCACCGCCACCACCGCCACCTAAATAAATGGGCTAGCAATTTTGAAATGTATTAATCACAGAAGTGTATTGTGGTATTCTTCTAAGCAATTTATTCTTTGTGGAATCCTAGGACATTTCCAAGGCAAGGGACATAGTTATTTTATTTATTTATTTATTTATTAGATTTGTATGCCACCCCTCTCCGAGGACTCGGAGCGACTCACATATACAGGTAGTCTTCAACTTATGACCACAAATGAGCCTGGAATTTATGTTGCTAAGTGAGAAATTTTGCCCCATTTTACGACTTTTCTTGCCACTTTGGTAAGTGAATCACTGCCGTTGTTAAATTACTGTATTTTAGGAGTGTAAGACACACCTTTTCCCTCTCCTAAAAGAGGATGGAAATGTCGGTGCGTCTTATACACCGAATGCAGCCATTTTTGCTATCCAAAAGCCCCGTCCCGCGTCCCAGTTTTGGACAAAGTGTCTGGGAAGCCTGCAGAGAGCTCCTGGGTGCTGGGGGATGGCAAAAATGGCCCTGTTTTTGTAAAAAAAAAAAAATTTTCACCCGTTTTTTCATAAAAATGGGGTGGGCAAAGGGTCTAGGGAGCCAGCAAAGAGCTCCTGGGGACTGGGGAAAGGCACAAATGCCTCAATTTTTGCCCCCCCCCAAAAAAGACGAAAACAGCCAATTTTTCACAAAAATGGGAGCATTTCTGCCTTCTCTCAGCACCCATGAGCTCCCTGCTACTCCCCAGACCATTTGCCCACCCTATTTTTGTGAGAAAATGAGTGAAAAATAGCCCATTTGTTTTGCAAAAACTGGGATGTTTTTGCCTCCTAATTACCCCATCTAGCATGAGGAGGAGGAAGGAGGAGGAATTCTGGGAGCTGAAGTTCACGCGTCTTAAAGCTGGGAAGTTTAAGACTTATTTATTTATTTATTTTTATTTATTTATTTATTTTGTCCAATACATAATGAGGGTTTTAGTGGGTATATATCTATATACACATAGTAAAATACATGATGAAGGTTATAGAGGAGATACTCATAGTAAAATATATCTAAGAAATAATAGAAAAGAAGATATAGTAATAGAACATATCAATGAAAGAATAGAAGAAGAGATATAGGAATAGAAGAAAGGTATAGGAGATATAGGAGAGCAAAAGGACAGGGGACGGAAGGCACTCTAGTGCACTTGTACTCGCCCCTTACTGACCTCTTAGGAATCTGGATAGGTCAACCGTAGATAATCTAAGAGTAAAGTGTTGGGACTTCAACTCGCATTCCAGAACTAGCATGGCTGGAGGAGGAATTCTGGGAGTTGAAGTCCACAAATCTTAAGTTTGAAGTTTGTAAAAAGTGTACATGGTTGTAGAAAGTATTCTACTACATTGGTGTTTTATTAAATAATATATTACTACACCATTTCATTCAGAATATTTTTTCCCTCGGTATCCACCTCTAAAATCTAGGTGTGTCTTATACTCCAAAAAATATTGTAGTAACATGATTTTGAAGTGAATCTAACTCCTCATTGACTTTGCTTGTCAGAAAGTCATAAAAGGTGATCCCAGGACATTGACATGGTGCAGGACACTAAATAAATATGAAGTATCCGAATGTAAATCACATGACCATGGGGATACTACAATGGTCATAATGTGAAAAATGGTCATACACCAGCATGGGTTCATCCCAGTTTAGACCAGATCACCAAAACTGTTAGCAACCTACTAGTGATGTAATATTGGCATCACAGATCCAGTTCTGTCGGTGCTGGTCCGTGTGTAATGTTAGTTTTCTGGGGAGGAGAATGTTATTAAAATGATTTTTTTTTCCATGAAGAGAAAGGTTTACTTTTCAAATAGTTAATATTTCCATTTACAAGTTACATTGTGAATGCCATTTAAATGGCTCACACGCACCACCACCCCCGTTCAATTTTGTCAGTTCTCAGAGACGGCCTGGATAAATCACAAACCTGGCATTTAATTCAATCTGTATAGACTGCAGGACAGAAGGAAAAGGGGGAACATGATCGAAACATTTAAATATGTCAAAGGGTTAAATAAGGTCCATGGGGGAAGTGTTTTTAACAGGAAAGTGAACACAAGAACAAGGGGACACAATCTGAAGTTAGTTGGAGGAAAGATCAAAGGCAACATGAGAAAATATTATTTTACTTAAAGAGTAGTAGATCCTTGCAACAAACTTTCAGCAGACGTGGTAGATAAATCCACAGTAACTAAATTTAAACATGCCTGGGATAAACATATATCCATCCTAAGATAAAATACAGAAAGTAGTATAAGGGCAGACTAGATGGATCATGAGGTCTTTTTCTGCCGTCAGTCTTCTATGTTTCTATGTTTCTATTTCCTGAATAAATAGTCTTAATTTAATAACATATTCAATGAAAATCTACTGTTTGCAGAACCATAGAAGGTAATAATAATATTTCCAAATATTGTATCCCTTTTGAAAATGAAGTTATACAGTTATGTCTCAGAACCATTCCTCTCCCTTCATGATCATCATTTTCCTCCTCCTCCCTTCCCTCCTAGTGGACATTAGATTAGAGATGTACAATTTTTCTCCCATTAAAGATTTAATTAACAATTAGAAGAGTTTGGTAGATTTTTGCCTTTTTATAAGAACCACTGTACTGAATTTTATGTTAGATGAATTTTATTCTAATTAATGTGCTGTGAGACTTATTATGACAGCAAATGACTCATACATTAAAAAACCTAAAGCAATGAAATAATAATAAGCAACGTTTTTCTTTTATGCCCTTTAAGTCCTTTAACTACCTTCTAAATCCATTCCAGCTTCTTTTGAATTGTCACAGCTAGATGTGAAAATATTCCAATGTGGTTGTAACTGATAACTAAACGGATGTTGCAGCTGTATTCAGTCTTTTTATCTGAGCTTGTTCTATTACAGTTGCAAACAAAGAGTTAGGTAACACAAAAGCTTTATAGGTTTAGATAATTTGCAAATCTGAATGGGGAGCATGACATATAGTCAAACTTTATATTTCTTTCATAGCAGTGAACATGCAACTGCAGTATTAAACTCAGTGTTATATTTCTTTGCTGTTCTTCAAATGACATCATATAAATGTAAGGGTCTGACTCACAGTTTAGACACTATGGACTCTTTGACATGACATCATTTGATTTTGACCTCCAACTTGTAACCTCCAAAAAGGAAATTTACACAGATATAGAAAGAATAGAAAGGGCAGTACATTCTGTAAGATTGTCAGTTTATTACTAAAGTGTCATTCTTACCTAGTTAATTCTAACAATGTTTTCTGAATCGTATATTGTTTTTCAGGTTTAAGTCTTAGTGAGCCATAATGACATTACATGCATCCAGGGTTCATGATTCACTAGTACCTACCCAACGCATCCATTATTGGGTTCTTTGTTTCCTATGGTTTCTAAGATTTAGGAGCAAAAACTCATCATACTTATAAATTAAATTAATTAAGAGACCATCTTGCACACAGGCTCTAATAAACACTTTTCATTCTCATTTATTTTTTATGAGGGTCCATAGGATATTGATTTTCTCACCATTAACTCAATTATTCTCATGTAAATGTAAAATGATTTATGACAGCAGGGGGTGTAGTTAAAAACAATGTTTTTTCTTAAGAGAATGACATATCAGTGATATTATCTTATTTTTTTTCCTTGTCTTAGTTTTGTAAGAGAAAAACACTGAAAAAATGTAGGGTTTTCCACTTGAATATTTTTTGTTTATAAAAGCTTCCAATACAATCTTTGCCTTTTTTATTTATAAGGTATAGTAATCATGAAGTCATATCCATCCATATCATTCTGTATTTTTCCAGGATGGGCAATTTTTCTTGTGAAAAGGCTTGGCCTAAGGTTGGTACAATATTTATACAGTAATCTCTCACTACTTCGCGGTTCATCTTTTGGGGATTTGCTACTTCACAGGTTTTCAAAGAGGCTTAAATCCATTGAAAATTTTAAATCCATTAAAACTTCATAAAATTCTTCTACAGTACTACTGTCCTCTATTAAATAAACTGGAAGGATATTACAGGGAGTTCCAGCTGAGAAATATTATAGAATGACTGTTTAATGCAAAGGCTGGGTTTTAAAAGTCCAAATACTCGTTAAATACATAAAAAATATATATTTCCTCTACTTCACGGAAATCCATTTTTTGCGGGTGATCTTGGAATGCATCCCCCGCGAAAAACAAGGGATTACTGTATACCTTTATTTCACATATTTATTTATCACATTTGTATAATATCTGCTTAGATTATCCTGCCAATTCTGATGAACCTTGAAGAAGCTTCTTAAAATATCTGATAACAGGGGACTTCTGGTGGCACCCGAAGAAATAGCAAGGGATTCCTTATTGATAATACATCTGTTTGATATGTCCATGCTAGCTAGGTTTATACATACAGTATCTTTAACTATATTGTTAGGGGTTTTTTAGTTCAGATTTGATAATGTTGAATGAGCCTAAGCATTATGTTTTGTACATGTGATTCAATACATTGTATGAATCCATGCAAATGGCTAATTAAGCGAACCGTGATTTTATTTTATTTATTTATTTGTCCAATACACAAAACACATCAAGGGGAATGGGCATGAAGTATTACATACAAGGAAAAGATATGGAAATGGAGGAGAAGATATATGAGAGGGAGGAAAGATATATGACATATGGGATAAGGGGAGACAAATTGGACAGGGGACGAAAGGCACGCTGGTGCAGATATGTACGCCCCTCTTAGGAATCTGGCGAGGTCAATCGTGGATAGTATAAGGGTGAAATGTTGGGGGTTAGGGGTTGACACTACTGAGTCCGATAATGAGTTCCACGCTTCGACAACTCGATTGCTAAAGTTATATTTTTTACAGTCGAGCCTGGAGCGATTTGTTTAAGCTTAGTGTGACATGTTAACCCTAGTCTGATGTATTATCACATCTTTAGTAATCAACAGTAATATTTTGGTTAGTTTTCTTAAGAAATATTTGGAATGCCTTATTTTGCACAGCAGAAAACCTTTCTTGACCAGCTGCTGGAAGTGTGTTGTGTCTGTTTCCTGTTTTCTGTAGCAGTGAAATACTACCTTTTGATAGTTTTGTCTGTGTATTTTGTGAGTATGATGTATTAGTCACTCAGCAGTCGCTACAAGCTATTAAAACAGACAGTCTCTCAATAAATGAGATTACTATATTGGGTATGAATAAACATGATCCACAACCTGGATCTTTTATAAAAACAGTCCCAAAATATTTTGAGTCAATGTCAACATGTTTAGAACTTTTGCTAAAAGCTACAGATTAGAATTTCACTGATGAATAGTGCATTTTTTTCTCTTTTGTGGTCAATCTCCTTAACACGTGTGTTGCATTTAAAAATCCTAACCGTCTAATTTAAAAAATGACAAAAAAGTCAGTTTATTAGAAAAGCACAAAGTTCCTACTACTGCTGAATAAGACTGATTGCAATATTCCGAGTCTCCAGTTTATATGAAAATGTGTGGCAATTAAGTAAGATTACATCTCATTCCCTAAACTTCCGCCTGCTACCTCACGAATCCCAGCGACTGATAAGGTCCCACAGAGTTGGCCTTCTCTGGGTCCCGTTGACTAAACAATGTCGTTTGGCGGGCCCCAGGGGAAGAGCCTTCTCTGTGGCGGCCCCGGTCCTCTGGAACCAACTCCCCCCGGAGATTAGAACTGCCCCCACCCTCCCTGTCTTTCGTAAACTACTCAAGACTCACTTATACCGCCAGGCATGGGGGAGTTGAGACACCTTTCTCCCAGGCTTTTTTATACTTTGTTTTATGTTTGGTATGAATGTACTGTTTGGTTTAAAAAAAAATTAATAATGATAGAGTTTTATATGTTTTTTAATATTAGATTGTTCCACTGCTATATTGTTTTTATTACTGTTGTGAGCCGCCCCGAGTCTTCGGAGAGGGGTGGCATACAAATCTAATAAATAATAATAATAAATAATAAAATGGTTTAATGTGGAACCTATACGTCTATGAAAGTAGTTGGAGAGAAGAAATAGTAACATATATTTTTTTAAAAAGAGCCTGGGCAACCATTTGGTTGTTGAACAAATATTTAATGTGTGGCTGGTGAAGATTGCAGTGGGAATCATGATTTTGATATAAAGTCAGAAGAGGATCATGTCATATTTATGGGCAAGATTCTGGGTTTTTCCCCCCAGGGGTTGTTTGTTTTTGTTTCTGAAAATTATGTTCAATTTTTTTTTAGAAAAAAAAAAGGAAGATGTTATCTGTAGCTGAGTTGACCACTTAGTTGGCTCTGAGCTTGGTTGTTTGTTTGCAGACATTTCATCTGGATAACAGGATTATAGAGTACCAAGAACTGCACATTGAATTTTTCCTCCAGGAAAGATGGTGAACAGTGCATTGGGGTAAGAGACTGACTGGCTCAAAAGTAATCAGGAAGTTTCCGTGGCTGAGGATGACCTAGTCCTAGAATGTCAGTCTCACTCCTTCTTCCTGGTACAACAAATTAACCATTCCATTAAAGTGATGATGGGGAGGGTGACTGTTTTTTTAAAGAAGAGCAAAGTGTATATTTAGCATATGTTAGGGCCAAATGTGGAATATGGAAATATATTTACAGAAATATATTGTGAGGCTTCAGTGCAGTCAGGCGGTAGGGAAAGCAAGTAGGATGCTTGGCTGCATAGCTAGAGGTATAACAAGCAGGAAGAGGGAGATTATGATCCCGCTATATAGAATGCTGGTGAGACCACATTTGGAATACTGTGTTCAGTTCTGGAGACCTCACCTACAAAAAGATATTGACAAAATTGAACGGGTCCAAAGACGGGCTACAAGAATGGTGGAAGGTCTTAAGCATAAAACGTATCAGGAAAGACTTAATGAACTCAATCTGTATAGTCTGGAGGACAGAAGGAAAAGGGGGGACATGATGGAAACATTTAAATATATTAAAGGATTAAATAAGGTCCAGGAGGGAAGTGTTTTTAATAGGAAAGTGAACACAAGAACAAGGGGACACAATCTGAAGTTAGTTGGGGGAAAGATCAAAAGCAACATGAGAAATATTATTTTACTGAAAGAGTAGTAGATCCTTGGAACAAACTTCCAGCAGACGTGGTAGATAAATCCACAGTAACTGAATTTAAACATGCCTGGGATAAACATATATCCATCCTAAGATAAAATACAGAAAATAGTATAAGGGCAGACTAGATGGACCAGGAGGTCTTTTTCTGCCGTCAGACTTCTATGTTTCTATGTTTCTATTTAGGAAAATGTGTATCTCTTCATATCACAAAGAAGATATGACAGAATGAGAAAATATGAAAAGGGAATATGACCAAAACAGCAATTGGCCTGCATTGGCTGCCGATCAGCTTCCGGTCACAATTCAAAGTGTTGGTTACGACCTTTAAAGCCCTGCATGGCATTGGACCAGAGTACCTCCGGAACCGCCTGCTACCGCACGAATCCCAGCAACCGATAAGGTCCCACAGAGTTGGCCTTCTCCGGGTCCCGTCAACTAAACAATGTCGTTTGGTGGGCCCCAGGCGAAGAGCTTTCTCTGTGGCGGCCCCGGCCCTCTGGAATCAACTCCCCCCAGAGATTAGAACTGCCCCCACCCTTCTTGTCTTTCATAAACTACTCAAGACCTATCTATACCGCCAGGCATGGGGAGTTGAGACACCTTTCCCCCAGGCTCTTTATATTTTATATTTGGTATATATGTGTTGTTTGGTTTTTAAATATGATAGGGTTTTATATGCTTCTTTTTTAATATTAGATTTGTTTCCCTATAATATTGTTTTTTATTATTGTTGTGAGCCGCCCTGAGTCTTCAGAGAGGGGCAGCATACAAATCTAATAAATTATTATTATTATGAATTCATTACCACATAAATTACAAAAAGGATTTGTGTAACAGGATAAGGGATGATATGATAAAAAAATATAAAATTACCCAAGTACAGAAAATGTGCATAGGATTAGAATTTGGATCATTCATTGAAATGAAATGTGTGGAGATCTACGGAGAGGGGCGGCATACAAATCTAATTCATAAATAAATAATAAATAAAATAAATATAGTTGGTGAAGGCTGCTGTGAAAATCATGGTAACAATGTAAAGTAACAAGGGGGATCTTGTCATTCACATGGGCAAGACTGAGATTTTATGTTTCTTCCTGGGTTTGTTTGTAAGCGAAATATTTTTTTACATAATAAATAGTTAGGAAATACTTTTTTACACAATGAATAGTTTAACTATAGAACTAACGGTCATCAGATGTGATGAAGATCACCAGTTTAGTCAACTGTAAAAAGACTGGAAAAATTCCTTAAAGATAAGATCATTTATTAGTAGTTGTAGCAGCAATAACACACCTCGTATAACCCAGGCAGCATCATAAATAATAACTCTTGGGGAGAGAAAATGGAAAAGTCTACTTCTCTTTTAATTGGTGTTCCCTGCCAGTTGATATTTGAAATGTGAATATAAGGTATTAAAAGGTAGTCCTCACTTAATTGGGCCTGAAACTGTACCGCTAAATGATGTCACAAAGTAAAATATTACAAGACATACTAGCTTATAACATCAGTTCTAGTTGCACTCATGAAACAAATTACCTGGAGTAGTTAAATGTAATGTCACATGATGGTGATTTGCAACTATTATCTGGCTTCCCCACTAACTTCATTTGTCACAAGCCTATTGTAAATGTTGAAGATGGTGATCATGTCATTGAAGGATACTGGAACCACCATAAATGCACAACAATTGTTAAATGCCTGAATTGTGATTGCATGACTGCAAGGACACTGTGATAGCAAGACTGGTTCAAATCTCTTTTTTCAGCCCTATTAAAACTTTAAACAGTCACTAAATGAGCAGTTAGTAAACAAGGAATATCTTGATATACTGTACACCCTTTTGTCACAATGCAAACCAGTGGGGAAGGTAAGTAGAACCCACCCCTGTTTAAAACCCATATTCATTTTCTTCATGCTATTGTTTTCTGCATTTGATGGAATCCAATGATTGTTCAAAATTACCTGTTGAAGCTCTTAAAGTTGGGTAGTTCTGGTATTGCTTCTGGCTTAAACAATTTAGGATACAAAGCTTCCAGCAGCTCAGGGTCATTACTGATGGCCTCAATCCAAGGCGATTGATAGTATTTTGGTACAGACGTAGTGTTGAACTTCTCAGGAGGAATTGTCTTCAAAGGTCCAGAGTAACCTTTAGGAGAAGGAGGGTACAAACACATTTGAATTTGATAATACATTTGGACAATTCATTGTTACTATATCTCTAGTAACTGACACAACATTATAATTATATTTTATAGCCCTGATAAGACGGAGTGGCTGTGGGTTTTGCTTCCCAGGGACAATTCCATCTGTCCGTCCATCACCCTGGGTGGGGAAACAGAGAGGGTCTGCAACTTGGGCGTCCTCCTCAATCCACAGCTCACATTGGAGAAACATCTTTCAGCTGTGGCGAGGGGGGCGTTTGCCCAGGTTCGCCTGGTGCACCAGTTGCGGCCCTATTTGGACCGGGGGTCACTGCTCACAGTCACTCATGCCCTCATCACCTCGAGGCTCGACTACTGTAACGCTCTCTACATGGGGCTACCTTTGAAAAGTGTTCAGAAACTTCAGATCGTGCAGAACACAGCTGCGAGAGCAATCATGGTTTCCCCCAGGTATGCCCATGTTACACCAACACTCCGCAGTCTGCATTGGTTGTCGATCAGTTTCTGGTCACAATTCAAAGTGTTGGTTATGACCTATAAAGCCCTTCATGGCATCTGACCAGAATACATCCGGGTCCGCCTTCTGCCGCACGAATCCCAGTGACCGGTTAGGTCCCACAGAGTCGGACTTCTCCAACTAAACAATGTCGTCTGGTGGGACCCAGGGGAAGAGCCTTCTCTGTGGCGGCCCCAACCCTCTGGAACCAGCTCACCCCTGAGATTAGAACTGCCCCCACCCTCCTTGCCTTTCGTAAACTTCTTAAAACCCACCTCTGCCGTCAGGCATGGGGGAATTGAGACATCTCCCCTTGACCTATACAATTCGTCTATGGTATGTTTGTGTTTATGTTTGGTTTTAAATAAGGGTTTTTAATTATTTTAAACATTAGATTTGTTATATGCTGTTTACTAGTGTTGTTAGCCGCCCCGAGTCTACGGAGAGGGGCGGCATACAAATCTAATAAATAAATAAATAAATTTTAATAATATTTTTAAAATAGGTAGCTTTAGGTCATTATTCTGTGTCCTGTACCTTTGAAGTATTCCTGTTGAATATCAGTGGCTTTGCTCTGGAAATAACAATTTGGTTTCACATTTTCATGTATTATGTATTATAAAGAAAAATCATATTTGAAAAGGATGGATGGAAAAATATGAAAGCCAAGGTAGTAGTTTCAAAACTTGTAACCATGAAGTTTCCACCCATGCAAGATTTAGCTGTGCCCTAAATATAGAACCATTTAAACATCTTCAGTAAGGCAGGTACAGATGGCTATATATAATTTGAGCAGTCAAGGAATTGCGGAGCAGCATGTCAGTCAAATGAACAACCTACCCTGAAGGGCCGGAATCAGGAGAAACCAGCTTGGCTAATTTCCAGCAGATGTCGGGCAGGCACTAATTAGCTGCCTTTGCAACATCACTCCCCCTCACTACATAGTTTTTAAGTAGGTTAAGAAATAAAAGCATTTTAAAAATAATAAAGTGGCAAGCAAATATAATGGAAAATATAATCCACTCGAACCAGGTAAGATCAAGAAGACCTTATTAGCTTATTATTTTTAAGAAAATATGTGAGAAGAGTTAAACTGTGGAAAGGGGAGACAAACTTGTACCAAAAACTAGGGCTGTACAGATATATGGAGGCATATTTATTTATTTTATTTATTTTATTTATTTTATTTATTTTATTTATTTTATTTATTTTATTTATTTTATTTATTTTATTTATTTTATTTATTTTATTTATTTTATTTATTTTATTTATTTTATTTATATTTTATTTATTTTATTTATTTTATTTATATTTTATTTATTTTATTTATTTTATTTATTTTATTTATTTTATTTATTTTATTTATTTTATTTATTTTATTTATTTTATTTATTTTATTTATTTTATTTATTTTATTTATTTATTTTATTTTATTTTATTTATTTATTTTATTTTATTTATTTATTTTATTTATTTTATTTATTTTATTTATTTTATTTATTTTATTTATTTTATTTATTTTATTTATTTTATTTATTTTATTTATTTTATTTATTTTATTTATTTTATTTATTTATTTTATTTATTTTATTTATTTAATTTACTTACTTACTTACTTACTTACTTACTTATTTACTTACTTATTAGATTTGTATGCCGCCCCTCTCCGTAGACTCGGGGCGGCTAACAACAATAATAAAACAACATGTAACAAATCTAATATTTAAAATAATTTTAAAAACCCTTATTTAAAAAACCAAACACACACACAAGCATACCATGCATAAATTGTATAGGCCTAGGGGGAAGGGAATATCTCAGTTCCCCCATGCCTGACGACAAAGGTGGGTTTTAAGGAGGTTACGAAAGGCGAGGAGGGTGGGGGCAATTCTGATCTCTGGGGGGAGTTGGTTTCAGAGGGTCGGGCCGCCACAGGGAAGGCTCTTCCCCTGGGTCCCGCCAAACGACATTGTTTAGTCGACGGGACCAGAAGGCCAACTCTGTGGGACCTAACCGGTCGCTGGGATTCGTGCAGCAGAAGGCGGTTCCGGAGATATTCTGGTCCGATGCCATGAAGGGCTTTATAGGTCATAACCAACACTTTGAATTGTGACCGGAAACTGATCGGCAACCAATGCAGACTGCGGAGTGTTGGTGTAACATGGGCATACCTGGGGGAAACCATGATTGCTCTCGCAGCTGCGTTCTGCACGATCTGAAGTTTCCGAACACTTTTCAGAGGTAGCCCCATGTAGAGAGCATTACAGTAGTCGAACCTCGAGATGATGAGGGCATGAGTGATAGTGAAGCAATACTATGGATTAATAATGTGCCTCAGTGTTAGAACAGGATGGCCAAATTGAGTAAAACAGCTGACTGGATTGATTCATCTTCTGGGTGTAGTATAGCACATTTTTTTGAGTCAAGAGTCACTGTCCTGGACTAGATTCCTGCAATGATTCAAATCAACATATTTTATGTAGCCTCTCATTATTATTTAAAGCAAGTGCCCCTTGGCTATTTAATGGAAATGTTATCATTTAAGAACAACAATAAATTGCAACTGGCATCAGAATATAGTTAATTCCATGATTGTGTGCATGTATATATACTATCAATATTTATTCAGCAGTAAGTCATGCTGCGTTCAATAGTGTACAATTTCAGGAAATTGTGAGGACAGTCCCAGCTTTAATTAAATAAATCTCCCTTGAGTCAAGTCCATTATGTGGCACTTATAAAAAAAAGACTATGACCATTGTATAATTTATTTCTTACAAATTAGACAGCTCATGTTTTCCAAATGGTAACAGAAAGGTTCTTTGTGTCTTGATGTCTTCAAATAAGTAAAACAAGTTTTCTTACAGGTTTTTAAATACGCTAGCAAAAAGTATTTTTGCTGCCAGAAAATTAAATTATCCTCAGTAACTCTCATAGAAAAGTTCCTTTAAATCTTTGTATTTGATTCAAAACCTGAATATTGATGTTGTGTCAATCTAAAACAGAAGTCTTCAAACTTGGCAACTTTAAGACTTGTGGACTTTAGAATTCTGGAAGTTGAAGTCCACAAGTCTTAAAGTTGCCATATTTGAAGACCCCTAGAAAATGTTAGATGCTATCAGTAACAACAAGAACAACAAAAATGATAGCTTTATAAAGCTTCCTTATTCATAAGGAACACTCTGACTTCTCTAAACCATAAAAAAAATCTTATTTTTAAATTATGACAATTAATGTCTGACATTTATTAAGACAATTTGCATAAAGTATCATTATACTAAATTCCAATCCAAACACACTTAAAATAAACATCCACCTAAATTAAAATCTTCCAGACAATCAGTGGTGGATTCCAGCCGATACGACTAATTGTGTGCAGCTCCATGGCTCTGGTGCGCGAATGCAGGATTGAGCACAATTTTGCTCCCGTGCAAGTTTCAGAGAAATGTTTTGCTTCCGCAAATGTGGGGAAGCACGTGCATCCCCGTGTGAGATTTTGTTTCCCCCACAGGTGCTGGAATCAAAATTGCGCTTGATCTCACATTCCCATGTCAGGGTTGCAGAGCTGCACGCAATTAGCCATACCTGCAGGAGCCCACCACTGCAGACAATCCACAGTAAATATACAAGGGAAGAGTCAGAACACTTTCCTCAAATCATGTTGTTTTAGAACTACAGTATATTTTTATTTAAAGTATTATTGCGTCTTCCTCTTCCACCCACGCAGAGCGAACGGAGCATTTTCCTTTCTCTGGGGGCTTAAAGATGGTATAAACCACTTCGCTGTGGTGACTCCCTTGCGCTGCCTCCCATACACCCAGCGTAAGGTTGCCTCTCGGAGCATCTGGCCACAGAAAGGCAAAAGGGGGCGCTTCGCCACAGCCAGATCAACTCGGCTTTAGCCAAACTGAGGAGTCACCACAGTGAAGGAAAGACACCGGCTACAAAGTGAGCGAGTGAGCAAGAGGAGACGGGAGACCTTCAGCATGGGGAGGAAGAGGAAGCAGGTAGCAATAGTAGCAGCAGCAGCTGCCTTTCGGTCAAAGAAGTGGGAGATTCCCCCCTCTCGCCCGCCTGGGTTTCTCTCTCTGGCACAGTGTATGGGAGGCGCGTGCTCCTCCTCACCGCCTCAGAGTCCCTCTTTTTTTTTAAGCCTTAAAGTTTTGGATTTTTAAAATTCCCCTCACCTTCTTCCTTCAGCAGCGACTGTCCTCCTCCTCTTCTTCCTCCCCCTCCTCCCACCCAAATTCCGAGCTTTTATTTCTTTCCTAATGGGTTTGCATGCATTATTTGCTTTTACATTGATTCCTACGTGAAAAAATGCTTCTACTTACAAACTTTTCTACTTAAGAACCTGGTCACGGAATGAATTAAGTTCTTAAGTAGAGGTACCACTATATTGCCTTCTTTTTCTTATTGTTAATATATTCTAGTGTTTTTATTATTATTTTAATATCTGTCATCTTTTGGGGGGGAATATAATCTATTTTGCCTAGATGTATACTTTGGGAAATATATTATCTTGTACAGTATATTCAGTTAGTACATTTCTATCCAGATTTGGACCAGTTTTATACTTGCTTGAGCCATTATATTTAGTGGAAAATTTATTCTTACAATACTGGATTTCTTTAGTTCTGCTTTCTTTATTACTGAAAAACTGTCTATAAGTTTAATTTATTGAATTAATTACAGAATTAATTACATTAGTTGCCTCCTCTTCCCTAACTAATACCAACTCTTAGATAATCTGCAAAATTATTTATTTATTTTGACATAACCAGTCAATATGAAATTGCGTATTATTGACTTAGAAATTACAATTTATCTAATCTAACAGTAATTAGAACTTGATATCTGACCTTATTCACTACAAGTTAAATGTAAAATCTGTATTCCATGCTGAACTATAATTCTTCCCAAAGTTTCTAAGGAAAGCACTGTGATTGATTTGTTTAATAAGCTAGTTCAAAAGTTTTACTTGCAATACCTGTAAAATCTCCTAACTATCTGTCCCAGTTACATTGCAGGATTTCTGTTTCATCTACTATATAGCTATACTAGAATTTTTTTTATTTTTTTTATTTATTCATTTGTCCAAAACAAAATACATATGGAAGAGAATAGACATGAAGTAATATATATAAAGATAATATGTAAAAATAGAGGAGAAGATATATGAAAGGAAGAAAATATATATGATATATGAGATAAAGGAAGGACAATTGGACAGGGGACAGAAGGCACTCTAGTGCACTTATGTACGCCCCTTACTGACCTCTTAGGAACCTGGAGAGGTCAATCGTGGATAGTCTAAGGGAGAAATGTTGGGGGTTAGGGGTTGACACTATTGAGTCCAGTAATGAGTTCCATGCTTCAACAACTCGATTGTTAAAGTCATATTTTTTACAGTCAAGTTTGGAGCGGTTGATATTAAGTTTGAATATTAAAATTGCATCACTGAGAAAGCTAGTTGGATTACTATCCTATATAATCTGGATGTTTTATTTATTTCAACTGTAGAATAATCCTTAAATGTTGGATATGACAGTTCCATTCCTTTCACAGTAACTATTATGATTCAGCTACATCATTTTGATGTGAATATAGACATTTCATCATCTTTCTCGAGTGGTACTTAAGAGTAGTTCTCCTGGAGACTTATTAATTCTTTGCTATTTTAAAAAGATTGTTTAATATAAAAGCTGTGCAATAGCTTACCTGGGGCAATAGTTTCAGGATTGGGTGGACCCCTTGGATCAGGTGTATTAGGAGGTGTCATTGGTGCATTTAGATGATTAGCTTCCATGCCATGAGCATCCAACTGGACACACTGTATGATTTCATTGAGCTATAATTGAATAGGAATAAGAATCACATCTATTAATTACAAATACCATTTAAGAGATACGGCAGAGTGTATCTTGGCTAGTCAGCTTTCCCTAACCGGAAAAGGGATAGTGTAGCTGGTCTTCTTAATGGCTTTTTAGCCATTTTTGCCTCTCTCTTTTTGTATCTGAGCGACTATGAAATAAGCTTCACAAACTCTGCATTAACTGTTAATTACTACTCATGTTTAATGGATATGGGAATAGAGAGGTGCAAGGGTTTTAATTGGCTGTCAAACCTACAATGAAAATTATCTGATATGCTGAGAATTATAGGCTTCTAATGCTCTTATCAAGATTTTTTTTGAATGAAATGTCTGTGATAAAGGCATAATCAATAGCTCTGTTTTAGGACCTTTTTCATAGAGAAACTACCAAAACACCTAAAACACGATTTAAGTATTGCCCACAAGATCATATGCTGCAATGTCCTACCGGTCAATGACTACTTCAGCTTCAACCGCAACAACACAAGAGCACGCAACAGATTCAAACTTAATATTAACTGCGCTAAACTTGTCTGTAAAAAATATGATTTTAACAATCGAGTTGTCGAAGCATGGAACTCATTACCGTACTCAATAGTGTCAACCCCTAACCCCCAACATTTCTCCCTTAGACTATCCACGATTGACCTCTCCAGGTTTCTAAGAGGTCAGTAAGGGGCGTACATAAGTGCACTAGTGTGCCTTTCATCCCCTGTCCAATTGTCTTTCCTTTATCTCATATATCATATATATTTTCTTCCTTTCATATATCTTCTCCTCTATTTTTACATATTATCTTTATATATATTACTTCATGTCTATTCTCTTCCATATGTATTGTGTATTGGACAAATGAATAAATAAAATAAAAATAAATAATAGGTGAAATAGGAGAACTACACAATTGGTTTCAGTGAGGTATTGGATTCTAGACCCTTCAAGCTAATCTGATCAGGTCTTTAGCTCTTTTATGCAGAAGGGAGTTTACATTTTCCAAAAATTGAACTGCAGACTAAATATAATGAAAAGGATACACAGATTCTGTGTAGGAACAAGATTTTTTTTAAAAGTCTACTATGGAAAGGTTGACATTGACTCATCTATTTCATTTTTTAGAATTCCTAGATTAAGAGAAATTATTAATATATGGGCATCAGAGTTTTAACAATTAAAGGAAATGCTTCTTCAATGGCCCCATTGCAGGTGTTGAAGTTCAATAGTTTATTGGGAAAGCGAACGTGCACATACACACCAGTGGCAATCACACCACCTCTACTGCATTAAGATTATCATTGCTTTTCTCAATGGATGTATGAGACATCGATATATGTTAAAATTAAATTGGCTCTCTTAAAATCTCTTTGCCTTGCTATACTCAACACTTTCTCTTATTCGTTTACAATTCAAAATATTAGATATACTGTAATGAGCTACTGAGAATATTTCTAGTTCATATTACCAATACAGATCTACCCTACACCGCCTCTTTCTTTTTTTCTTTTTCTTTTTTCTTTCTTTGTTTGTTTGTTCTGTTTGCTTGGTTTTGTTTTGTCTTGTCTCTTGTTTACTGTTAAATGCATATTGTCTAGGCCATAGTTTGATATACAATCTTTGTTTCTTAATTACCCATTTCTTTGTTTGTTTGTTTGTTTGTTCTGTTTGCTTGGTTTTGTTTTGTCTTGTCTCTTGTTTACTGTTAAATGCATATTGTCTAGGCCATAGTTAAATGCATATTGTCTAGGCCATATACAATCTTTGTTTCTTAATTACCCATTTCTTTTTTCTTCTGTATCTCGATATGTTTACACTGTTATCCATATTTAAATGTATTCATTGTATTTATCCTTGTAAATAAAAACTTTATATATAAAAAAAGATTATCATTGCTGCAATCATATGTCCCATTAGTTTGGAACAAACATCATTGGAACTTACTTGTAAAAATGTATGGTACTTATTTAAAACATACAGAGTGATAATTAGTATCAGCTACAGAATGAATCCCTGTTCCCCAGGGGTTGGTTCTGGATCCTTTTGCTGCTGGTTCCTTCAGGGTTGCACCATGTATGCATGTGCCCACAGCAATAAAAAATACTATTTGTGTATACGCAGAAGCAAAAATCCAAGATGGCAGCGCCCATAGAGACACTGACAGAATCGGCTCAGTGATGCCATCGCCGAACTACTAATGGTTCTAAAGAAACCCTTAGAACCAGTACGAATATACTTCCGCTCTTCCCTGATTCTCTGATTCCTTCAGGTCAAATAAAGATGATTTTAGATCGTAGGGTTAGTCCTCTCCCAAATGGTCATCTGAGGGCTAAAATACTTTTCCAAAAATTCAGAATTTTGGAAATCCATGTTCTAGCCCAGTTTTGGTGAACCTATGGCATAGATGCCACAGGTGGCACGCGGAACCCTATCTGCTGGCACGCAGATGCCATAGCTCAACTCCAACATGCAGGTGTGTGCTGGCCAGCTGATTTTGGACTTGCACAGAGGCTCTGGGAGGGTGTTTTTTGCTTTCAGAGAGCCTCAGAGGGATGGGGGAGAGCGTTTTTACCTTCTCCTGGCTCCAGGGAAGTCTTTGGAGCCTGGGGAGGGTGAAACACGAGCCTATGGGCCCACCAGAAGTTGGAAAACAGGCCGTTTCCAGTCTCCTGAGGGCCTCTGTGTGGTGGGGGAAGATGTTTTTACTCTCCCCGGGCAGTGAATTATGGGTGTGGGCCTTGCGCATGTGCAATAGTGTGCGCGCACACTCTTTTGGCACCCGAGGAAAAAAAGGTTTGCCATCACTGTTCTAGCCAATCCCTTGATTATGTATGATCTTCAGAAGGTTCCTTCTTCTTCTTAAGTTGTATCACAGCATACCTCAAATACACCCCCATATTTTGAATTTGGTTTTTGATATTTTGAAAATATTAAAGACTCTGCAATGTGAAGCAGAGTATAGAATTCTGCTATATTTATATGATACATTTTACAGATGTCAGAAACTTTTTTTGCTCTTTGAACTTTATTAACACAAGAGTCCAGTATGTTTACTATTTATACAATTATTATTTATATGTCTCTTGACTCCTAGCATTTCCTAGATTATTTTTTGAAATGGTACACATTGAATGGCGTTCCATTGAATGTACATTCCTACTTAAAGTCAGCTATCCCTTTCATAATTATATTGCCTTGATCAAATGAGTTTGAAATATGTCAGTGCTTCTTAATTTATTCAATGAATGCGTTTTTTAAAGTGGACTTTTTGTACTTGACATTTTACTGCTTGAAATTCCATAATTATTAATATTGAAAGAATCATCTAGGCCATCAGTACATTTTAAATAGAAGTGATTTTATTAAAATGGTATGAATTAATAATCAGGATTTGCAACGATAAGGTTTGATTTTTCTTTTCTGAGCATTCTATTTTTCTTTTTGTTCTTTTAGTTTGTATAAGTTTTTACCTTTGTAATTGTAATTTTTAATAAAACTACTATTAAAAAAAGTAAATGCTAGATTCAAAGATTATCCAAGCAAAATATAGAATTCAATTTTAGAATAAGCTTATAAAGAAATACAGAGGTATAAGAGTATCTACATTTTATTATGAGATCAAAGTGCATCTGTTTCTCATTTGTGGTCTCAGTCCTCACATGTTTGCTTCGGTGTTTGCTTCTGCTTGGTGGGATTGAATTTCTAAGTATGCAAAGAATAATATTTTGTAACAGGAAAGATAATGTTTCTTTTCTTCAGACAGAAAGATCAGCCATGCTGATCTTCCCTGAAATAATGAATGTATACACAGAAAGATGTGCTAGTATTTTTGCGATTCATCTATAGAGTTCCAAGGATTCACTCTAGGATCAAAGGGCAAAACTAGATGTTTACTTGGCAAGTAACTACTTAAGTTTGGTGATGGTGAATAGTCTTGCTGTTGACCATTATTTTGAATTAAATGTCCTAAAACTATAGGAAATCTTTTCAAAGTAAGTGATGCCTAAAAGCCAATTTACTTTCTGACACTTAGAACTAAGTCAAATTACTAAATCTGGAAATTTACCAGTTACTGTTCTGTTGGGCTCTCTGGTAGACTCCTCCCGAAAATTTACAGGTACAAATTTCAGACACACACACGTTTGAAAATTCAAAACCATGTTCTTTATAATGAAAATTCACTGAAACTAAGCCCTCTTTTTGTATAGCAAAGAGCACTCGTCTCCAAACAAACTGGTAATTGGTACAAGTCCCTTATCAGTTCTGTGATACTTAGCTTGCAGCTGTGAGGCAATTCACAGTCCTTCTTCTTTCACAAAGTGAAACACACTTTGCTCTGGTTTAGTTTCAAAGCGGGGAAAAATCAGCACATAAAAGGTCAAACGCAGCAAAGCAGGCACGAAACACAACGATCAGATAATCCTCCTCAATGGCCAAACCCACAGGCTGCTATTTATAGCAGCCTCACTAATTACCACAGCCCCACCCAACCACAGGTGGCCTCATTTTCTTTGATAATAATCTCTCAGTTGTTGTTGCCTATGCATCGCTCTCCGCATGCGTGGCTGTGTCATTAACTCTTGTTCTGAATCCAAGGAGGAGCTAGATAATTGATCTCCTTCTGAGCTGTCTACCACACTCTCCTCCTCCCTGTCACTCATGTCTTCTTGGTCAGAGGAGCCTTCATCAGCAGATTCCACCGGGGGCAAAACAGGCCTGCAGCATGTGGATGTCTCCCCCACATCCACAGTCCTTGGGGCAGGAGCTGGGCCAGAGCTAACCACAACAGTTACTCATTAGCATTTTGACAAATTAAGTACATAATCGATCAGTTTTACTGAGTTTAGGAACTCATGAATTTTTCTACGACTCTCATGCTGCCTTACAACTGAAAACTAAATAAAATACTCACATTTCTTGGTTTGCTAGATAAAAAATGAAGGTTTTCATATGTGTACTTGTCTGATCTCCTTTGCCGCATTTTGAACAGTCTTGCTCCTCGATTGCTGAGTACTGATAGTTCTTCCAGCATGATATCCCTGGGAATGCTAACCTTTTTCCCAAGATCCATTTGAGGGGATTCTACAAAAGAAAACATATTTCTATGAGAATTCTCCTACATCATTGGTATGATTAATATGGTAATAGGTCAATTTCAATGTTAGATTATTCCCCCCCTAATAAAGCTGATTACTTTCAGATAAATCCCAATTCAAAAGACTACCTTTAGATAAATGATTAAAATAAGATATTGTCTTTGCAACAATACAGTGTTCCCTCGATTTTTACGGGTTCAAACTTCGCGAAACGTCTATACCACGGTTTTTCAAAAATATTAATTAAAAAATACTTTGCGGTTTCTCCCCCCTATACCACGTTTTTCCCCGCCCGATGACGTCATATGTCATTGCCAAACTTTCATCTGCCTTTAAAAAACATTTTTTAAAATAAACTTTAATAAATAAACATGGTGAGTAATAATCTAAATGGTTGCTAAGGGAATGGGAAATTGTAATTTAGGGGGTTAAAGTGTTAAGGGAAGGCTTGGGATACTGTTCATAGCCAAAAATAGTGTATTTACTTCCGCATCTCTACTTCGCGGAAATTCGATTTTCGCGGGCGGTCTCGGAACGCATCCCCCGCGAAAATCGAGGGAACACTGCTAAAGGCATAGAAGGCAATTATAGCAATGCCAGAACCTGTAATTTGAGAGAGAAAATAGTAACAAGGCTGCCTTCATGAAATCCATTCTTTTCAATGATATTAAATTATTGCTAATATATACTGAAATCATAATTACATATATCCAGACCAGTAGGTTTCAAGGTGTAGGAGATGTGTGAGAATCATTCTTATTTCCCTCCTGAATCAAAATGTGGAAAACGGTAACACATACTGGTAAACTCTTTTCCTGGGTCAAAATTGGCCTAAAATTTATTAAATGCCCATTATTGTTCTTATATTGTTTAAAAACAATTCCGCATCAAGAGAGCACACTAGCAGAAAATATGTGAATTTGTCTGTCTTCTACATGCACTACTTCTGTTGTTGTAGTATGTCTGTCCTGTAATGAAAGGATTGGTAGTGGGAATTTGGTAGTGGGGATATTTATTAAAGTTCCACATTAGAATGTGGTGGTTGTAAAGTATATTTTTTCTCATCAGTTAAAAAACCTGCTAGTGTAATGAAATGAACAGGATAAGAGTGGTTTATAAAATCAAATTATAGTATATCTGATGCAGTGGAAACTTTTATAATATATCCACCCACCAATCTAAATCTTAAATATATAAATAGAACATTACATTAAAATAAGTACTGTCATGTAAAATGGTATGGAATTTGGGAGAATGAAAAATTACATTACCAGCATCATTTTATCTTCTCATATTGAATCGAAAAACATTATTCCAGATTCTATATCATGTCTAACATGACCCCAGATTTGTTAGAAAAATATTTTTTAAAAGCTGAGGCATGAACTGGTCGCCCTAGATGAACTGTTAATCTTGCAGACAACAATTATTTCAATTTTTAAATAGAAATACAATATTGATAACTTATTTTTAGTTTATAACTTATAAGATTTTCACTTGTCGTGCAGGTGTAAGGTTTTTATTTTGGGTCTAAAGATTAAATTCGAACACTAAATTGGACAATCTTGAAGAAAGATAAGAAATTTTTGAAATTTGAATGCACAGCTATATTCATTTTTATTTGGACAGTCTTGAAGAAAGATAAGAAATTTTTGAAATTTGAATGCACAGCTATATTCATTTTTATTTGAACATGGGCACATATGTTTTAGGACAGTTTCCAAGATCAAACCTTAGCTCTGTTTTTAACATCAGAAGAAAGTGGAATATTTAAACTGTTTATTTTGAGGTGCATACATCCTATAAAATAGCATTATACTCAGTTGAAGGTTGTGTCATTCTTTGCTTTGGGAGAAAAGAAGGCTAGTGTTGATCAGCCAAAGACTTCCAGTGATGGCAAAACAGAAGATTCTGTTGCCAAATGTTTCTTAAAATAAATTATCTGGGAAGTATGCCTTGTGTGGTTGGATATGAACACAAACTTATTTGAGTGGGAGAGGTGGAGACTGAAATATAACATTTCATATAATTTGCTTTTTAATTTAAAATTGCATAGGTTTAAACCCTTAAAGATAGTTTTAAGTCAAAGATGGAAACATTTCCCTCCCCAGGAATTCTATAATACAGTGTCCAGACATTAGCATCTCCTCAAAAAAATATTCCAAAAGTCAATTCTAGGCAGAATATGCATCAGCTGTTGAGTTACTTCATTCCTCCACAGCAGTTGTTCATCTGAAAATAGCTTTGAAATGAAAAGAAGCCATTACAAAAGGATTCGTTACCATAGGCAGCGCAATAGCTGCATGAGATTATTTATGGCAACATACCTAGAGGGAAAGCTATAGGAGAAATATTGCTGTAAGACTAAAAAGAAAGATTAGATGTGACAATAGCAGGATAGCAGGTATTTAACTACGTACCATTCAGCTGGATCTCCTTCATGATGGCTGATGCTTGCTGCTTTCTCTCTTTGATCATGTCAGAATGTGAGAGCATTGTTGTGATCAGCAAAAAAATTCTTACTAGAAGAGAAGATGGTTAAATGTTATATCAAAAAGTGCATTAGTTTGTATTGTAAACCACTGCTCCAGAAGTTTACAAAGGCTATATTTTTAATCTCAATTCTTGACAAATTATACAAAATATACTCTACCACACTGCATATACACCTTAGAGCATCAACAGTTCCTTTGTTTTATTAAACTGATTATTTGACAGGTTGAGGATTGGCCTTCTTATTTTTTCTGAAGATGTTCATCTTTGCTGAAATATAGATAATTCATTTTTTTTTGTTATCAACGAAGTCAGTGTATCTGTTGCCTCAATGCTATGGATATATCCTCAATGAACTTCATTGTTGTTTTTTTCTGTTTTCAGCCTTTAAAAAATAAAACCTTTTGCAATTTCTATTACGGGGCCCCTAAAAATCAGTGACCGCATCAATTGCTGAATTAGCCTCTATTAATAAGCAACAATCTAGACAGAGAACCATCTTGGTAATGCTGCAATATCTCTCTACAGTAAATTGCCTGTTTGTTTCTGCAAGCTATTGCACTCATAGGACAATCAATGTCATTTATTTCAGGAAACAATATGCTCACTTACCTTATTGTTCAAGAAAACACTGATCTTGATGCTTTGAGCAGGATGTATGGAATTTGCTATGAATGGGGATGACCTATCCAGTCCTGAGAGGTTTCTATGCTTCTTCTAGGGTTTGCATGATGCCTAGTACCAAGACAAACTGGGGACTGACCCTCTCCCAAAAGATTGGCATCTAGCTGACATAAAGTAGCTATTTATAGATGCAAACATCCAGCCACTCATATCTTCCTGGCAAAAGAAGAGAACAGAAATGATTCTGCTCCGTGCATCACAAAAGAGCATGCATGACTTCCACAGGTTATTGAAATATTTGATAGAACAACTATACATGTGCAGCTCATCCGGCCATCACCTTTGAAAAAACTATTCTCTATGTTGTAAGTGGGCAGAAAAACATATAAAAACAAGGTCAACTAAATGTATAGCAAGAAGTAAATGAATTGAAAATTTTATTTATTTATTTATTTATTCATTTGTCCAATACATAGGAAGAAAAATAAACATGTAGTAATATATATAAGGGTAAAGTGAACTTAGAGGAGAGGATATGTGAAAGAAAGAAAATATATATGATAAGTGAGAGAAAGGAAAGACAATTGGACAGGGGACGAAAGGCACACACCAGTGCACTTATGTACGCCCCTTACTGGCCTCTTAGGAACCTGGAGAGGTCAATCGTGGAGAGTTTAAGGGAGAAATGTTGGGGGTTAGGGGTTGACACAATTGAGTCTGGTAATGAGTTCCACGCTTCGATAACTCGATTGTTGAAATCATATTTTTTACAGTCAAGTTTGGAGCGGTTCGTATTAAGTTTGAATCTGTTGCGTACTCTTGTGTTGTTGCGGTTGAAGCTGAAGTAGTCATTGACCGGTAGGAGGTTGCAGTATATGATCTTGTGGGCAATACTCAAATCGTGTTTTAGGCGCCGTAGTTCTAGGCTTTCTAGGCCCAGGATTGTTAGTCTATTTTCGTCGGATATTCTGTTTCGAGTGGAGGAGTGAAGGGCTCATCTGGTGAAGTATCTTTGGACATTTTCAAGGGTGTTGATGTCTGAGATGTGGTATGGGTTCCAGACAGATGAGCAGTAGTCTAGGATGGGTCTGGCAAAAGTTTTGTAGGCCCTTGTGAGTAGAAAATGAATAATTCTTAGTTGATAGATATAGAATGCTCTTGTAATAATAGCTAAAGTTTACTCTTGGACAAAACCTTGCTAGATATTACTCAGTGTTGTTTGTACCGAAATAGTATTCTTATACTTAAATGTAAGACCCCACATGTAATAGAGAAAACCATAATGTTAGTAGCATTCAACAGAGCACCCTTTCCTTTCTTTTAATGCTAGCTGTGCCACAACTTCAACATTAATGAGGTGGCTTACATTTGTAGCTTTGTTACTCAACAGAACAACCAGACATATGTTCATGTTCACTTCTGGTGGAAAAAGGGAGATAATTATTTCTAGAAATGTAATACTGTCCGGATATTACTGGTTCTCAAAATTAACAGATCAGATTCTGGTCTGTAAAAATTAAATTGGAATTGAATTGGTGAGGAGGGTGGCATATGAGTTGAATAATTCAATTCAATTCAATTTATTAGATTTGTATGCCGCCCATCTCCGAAGACTCGGGGCGGCTCACAACAATAATAAAAACAGTATAACAGTGAACAAATGTAATATTAAAAGAAAAGATATATAAAACCCCAACAATTAAAACCATACAACACATACATACCAAACATAAAATATAAAAGCCTGGGGGATGTGTCTCAGTTCCCCCATGCCTGGCGATATAGGTGGGTCTTGAGTAATTTGCGAAAGACAAGGAGGGTGGGGGCTGTTCTAATCTCTGGGGGGAGTTGATTCCAGAGGGCCGGGGCCGCCACAGAGAAGGCTCTTCCCCTGGGGCCCGCCAAACAACATTGTTTAGTCAACGGGACCTGGAGAAGGCCAACTCTGGGGGACCTTATATGTCATTGGGATTCATGCGGTAGCAGGCGATTCCGGAGGTACTCTGGTCCATTGCCATGTAGGGCTTTAAAGGTCATAACCAACACAATTTATTAATAAATAAATAGATCCAGAACATTCAGACGTGCTCATACATGATAGAATTACAATAGATATTACAATAAGGTTAACAATAGCTATATAATCATTGCCTAGAGAGAGGAAAGTATATAATTTAATATATAAATAGGGCACAAATTGCTATACATCTAAAACAGCGTTACCAAACTCCATTCAATCATCTGTTGCATAATTGTTTCTTCACCTTTCATAAAATTTGCCCAAGATATTTAGGCTTAGTATAACCACCATTCATAGTCTTCTCTTCTTCGGCACCATTATACTAATTCCTGATATTATATCCTGTGAACATAATTCCAAGTTGCTACATTATTTTATGAAACCACAAATAATTTAGAGACTGATTATTGCCTTATGCTATATAACTTTATTTGGGCTAGTTATATGCAGTTCTACTAATAAGTGTTCTAGAACAAACTGAATAAATTTCACATTTTATGTAAGATTATAAAAAATTGAAAAGCTATCTAAAATAAATATTTTGCATCTCTGCCTGTGTGATATGCCAATCCCATTTCAAAAAGTAAGCTAATTATAGTTGACTGAACTCTCCAATATGCCACTTACATTTCCCCCCGAGTATGCTATAATCCTTTAACAATCAGAGGTGTTCAATGGTGCAGTGAACATGATGTTACTGCTAAAGATAACAATGCGTTGGCTCAAGCTCATACAGAAACAGCACAGATCAGATGTTGTAATGGTATGTGAGAATGACCTTGGGAAGGTGAAGGGAAAGAGATGCTGGATGATCAGGTAAGGGCATAGCCTGCAGCTGCATAATGGGCAGAGAAAGAGATTCAGAAAGGAACATCCTTATTTGTTTGTTTGTTTGTTTGTTTACTTATTTATTTATTAAATTTGTATGCCGCCCCTCTCCGTAGACTCGGGGCGGCTCACAGCACTAATAGAAAAAACAATGTAGAATACAAATCTAATAATTAAAACTAAAAACCCATAATTTAAAAAAACATGCACACAACATACCATACATAAACAATATAGGCCTGGGGAAGTTATCTCAGTTCCCCCATGCCTGACGGCAGAGGTGGGTTTTAAGGAGTTTACGAAAGGCAAGGAGGGTGGGGGCAGTTCTAATCTCAGGGGGGAGCTGGTTCCAGAGGGTCGGGCCGCCACAGAGAAGGCTCTTCCCCTGGGTCCTGCCAAACGACATTGTTTAGTCGACGGGACCCCTGAGAAGGCCAACTCTGTAGGACCTAATCAGTCGCTGGGATTCGTGCGGCAGAAGGCGGTCCTGGAGATATTCTGGTCCGATGCCATGAAGGGCTTTATAGGTCATAACCAACACTTTGAATTGTGACCGGAAATTGATCGGTAACCAATGCAGACTGCGGAGTGTTGGTGTAATATGGGCATACCTAGGGAAGCCCATGATTGCTCCTTAACTTCTTAGGTGGTGAAAGAGAAAGCTGTGAGACTTGCAAGATTCTGTAGTCTTAAAATAAAATTAGCTGATCTAGTCATATTTCCTATCTGTTGTACTTAGGGAGGCTGGCAGATATAGCCTGTTGGGTAAGGAAATATTAGGGTGGTCATGATATTGCTATATAATTGCTTTTCCTGTCCTCTTGAATATCATTCTCTCTATTGCACAAGGTCCATTTACCCTGACCCATTTGTCCTTTAGGAAACTTTTTAAAAATGTCTTTTCAAACAGGTAAGTTCTTTTGACTGATGATGGGTGATTGGAAATGTCTTGTTTGCATATTTCCCCAATGTGCTGGTATTTCTTTTAATTGGCTATGTGTTGTTATGATATTTTGAATTTTTTATGCCACATTGAGTGTGGTGATATTGTAAATGTAAAGGACTTATCCATTTTTACGTTTTTATTGCAATTTAAAATATTTTAGTGTCTTTAAATTATTTACATTTATTTATTATATATATACAGTATATATATATATATATATATATGTGTGTGTGTGTGTGTGTGTGTGTGTGTGTAGATTGTTCTGAGTTCGGGTTTTGCCCTGTGTAATATTTTGCATGTTTATGCGACGTTTCGGTGAAATCACATTCACCATCATCAGGCTGAAGTTTTGGTTAATTCAAACCAAGATAATTCTTCATCCAATAAAAGAATACAAAATCACAGTGCATACTCTGTACTTACAGACAATAGTAGAACAATAAAACAGCAAAATGTCTCCCAAACAGTGATAATACCATCACTTGATTGTGGCTTCAGTTCAACATGGCCTAAAGGCCCAGAGAAGAAGCCAGATTTTGATTGCCTTTCTAGAGGCCAACGGAGTCATGGCCATCCTTACTTCAGGAGAAAGATGGAACTGGAAAAGATGCAAAAAAGGGCAACAAGAATGATAAAGGAAATGGAGCATCTCCCTTATGATACCAGGTTGCAACGCCTTGGTCTCTTCAGCCTTGAAAGATGGCGTTTAAGGGGTGACTTGATCAAAGTGTATAAAATCATGCATGGGATAGAAAAGGTGGATAGAGAAAAGTTATTTTTTCTATCACACAATACTAGGACAAGGGGGCACTCCCTAAAGCTCATAGGTAAGAAAGTGAGGACAAATCAAGGGAAATATTTCTTCACCCAGAGGGTCGTTGGTTTATGGAATTCACTTCCAGAAGAGGTCGTGACAGCTGTCAGCCTTGATAGCTTCAAGGCAGAATTAGACAGATTCATAGATGCCAAGTGTATCGATGGTTATTGAAACGGATGTCCATGTGCCGCCTCTGTGTTGGTTGAGGCAGGCAGGGTTCCCTTGAGTACCATTTGTTGAGGGTCAGGGGAAAGGGAGGGACTTGCCTTCCCTTTCTGCTCAAGATCCCCATGGACAATTGGTGGGCCACTGTGTGACACAGAATGCTGGACTCGATGGGCTTTGGCCTGATTCAGCATGGCTCTTCTTATGTTCATATGTTCTTATGATGGTTTGGCAAGAAAAGAAGAAAAGTACATTGTTCAGCATTTTAATGGTTATATCATTTTTAAAACAAAAAACTATTATTATCCCTTTGAACAAAATAATTCATTTTTCTTCCCTTCCCCCATTTTATCTCACTCATCTGTCTTCTCCTTTTACGCTCCCCCACTTTCCTACACCATTTTCAGCGGTATTTTAATGTTTAATTAAGAAATTGTGTTAAAAAATAAAGCAATAATGTGGCCAGACCTAGGGGACCAATTGTAATTTCTTGGTAGTCTTCAAAACAGCCCCATGTAGAACATATTATAATAATCCAAACAGGAAATTATCAAAGCATAAGTAGTGATGGGCGAACCCAACGGTGTTCAGGTTCAGCAAGTTCGGATAAACTTTACGCAAAATTCGGCCGAGCGTGAACCGAACCCGAACTCGAACCCAAATGGGGAATCCCTCCCACGAAGAGATTCTGGGGGTGGAGCTTAGAATCCAGGAAGTGATCACCTTGGCGTCCTTAGCAACCTGTTGGTGATGTCAAAGCTCCGAATGCCGAACACGACCCTGAACTTTGCCCGAAGTTTGAAAAAAAATTGTGTTCGTGTTCGGCATACCGAACACCGCAAAATTTGGTACGGACCCAAATTGTGTGGATTTGGTTCGCCCATCACTAAGCATGAGTGATTGACAGCAGAACATCTGAATCCAGGAATGGATGTAGTTGGTGGACAAAATGAATCTGCAATGCCTGTAGCCTCAGTTGCCCACCTACTTGAGCCATGAGCTTAGGAAGCCCCCAAATTGCACACTAACTCATAGGGGGAATGCTACCCAATCTTGATTCAAAAATATCATCCAGACTTGTGAGTCCAAAAACCCAAAGCCACTGAATCACTCCTGAGTTGAATGAAAACGTGTTTTTCTCCACCCTTAAAGCTTGCAGACAGTCTGTCAGCATCACAACAGCATCACTTGTCTGGCTAGAGATGAGATGTCTAGCTAGGCATCATCAGCATACTGTTGTTACTGTACTCTATGCTGTCAGATAACCTCACCCAGCAATTGCATGCGGATGTAAGGGCAAAGCAGTCCACATTGCAGGCATAATGTGGAGGCCTTGAGTGCTCTTCTTTAAAATTTCAACCTATTCAACTTACTTACTTACTTACTTACTTACTTACTTACTTACTTACTTACTTACTTACTTACTTACTTACTTATTTATTTATTTAAAAAATTCAATTTAATTGAATTCTGGAAATTTTGTTCAGTGTCTTAGAGTTCTTTCTATCCATTAGCTGGATAACACTCAGAAAACAGAAGAGAATGGGGCCAGGTTCGGTTTGACAGAAGTAACTGGAACATCAAGTCCAAAAAATGGGATGGATGGGATTAAATATCCAGAAAATTTCCCCCTTGTATGTGGAAACAGCATGCTGGACCCTGCTTTACTCTTATACCTTTCCCTCCAAAACAAAGAATTGGAAATAAAGGTCTTGCATCCCTTTCCTATATTTTTACCTACTCTGGCATGCATTAATTTAAAAAGAGAGAGGGAGAGAGAGAGAGAAAGGGATATCCATTAGGCACAGAGAACTTTTACCTATAGACTTGACATATAAATGTTAATCATTAAACTTGTGAAATGCCTCCAGGGACCTTTTTTTAAAAAAACCTTGGGAACAGAGCCACATTTAAATAAAACAAGATTAGTTCAGCCAGGTGTTTTCTACTGAAACCTAATTAAATGTTTGATCAAGAGCTGAACTCTAACTTTGTTGCACTAGTCTTCAAAAGCCACAGAAAGAATGATTATTCCAGTTCAAAATGAGCTCGGTTGAGAGAGAGAGAGAGAGAGAGAGAGAGAGAGAGAGAGAGAGAGAGAGAGAGAGAGAGAGAGAGAACCAGCTTAGAACAGGAGCTTAAAATTTAGGACTCCAATTTGCAAGTTTTTATTAATCACTATATAGTGATGATATACAGACGTGTAATGCTAAGACTGAAAGAGTAGTCAGTGTAAACCAGCTATGGCAGATATTTTCTAACAGTATTAGTAAAAGACCTTGGAATACTAATATCAAATGATCTAAGTGCCAAAGCCCAGTGCAACAATATCGCCAAAAAGGCTTCTAGAGTTGTTAACCTGATCCTATGTAGCTTCTGCTCTAGCAATCTCACACTACTCACCAGAGCCTACAAAACTTTTGCCAGACCCATCCTTGAATACAGTTCATCTGTCTGGAACCCATACCACATCTCGGACATCAACACCCTTGAAAATGTCCAAAGATACTTCACCAGAAGAGCCCTTCACTCCTCCACTCGAAACAGAATACCCTACGAAAGCAGACTATCAATCCTTGGTCTTGAAAGCTTAGAACTACGACGCCTAAAACACGATCTAAGTATTGCCCACAAGATCATATGCTGCAACGTTCTACCTGTCAATGACTACTTCAGCTTCAATCGCAACAACACAAGAGCACGCAACAGATTCAAACTTAATATTAACCGCTCCAAACTTGATTGTAAAAAATATGACTTCAGCAACCAAGTTGTCGAAGCATGGAACTCAGTACCTGACTCAGTAGTGTCAACCCCTAACCCCAAACATTTCTCCCTTAGACTATCCATGATTGACCTCTCCAGGTTCCTTAGAGGTCAGTAAGGGGCGTGCATAAGTGCACCAGTGTGCCTTCCGTCCCCTGTCCAATTGTCTCTCCTTATCTCATTTATCTTTTCTTCCTTTCAAATTTGTTCACCTATACTTTTATATCTTTTCTTTTATTCTTTTCTTTAGTTATATTACTACATATCTATTCTCTTCAATGTGTATTATGTATTGGACTAAATGAATGAATGAATGAATGAATGAATGAATGAATGAATGAATGAATGAATGAATGAATAAATAAATAAATATTATTGGCTAACATTAAAGTATTCAGAATTTGACAGCGGTGAATATGCTGATCTGATCCATTTTCTAACACTCCTGGTATATTCTCCATACCATATTTATTTATTTATTTTGTCAAGTAGGTATTGGTAGTATACAATGAAACAACAATGTGTATATACATGATACTAGTAAGAGAGAAACATTAGGGCAGGGGACGGAAGGCATGTTGGTGCACTTATGTACGCTCCTTACTGACCTCTTAGGAATTGGGAAATCTCAACAGTTACCTTCTGATCTTCTGAATAATGAATCCCTCTTTCTTTTTCTTTTGCATTAAAGAGAAACGTGTTTATTATAAATTATTTGGCAATTAAATTTCCTTAATGTAACATACGTATTTCAGGTTTCTTTGGGAAAAAAAAACACTCAAGGGGGCTTAAAGCAATCTATCAACAATTGCTGTAAGTGTAAACATTGTTGCTCTGATCACAATAGCAAATAGTTACTGGCTGGGTGCAACAAAAATGACGCATTAAATACTTAACTCATTTAATCAATTTCTAATTTTATTCTGACTTTTAAAAAAGTTGCCAACTTGTCCCACTTGCTAACAAGGCTTAGTTGCATATTAACTGCTCTACAAAAGCTTTGTTTTTTTGGCACAGCAGGAAAAAACCATAAATGAATTGGATTGCTGTGAAAGGAAATACTCTCCTGGATGGCAGACATCTGTCTATCTGGAGGCCAGGGCAATACTGACCTCAGTTCTTCCTCTGAAAAGTTATAGACTAAATGAGCCAACAGTTCCCACATCTGCTTCTTATGGAAATATCTTCATCACAGTTTGCAGAATTAGTCAGAAAGGAAAAACAAGCTTGGTGAGAGACGAACATAAGGATCAGCTCCTCCTCCTCCTCCTCCTTAAACATAGAAACATAGAAACATAGAAGTCTGACGGCAGAAAAAGACCTCCTGGTCCATCTAGTTTGCCCTTATACTATTTTCTGTATTTTATCTTAGGATGGATATATGTTTATCCCAGGCATGTTTAAATTCAGTTACTGTGGATTTATCTACAACGTCTGCTGGAAGTTTGTTCCAAGGATCTACTACTCTTTCAGTAAAATAATATTTTCTCAGGTTGCTTTTGATCTTTCCCCCAACTAACTTCAGATTGTGTCCCCTTGTTCTTGTGTTCACTTTCCTATTAAAAACACTTCCCTCCTGGACCTTATTTAACCCTTTAATATATTTAAATGTTTCGATCATGTCCCCCCTTTTCCTTCTGTCCTCCAGACTATACAGATTGAGTCCATTAAGTCTTTCCTGATACATTTTATGCTTAAGACCTTCCACCATTCTTGTAGCCCGTCTTTGGACCTGTTCAATTTTGTCTATATCTTTTTGTAGGTGAGGTCTCCAGAACTGAACACAGTATTCCAAATGTGGTCTCACCAGCATTCTATATAGCGGGATCATAATCTCCCTCTTCCTGCTTGTTATACCTCTAGCTATGCAGCCAAGCATCCTACTTGCTTTCCCTACCGCCTGACTGCACTGTTCACCCATTTTGAGACTGTCAGAAATCACTACCCCTAAATCCTTTTCTTTTGAAGTATTTGCTAACACAGAACTGCCAATACAATACTCAGATTGAGGATTCCTTTTCCCCAAGTGCATTATTTTACATTTGGAAACATTAAACTGCAGTTTCCATTCCTTCTTCCTCCTCCTCCTCCCTCCCCTCTCCCACAGCCTTGTCTCAGTAAAATTTATTTATTTATTTATTTATTGGATTTGTATGCCGCCCCTCTCCGTAGACTCGGGGCGGCTAACCACAATGATAAAAACAGCATGTAACAATCCAATCCAATACTAAAATAACTAAAAAACCTTTATTATAAAAACCAAACATACATACAGACATACCATGCGTACATTGTAAAGGCCTAGGGGGAAAGAATATCTCAGTTCCCCCATGCCTGATGGCAGAGGTGGGTCTTAAGAAGTTTATGAAAGGCGAGGAGGGTGGGGGCAATTCTAATCTCTGGGGGGAGTTGGTTCCAAAGGGCTGGGGCCACCACAGAGAAAGCTCTTCCCCTGGGGCCCGCCAAACGACATTGTTTAGTTGACGGGACCCGGAGAAGGCCCACTCTGTGGGACCCAACTGGTTGCTGGGATTCAAAATATCAACTTTCAGGGATAAAAATAACCATGTAGATGCAATAAGCTTAACCTGAAACCCCACCCTTCCACCCCAGTATTTCATGAAACTGATTCATTTAATGAAGTTATTACTCATTAGCATTCATTTAATACCAGACATTATTACCAGACATTTCCACAGCTGGATTACTGCATTTCTGTCTAACAGGCAACAAGTGGTCAAAATAGGAAGCTCCATATCCACACCCATCCCTGTTAAAAGTGGTGTCCCCCAAGGTAGCGTACTGGGACCTACACTTCATTCTCTACATCAATGACCTTTGCGACCTCATCACAAGCAACTGTGTTCTTTTTGCAGACCATGTAAAACTCTTCAACACCACTGATAACACAACTACCCTACAAAAAGACCTAGACTCAGTTTCTGACTGGTCCAACACATGGCAACTCCAAATCTCAGTCAGCAAATGGTCTATCCTACACATCAGCAAAAAGAATCAGAACTTCAAATACAAACTTAATAAACAAATTATCATAGATAATCCCCACTCGGTCAAGGACCTCGGAATACTAATAACTAAAGATCTAAGTTCCAAAGCCCACTGCAACAACATCGCTAAGAAGGCCTCAAGAGTTGTTAATCTAATCCTATGTAGCTTCTGCTCTGGAAATCTCACACTACTTACCAGAGCTTACAAAACTTTCACCAGACCCATCCTCGAATACAGCTCATCTGTTTGGAAGCCATATCGCATCTCAGACATTAACACCCTTGAAAATGTTCAAAGATGCTTCACAAGAAGAGCCCTTCATTCCTCCACTCGAAACAGAATGCCCTACGAAACTAGACTTACAATCCTGGGTCTTGAAAGCTTAGAATTACGACACCTTAAACATGATCTAAGTATTGCCCACAAGATCATATGTTGCAATGTCCTGCCTGTCAAAGACTACTTCAGCTTCAACCACAACAACCCAAGAGCACACAACAGATTCAAGCTTAACATTAACCGCTCCAAACTTGACTGTAAAAAATATGACTTTAGTAATCGGGTTGTTGAAGCGTGGAACTCATTACCGGACTCCGTAGTATCATCCCCTAACTCCCAAAATTTTAGACTATCCACGGTTGACCTCTCCAGATTCCTAAGAGGTCAGTAAGGGGGATAAATAAGCGCACTAGAGTGCCTTCCATCCCCTGTCCTATAGTCTCTCCTATATCTCGTATTTCTTCTCTACTATATCCTCTATAACCTTAATTTTGTATTATTGTGTATTGGATGAAATAAATAAATATTTATAAAATGAATCTTATATTTCTGTGTAGATTTCTGTTCCTAACTCTTATAAAAATGAATATAGGCACTCGTTTAGTGAAGATTATTATATTTCACACTCAGTTCTTTATTAATAAAGTGCAAATAACAGAGATGGATCTTTATTCAACCATAGTGCTGTGATAAGCCTTCTACAACATAGAGAATGCATGAGAAGTAAACTATAGCTTCTTTGTTTATGGAATTCCACTTGTAAAAACTCCAGAAAAAAGGGTTTTCCTGCTCTCCCAAGCCCTATATCCTATTGCATAGTGACCTTTGTAGTTAAGAATATTTCCCATCTCAATCAGCAACAATGCAAATTGTGCCCTCCATGCACCAGCCTTTCATATATACCATATAAATACTAGTTAGGATCCCCCCCCCCTTTGTATCAGCAAAGTCTTCAAATGTTTGACATTTGGTCATTGTTGTCATATTTGTTGTAGTTCAGTCGCTAGGTAGTGATTCTTCACAACCCCATGGACCATAGCACACCAGGGCCCTTGTCTTCCACTGTCTCCCAGAATATGTTATTGTCATATATTGATTGGTCATTAGGATATTTTTTGCCTTTAATAAAAATCTTATCCAAGCATTCTTACCTATCTTATGTCTTCAAAATGCAAGAAATTCCACTACCGCTCTCAAATTTCCAGTTTTACAACATATTTGTTAATAGTAAATGTAGGTTGATTGGGTTTGCAACAGGTTCTAATTCCATTCATTTCCTTTAAAACAAACAAAAAAGGCCAGCTCAGTGGGGCAGGAAGTAGGACAGGTGCCAAAGGAAACACCTGTAAGGCAATCCGTAATCCATGAATGGCCCTTTGACTAGCCTTATTTTAAAATAGATGACCCTTTGCTGCAATATTAATTTATTATCATATGTCTTAATCCAGGGCTCCTCAAACCTGGCTACTTTAAGACTTGTGGACGTCAACTCCCAGAATTGATAATAATTTGTGTAAAACATTTTAAAAACAGCATAAATAGCCCCTTCCCCTGCCCTGCGTGCGTAGGAAAGAACTTTAAGACAGACTAGGAAACCAAAGTTATAAATGATAATTTTATTACCCATCTTTCAACCCTTCTTTGGACCAAGAATCTATTTGATCTAACGCTTAAGACAGTGTTTCCCAACCTTGGCAACTTGAAGATATTTGGACTTCAACTCCCAGAATTCCCCAGCCAGCGAATGCTGGCTGGGGAATACTGGGAGCTGAAGTCCAAATATCTTCAAGTTGCCAAGGTTGGGAAACACTGGCTTAAGATACCTGGCTAGAAACTAGGAGACTGAGTTCTAGTCCTACCTTGGCCATGAAAGTTGGCTGACTGGTCTTGGGCCAGCTCACTTTACCTTAAAGAGTTGTTATTGTGGGGACAATGTTAGAATCACGATTATATTTTAATAGTTATGACGTGAGAGGAAATTTTCATTTATTTGCCTTTTTACTGATCAAATAAAGCAAACATATAGAATAGAATAGAATAGAATAGAATAGAATTTTTATTGGCCAAGTGTGATTGGACACACAAGGAATTTGTCTTGGTGCATATGCTCTCAGCGTACATAGAATAAAATATACATTTGTCAAGAATCATGTGGTACGACACTTAATGATTGTCATAGGGGTCAAATAAGCAATGAAGAAGCAATATTAACAAAAATCTTAGGATATAAGCAACAAGTTACCGTCATACAGTCAACATGGAAGGAAATGGGTGAAAGGAATGATGAGAAAAACAAGTAGAATAGAAGTTCAGATTTAGTAGGAAGTCTGACAGTGTTGAGGGAATTATTTGTTTAGTACAGTGATGGCGTTCGGGAAAAAACTGTTCTTGTGTCTAGTTGTCTTGGTGTGCAGTGCTCTGTAGCGACGATTTGAGCGTAGGAGTTGAAACAATTTGTGTCCAGGATGTGAGGGGTCAGTAAATATTTTCCCCGCCCTCTTTTTGACTCGTGCAGTATACAGGTCCTCATATTAACTTCACAATGGTTATATTGCTGAATTATAATATATGCAAGAATATTCAATGTTAATGAAGAATCACCATGCCCTTTAAGAACAGTTGTGCACTTAAAAACAAACCTGCTATAATTGTAATACAATTTGATATCACATATTGCTGATATTACTTGAACTTCCCAAATATATTAGCTTTTCTTATAATATATGAATTTTAATTGGTTTTATTTTCAGTTGAAATTTTATGAACTATTTTAGGCCAGTATTGAGTTAAAACTGGCAATATGTGGACGTTATGACTAATAATAATAATAATAATAATAATAATAATAATAATAATAATAATAATAATAATTTATTAGATTTGTATGCCGCCGCTCTCCGAAAACTCGGGGCGGCTCACAACAATAATAAAAAACAATATTATAGCGAAACAAATCTAATATTAAAAAATAAGCATATACTACTTTGATTAATATATACTAAAAAATCATAGTTGACAAAGGGAAACAGTTTTTGCTTCCAGAAATGTAACCAGTAGCGAGGAGAAATGAAAATTTGTGAAAAGGAAAGCCATTTTCTGTTGAAATCCACCGCTGTAAAAATGTGTCATCTTAAAATACTTCTTTTATTTTGCTTTTAATATTGACTCTTGCAAATCTTTCCAAAGAAAAATAAAAGAATGGCGTATTTGAAGGAATCAAATACCTGCTTAATATGCAACCGCTTTTGATATTCCATCTTTTTGTGGTGTTTTTTTAAATGGTTTCCGTTTTATGTTAGTTTTTCTAAGCTCTCATTCCCCAAGGAAGTAGAAGTTCAAAGAAAAGTTTCTCAGAGTCAGCATGTTCTGCCAAGTATTCATGCTTCTCTTTAGAAAGAAAAACCAAATAGCTCAACTTGGCAAAGTCTCCGCCTTTCAATGGAGGTAAAATGTCACAGGAAGAGATCCTGTTTGAAATGTGCTTTTAAGGGCACTATTAACTGCAAGTTGTTTTCTGACCCTTGGAGAGGCTGGTTTGAAGAACATAGGATGGGTTGTTTTGGTAAAGAATGCTACTGGAATGAAAAATAAACTTACTTTGTGTTTTTTCCCCTCTGGCATTGACATTTTTTACAGAAATCATCATTATTGCTTTACACATTCAAAGACATATTCAAAGAAAACATAGAAGGGTGGACCAAGCCATATCAGTTGGCTGCAAGTTGTCCTTTATCTGAATTAGATCATATATTGCTCATTGTGTTGTAGTGTGCATGTGTTTAAATGTTACTTGACAAAAATGCATGATCAGAACACCTACAAGTTTCTTTAAGAACTTTTAAAAACAATATACCGGTAAACAGATTTTTATTGTGACCTAAAATACTGTCTGAAATCTGTTCTTGCTTGTTTCTTTAGATTTTTAACTAGAGTTACTACAATGGGTTTTAGATTATTGCTAATGATTTGATGTTATCTATATTTTACAGAAATGTTTTAGTCTGAATATAAGTCATGCATTGTGGTATACATGATGTTAAGCCACAGGTTTAAACCATGACTGTTTAGTAAACCATACTAGCCGGGCTCACATGTAATGCCACATGAATGTAATGAGTGGGTAGATTCATCCATCTTGCTGACCCAAAACCCAAAACTATTTAGCTTGATATTGTTGGAAGAAATGTCAATCTAGATTTAATTCCAAGTGGAGAGAAAGACACTGGAAACAAGGAGACTGCCGGGAAGGATGGTTTTATGGTCAACAGGACCACATGGATTTGAAATCCTGGGTAGCTGACCTCATGGAGGATGTATGTATGTATGTATGTATGTATGTATGTATGTATGGATGGATGGATGGATGGATGTATATACAGTGATACCTCCTCTTACAAACCCCTCATCATACAAACTTTTCGAGATACAAACCTGGGGTTTAAGATTTTTTTGCCTCTTCTTCCAAACTATTTTCACCTTACAAACCCTGCTGCCACCACTGGGATTTCCCACCTTCGGACTTCTGTTGCCAGCGAAGCACCCATTTTTGCGCTGCTGGAATTCTCCTGAGGCTCCCCTCCATGGGAAACACCACCTCTGGACTTCCATGTTTTTGCAATGCTGCAGGGGAATCCCAGCAGCACAAAAATGGGCGCTTTGCTGGCAACGGAAGTCCGGAGGTAGGGTTGCCCAACGAGGGGAGCCTCAGCGAAATCGCAGCATCACAAAAACAGGCGCTTCGGCTGGCAAAAGGGGTGAGTTTTGAGCTTACACGCATTAATCGCTTTTCCATTGATTCCTATGGGAAACATTGTTTCGTCTTACAAACTTTTCACCTTGCAAACCTCGTCCCAGAACCAATTAAGTTCGTAAGATGAGGTATCACTGTATATATATATTGTAAGGCAGAGAATTAATCTCTAGAACACCAGATCTGATCCCTTCAGCTTTGTACCAGGCAGAGGTTATATGTTTTTTCTGTTGGATCACCCTGATATATTGAAGGAACGTCACAGCTCCTTTTTGTCTCCAGGCCCAACCCCGGGCCATTTCAAGGCAGTTAATTTATTCATAGCCAACAAACTATATATATATCGGGAGGGGGTCTTAGCAAACTTTGTAGGCTGTCTGTATCCCAGGCTGAATTTTACTTTGGTTAATGGTTGAATCTTGCTAAATGGTTGAATCTTGCTGGGTGATGCAATGAAGGGTAATTTCCTATTGTGACTGAATGGCTTTGCCCTGAAGGATAATAACCTGAGATCTTTTGTTTGGTAGATAGACTGGCCCAGTTTTTTGTCTTATAGATAAGCTGGCATCAAAATATCTGCTAGGGGCAGGTAGGTGGGGTCTTTTGTTTCTGTTTCCTTTAATATTTTTATTTCTTTTTTAGGGAAAATATTCTGCCTTTTAAATATTTCCTAGACCAGTGATGGCAAACCTATGGCACGGGTGCCACAGATAGCACACAAGCCATTTCCCTAGCTCAGCTCCAACGTGCATGTGTGTGCCTGCCAACTGATTTTTGGCTTGCACGGAGGCTCTGGGAGGGCATTTTTGGCCTCCAGAGACCCTCCAGGGGGATGGGGGAGGGAGTTTTTAGCCTCCCCCAGCTCCAGGGAAGCCTTTGGAGCCTGGGGAGGGTGAAACACAAGCCTACTGGGCCCACCAGGGGTTGGGAAACAGGCTATTTCTGACCTCCGGAGGGCCTCCAGGGTGGCGGGGAAAGCTGTTTTCGCCCTCCCCATGTATTGAATTATGGGTGTGAATTATGGAATTAAGACCGTGTGCACACACTCTTTTGGCACCCCAGGAAAAAAAGGTTTGCCATCACTGTTCTAGACTATTTCATTCTTCTACAGTGCTTCTCAACCTTTCTAATGCCGTGACCCCCTTAATGCAGTTCCTCATATTGTGGTGACCCCCAACCATATGTCTAGCCCCAAGCTGATCGGCAGGAAGATCAGAGGGACACCCCTATTGTAAATGCCTGATTGGTCGGATATAAAAATATGTTCCAAGGCACCAGAATAGTAGCTTTAGTTCCTAACACCATGGGAAATTTGTCTTTTCCCATGGTCTTGCGCAATGCCTTGAAATGATCATTCGACCCCCCGATGGGTTCCCTACTTCCAGATTGAGAACCATTGTATCTAGATAGATGGGTACTAAATTTGTTCAATATTTTAACCTAGCCATTAAAACAAAAAACCATATAGCTTAGAAGAAGCAATATCTTCTATAGTATATGTAGAACCTCTGTCCCATTCCCACCATCAAATTTACTTACGAAGAAGATATTTATTTATTCATTCATTCATTCATTCATTCATTCATTCATTCATTCATTTATTGGACTTATATGCCACCCCTCTCCGTGGACTTGGGGCGGCTTACAACTAAGACATCTCCCCCAGGCTTTCTTATATTTTATGTTTGGTATGTATGTGTTGTATGGTTTTTTAACCATTGGGGTTTTTTATATAATTCTTATTATTAGATTTGTTCCATTGTTTATACTGTTTTTTATTGTTGTTGTAAGCCGCCCCAAGTCTTCAAAGATGGGTGGCATACAAATCTAATTAAAAAAATAAAATAAAATAAAATAAAATAAAAAATAAATTTTAGTAAAAAATACAATAAATAAAACATTCTAGGCCAATTAATAGGATAATAACTTTAAAATATTTCTTAAAACTAAACATTTAAAATAAAAAAAATCACACACCTACTATCACACCAGATACATTCATTGGGCAGGGGCTGGGGTCTAATGACCCCAATCCTGGCGAGATAAATGTGTTTTCAAATTCTTACAGAAGGCAAGGAGGCCGGGGGCAGTGTGAATCTCTGGGGGGGAGTTGATTCCAGAGGGGCCGGGACTCTCACAAAGAAAGCTGAGGAGACCAACTTGGATATGTGTCTTTCTGTTTAGCATGCCAGTAATATGCCAGTAAGAAGCATGCCTTCATTCTTCCTTCAGAGTAGGAAGTCCACAGCTTGCATTCTGTAACGTTTATTCTATAGAGAATAAACTAACAGACTATTACATCAATTATTTCCCATAATTTCTGAACAACAATATTATCCCATAGGTGAGGTACTAATTTTTGAGAGCAAAGGAGGATGACAGAATTGCAATTCTCAAATAGTCAGGGTGAGATACTGATTATATTCCTGGTAATCCATCAGATGCAGATCCTAACGATAGATGTCAATTATTTCTTACGTTACAATCTTTTGCTTAAAATTTAAAATATCTGCAAGGATTTTATTTATGGCTTGCAACTCAGTTTCATATTTTGCTGGGCTGCCAAAGCTTGGGGTGCGGCTTCTGGGAATGTGGAGTGTGTTATTGACTTCAGAAAATTAAGGGTGTGTCATGTTTTTAAAAAACCCAAAATAAGGTAGCTTGGCCTTAGAGAAAGCCATTTAGACAGTTGCTTTTCATAACTAGATGATTTTTCACTGCATCTGAATTACTTTTTTTATCTATCATATTGCATTATTGACATATTTAGCATTTGGTCTACATAAGTTGACTTCTTGTACTTCAGTCCTATGGACAATAACCAAGGGTTCCCATATTAAACCTTTACTTATCTTTATTTTAAAATAATGTAAGTAGTAATACTACTAGGGTTAGGATAAAATGGGAAAACTACCACATATTTTGCTATGAATTTCTTAGAGGAAAACCTGGGTATATGTTCTGTCGAGCTCTCTGGTAGAATCCTCCCAAAAAATGCACAGATACAATTTCAGACATACACACGTTTGAAAATTTAAAACAATGTTCTTTATACCAAAAATGCAAATAAACAGAGCATTCTTTTTGTATAGCAAAGAGCACTTGTCTCCAAACAAATTGGTAATTTGTACAAGTCCCTTATCAGTTCTGTGATACTTAGCTTGCAGCTGTGAGGCAATTCACAGTCCTTTTTCTTTCACAAAGTGAAACACACTTTGCTCTGAGTTAGTTTCAAAGCGGGGAAAAATCAGCACACAAAGATCAAAGTCAGCAAAGCAGTCATGAAACACAAGGATCAGATAATCCTCCACAATGGCCAAACCCACAGGTTGCTATTTATAGCAGCCTCACTAATTACCACAGCCCCACTCAACCACAGGTGGCCTCATTTCCTTTGATAATAATCTCTCAGTTGTTGCTGCCTATGCATCGCTCTCCGCATGCGTGGCTGTGTCATTAACTCTTGTTCTGAATCCAAGGAGGAGCTAGATAATTGATTTCCTTCTGAGCTTTCTGCCACACTCTCCTCCTCCCTGTCACTCATGTCTTCTTGGTCAGAGAAGCCTTCATCAGCAGATTTCACGGGGGCAAAACAGGCCTGCAGCATGTGGATGTCTCCCCCACATCCACAGTCCTTGGGGCAGGAGCAGGGCCAGAGCTAACCACAACATTATATATAGAATATTTTTCTTGAGAGCAATACAAATATTTCAATAAGGTTTTTTTAATAAACTATTTCTATGTTTTAATAAACTATTTTTAATAAACTATTTCTACATCTTCGGAGAGGGGCGGCATACAAATCTAATAAATTATTATTATTATTATTATTATTATTATTATTTATTATTATTATTATTATTATTATTATTATTATTTCAATACAATTCAGCAAACGAGATCACTATGCTGGATTTCGTATTTCATCACCAGTCGGGCGCTTCCTAAGCACCTACGACTGCATGATGTAACGGCGAATTATGTTTGCCGATCCCAGTAAAGCGGCCTTTTGCAATTGACAGATTTTGTCATTTCCGATGGTTTTCAAATGTCCGCTGAGATCCTTTGGCACTGCGCCCAGCATGCCAAGTACCACTGGGACAACTTTCACTGGCTTATGCCAGAGTCGTTGCAGCTCGATTTTTAGATCTTTGTATTTCACTAATTTCTCTAGCTGCTTCTCCTCAATTCTGCTGTCTCCCGGGATTGCGATGTCGATGATCCATACTTTCTTTTTCGCCACAATTAGGATGTCTGGTGTGTTATGCTTCAGAATTTGGTCAGTCGGAAGTCGGAAGTCCCACGGTAGTTTTGCTTGCTCATTTTCGACCACTTTTTTGGGCTTATGATCCCACCAGTTCTTTGCTACTGGTAAATGGTAGTTCTGGCACAAGTTCCAGTGGATCATCTGTGTGTGTTTTGGTACCTCTCCTTCAGTTCGTATTAGAAATATCCTCGGACATAAGCAACATTGATTGGTTCTTTTTTTGTTTTTAAAATTGATCAATATTAAAATACTTAACTATCATTTTTGAGCCAAAACATTATTATTATTATTATTATTATTATTATTATTATTATTATTAAATACTAATAACTCCTAAATAAGTGAGTTCACTATCGATGAAACAGCATAGATGTGGTTTTGCTGTCTTCATCCCAACTTGGAACAACCCCTTATTGGAGATATCTTTGCTTGTAGAACCAAATGAGAAAACACTGGGAATTAATTTCAGCCCTTTCTATACTGGGCTGTGACTTCAGTGAATTGCAGAATGCTCTTTGCTGCTTTGGCAAAACTATTTGGACAAGGTTACATTGGGAGCAATGAGCTGGCTCAAACACAATCTTATTTTAAAAACACATACAGTATATTGTTAATTATATATTTATTTTAAGTTGACAAAGAAGGATCTTATACCTGTCAATTTCCCCAGGGTTTACACATTGCACCACCAAGACGTGAGCAAGAAATGCCATCTCCTTTTGAATTGTCACATTGTTTCTGCATAATAATACTTTTTTAGAAATACATTCATTCATCATGCTGATCTTTCTCTCTCCTCTATCTTTGAACAATTTATAATACAGTAATACCTCATCTTACGAACTTAATTGGTTCCAGGACGAGGTTCGTAAGGTGAAAAGTTCATAAGATGAAACAATGTTTCCCATAGGAATCAATGGAAAAGCCAATAATGCGTGCAAGCTGATTAGGAAAATCCAAAACATTAAGGCTTTAAAAAAAAAAAGCTGCCGGCAGACGAAGCTGAAGCGAACGGAGTGGGGGGAGGGAAACCCATGGAGATCCAGAGGGGAGAATGGGGCAGGACAGGGTGGGGAAAAATGGGGGAAACCCATGGAGATCCAGAGGGGAGAATGGGGCAGGACAGGGTGGGGAAAAACGGGGGAAACCCATGGAGATCCAGAAGGGAGAATGGGGCAGGACAGGGTGGGGAAAAATATGGGGCAGGACAGGGTGGGGGAAAACGGGGGAAACCCATGGAGATCCAGAGGGGAGAATGGGGCAGGACAGGGTGGGGGAAAACGGGGGAAACCCATGGAGATCCAGAGGGGAGAATGGGGCAGGACAGGGTGGGGAAAAACGGGGGAAACCCATGGAGATCCAGAGGGGAGAATGGGGCAGGACAGGGTGGGGGAAAACGGGGGAAACCCATGGAGATCCAGAGGGGAGAATGGGGCAGGACAGGGTGGGGAAAAACGGGGGAAACCCATGGAGATCCAGAGGGGAGAATGGGGCAGGACAGGGTGGGGAAAAACGGGGGAAACCCATGGAGATCCAGAGGGGAGAATGGGGCAGGACAGGGTGGGGAAAAACGGGGGAAACCCATGGAGATCCAGAGGGGAGAATGGGGCAGGACAGGGTGGGGAAAAACGGGGGAAACCCATGGAGATCCAGAGGGGAGAATGGGGCAGGACAGGGTGGGGAAAAACGGGGGAAACCCATGGAGATCCAGAGGGGAGAATGGGGCAGGACAGGGTGGGGAAAAACGGGGGAAACCCATGGAGATCCAGAGGGGAGAATGGGGCAGGACAGGGTGGGGAAAAACGGGGGAAACCCATGGAGATCCAGAGGGGAGAATGGGGCAGGACAGGGTGGGGAAAAACGGGGGAAACCCATGGAGATCCAGAGGGGAGAATGGGGCAGGACAGGGTGGGGAAAAACGGGGGAAACCCATGGAGATCCAGAGGGGAGAATGGGGCAGGACAGGGTGGGGAAAAACGGGGGAAACCCATGGAGATCCAGAGGGGAGAATGGGGCAGGACAGGGTGGGGAAAAACGGGGGAAACCCATGGAGATCCAGAGGGGAGAATGGGGCAGGACAGGGTGGGGAAAAACGGGGGAAACCCATGGAGATCCAGAGGGGAGAATGGGGCAGGACAGGGTGGGGAAAAACGGGGGAAACCCATGGAGATCCAGAGGGGAGAATGGGGCAGGACAGGGTGGGGAAAAACGGGGGAAACCCATGGAGATCCAGAGGGGAGAATGGGGCAGGACAGGGTGGGGAAAAACGGGGGAAACCCATGGAGATCCAGAGGGGAGAATGGGGCAGGACAGGGTGGGGAAAAACGGGGGAAACTCAAGTCTGGAGGTGGGGCATCCCAGCGGCCGGCGGCAGGTTCGTAAGGTGAAAAAAGTTTGTAAGAAGAGGCAAAAAAATTCCGAACCCTGGGTTCGTATCTTGAAAAGTTCGTATGATGAGGGGTTCGTATGATGAGGGACCACTGTACTTTCCAAGTGGGGTTTAAAATAAATAAATATATGGTTGAGACAGGAAAGGAAAGGTTGAAGAACAAGAATAGAATGGACCAACAGGGTTTATGTGAGATGTGAAATTATGTTGAATTGCAGTGTTGTCAGCAGGAGTAATTTACCAAAATACTGTATGTATTAGCTTCTCAGTAGCTCTGTGTAGTGTCTGGAGATGAAATTTGACTGAAAATATATGTGTGTGTAAACATATACACAAAACACACATATTTAGCAACAATGTAAAGCTAATTCATACCTCATTGAAAAGTTGACATTCTGTCCATCTCTATTAATCTTTGGGGAGGGTGTAATGAATACAAACCAAACTAAGAAGTAAACCAATAAAACTACAGTTTACCTTCACAAATAAATACCCACCAATTTTTTTGAAATGCATCTTTGTGTGTTTTGGTATCTCTCCTTCAGTTCGTATTAGAAATATCCTCGGACATAAAATGCAATAAGCAACATTGATTGGCTCTTTTTTTGTTTTTAAAATTGATCAATATTAAAATACTTAACTATCATTTTTGAACCAAAAGTATATGATTCCATCTGAATATTCCATTTTAATATTATAAAGAGTGTTCCATACATACATTTTCATGCATTCTGTCCTTTAACAATAGGACATTCTATTTTGTCAGATGTAAAAAAAAAAAGGAACATATGGTTAATTTTAATTTTAATGTTGCTATGTGTCATTTCCTGATATTTTGTGAAAAGAAAAGTAGATGAAAGATTCTTAGGAATAGCTGTTTCAGTAAACATTTTTTAATGTTTTAATTTCAGTAAACTTTTTTTTAAAAAAACTTTTACAATTTTGTGAGGCAATGGTGATCACAACTGATAAAATTATTTCAGTAACAGATTTTTCTGTATATCATATGTTTCCTATAGATCAGTGCTTCTCAATCTGTTACACCCCCCCACCCCCAAGAAGAAGTAAACATTTCATGTCCCCCTCCAATTTTCCGATCTGGGCCCCAATGGAATTTTAGGGTTAATACAGTGGTACCTCTACTTAAGAACGCCTCTACTTAACAAATTTTCTAGATAAGAACCAGGTGTTCAAGATTTTTTTGCCTCTACTTAAGAACCATTTTCTACTTAAGAACCCAAGCCCGAAAAATTTCCCAGGAAATTTGAGAGTGGCACGAAGGCCCGGCCAGTTTCCTGCCATTCCCCTTTTAATCCCGGCCATCTGGGCTGCCAGAGGAGCCTTTTGGTGGCGCCTGAGGAGGCTTTGGCAGTCCAGAGCGAACGAAGCATTTTCCTTTCTCTGGGTGCTTGGAGAGGGAATAAACCTCTGCCAGTGCTCAGAGAAAAGAAACGCTTCCTTCACTCAGGGCAGCCGAAGAATCGCCACAGTGAAGGGAAGGCGCTGACTACAAAGCGAGCAAGTGAGAGGAGAGGGGAGCCCTTCAGCATGGGAAGGAAGAGGCAGTCACAGCGAATGGTGTGCCTTAGGGTGCCTTTTGAAGGTTTTGCCCAGCTTCAGAAGATGCTCCTTGTCCAACAGCAGGTTCGCCATGCCGATAATGGCTACCATAGCACCCGCCATAGCACCCGCCGAGAACAACAAGAAACCATGCAACCACACCGCCCCACCTGGCCGCCTTCTTTTCTGGGCTCAGAGCAGAGTGCAAATGGGAAAACAGGGAGGAATCGATTGAGGGGGACTGCGGGTCACACGTGTCCTCCCTGACATCGCTCAGCACCCCTCCAAGGGGGATTGTCTCACTATTTGAGAAGGACCACTATAGATTGACTGAAGAGATCTATCCTATTAAGTGCTTAATTTGTAAGCTTCAAAGAAGAAATTAAATATCACGTCTCTTCCATCGTATCTGTGGAAAAATAGATTCAGCAGCCATCGCTTAGTCCTGAATTACTTCTGACTAGCTAAGCCTCATTTTTAGAGGCTTTTGGTGATATGAAACTTAGCATGTTCCTCTACTTTATTTTATTAGTCTTTTTAAAAATTCTGTTTTATCCTCCCTCAGAAAAGAAAAAAGATAAACATTAGTTAATTATTTCACCATCTGAAGCCACGTTCTTTTCAAATGATTAACAGAAAACAATGATTTCATTAGCACATGCTTTCCTATTTACAACAGTCTGGTCACGCCAGAAGTGCATTCCATGCTTAGGTCCTATCCCCAACAATTGCATAATTAAACTTGCCTTAAGATCTTGAAGTTTATGCTAATTACTTCTTGTGCTGAATTAAGTAATATAATAAGCCAACCTTTACAGTTGTTGAAGCAAGATAGCAATCCCTGAATTGTTGTGTCCTTAGGCTGCACTTTGGCATTGTGACCACTCAGCGCAATGAAGGTGCCTAAGGATTTAAGAATAGCATCTTCAGATGGGTCAGAGACAAACTGAGTTTTGTGTGACATGTGAAAGTCCTTGTTTCAAAAAATGAATAGGCCAAGAGACTATTTAGAGATGATAGGCAGTGTGGAAATGGGTGAGCAGTGTGGTCGGGCAGTAGGAAAAGCAAGTAGTATGCTTGGCTGCATAGCTAGAGGTATAACAAGCAGGAAGAAGGAGATTGTGATCCCCTTATATAGAGCGCTGGTGAGACCACATTTGGAATACTGTGTTCAGTTCTGGAGAACTCACCTACAAAAAGATATTGACAAAATTGAACAGGTCCAAAGACGGGCTACAATAATGGTGGAAGGTCTTAAGCATAAAACGTATCAGGAAAGACTCCAGACTATACAGACTCAATCTGTATAGTCTGGAGGACAGAAGGAAAAGGGGGGACATGATCGAAACATTTAAATATGTTAAAGGGTTAAATAAGGTTCAGGAGGGAAGTGTTTTTAATAGGAAAGTGAACACAAGAACAAGGGGACACAATCTGAAGTTAGTTGGGGGGAAAGATCAAAAGCAACATGAGAAAATATTATTTCACTGAAAGAGTAGTAGATTCTTGGAACAAACTTCCAGCAGACGTGGTTGGTAAATCCACAGTAACTGAATTTAAACATGCCTGGGATAAATATATATCCATTGTAAGATAAAATACAGGAAATAGTGTAAGGGCACACTAGATGGACCATGAGGCCTTTTTCTGCCGTCAGTCTTCTATGTTTCTATGTTTCTAGGCTAGAAGAACATTTGTAAGGCATGAAAATTTTTTGTAATCCACGAAGTCACAAAAGTGCAAAAATAGTTCTCCAACTCTAGGAAGGTACAGAAATCCTTAAGACTGATTCTACTGGGCTGTGCAAAGGTTCCAAACTCTATTTTTTGCCCTGATGGCTTAAGAAATTTATTTATAATATAATAGTACCCATACACGTTCGTTAAAATTGCATTTTACACAAAAATCTCTCAAGAATCTAACATCAGATGACATTCAAGGTCAATGATGATTACATGTCATCAAGTGGTTGTTGACCCAATGACAACTTAGATTTTTTTTTACATGATGACCCCATCACATCTGTAGCTGAATCTATCTACCTTACTACTTCATGTCTTTTTTCTTTCATATTTACTAGCATCAAAGCCTTCTCCAGAGAGCTAGGTTTTCAGATAATGTGTCCAAAGAGAATAATTTGAGCCGGGTTTTTTTTTTAGTGCTTTCCAGAGCTAGATGTGACAACATAATCAAAGGCCTTTCTGTCAATCAATGATTCATTCTCTCTCTCTCTCTCTCTCCTCTCTCCTCTCTCTCTGTATACACACCCACACCCACATCCACTTGTAAATTGCTCATAGTGCTGTAAAGAACTGGAGAGGCATATACAGTAAGTCTAATTGCTATTATTATATATACATATACATCAGTAATGTACCCCACTTAGTATGAATAGGATCAGCAATCCATTAGGACATTTTACTGGGCTCCTGAGTTCGGTGTGGGCACCTCCTCTGCATGAGGCTTCACTTCTGCACCTGAAGTAAAATCTCACATGGGCAAATGCAAAAAAAGGTGAAAATTGCCGAAATCTCACTCGCACAAGTGTCCTCATGTGAAATTTCGCTTCGGGTGCATGCGCAGAAGCAGAGTGATTCCAGGAGGTAAGTTGCAAAATTCTGCATGCACATAAGCCAAAAAAGAGGCGAAAATGTCTGAAATCTCAATTGCACAAGTATTCTCAGGTGAGATTTTGCTTCGAGTGCATGCACAGAAGTGAAGTCTTGTGTGTGTGTGGGGGGGGCGCGCTCACGTGTCGGGCATGCGTGCGCACAAGCTGGACTTAGGATCCCAGTACCAGTAGGAAAAGGTAAGTGGAGCTCTACACTGATAGACACATATAGACATGCTTTTTCAATTTTCCAGCATGCATTAGCAAATAGCTCAAGATAACAATGATATCTGGCAGCAATGATAGAAACATAGGAACATAGAAGATTGACGGCAGAAAAAGACCTCATGGTCCATCTAGTCTGCCCTTATACTATTTTCTGTATTTTATCTTAGGATGGATATATGTTTATCCCAGGCATGTTTAAATTCAGTTACTGTGGATTTATCTACCACATCTGCTGGAAGTTTGTTCCAAGGATCTACTACTCTTTCAGTAAAATAATATTTTCTCATGTTGCTTTTGATCTTTCCCCCAACTAACTTCAGATTGTGTCCCCTTGTTCTTGTATTCACTTTCCTGTTAAAAACACTTCCCTCCTGGACCTTATTTAACCCTTTAACATATTTAAATGTTTCAATCATGTCCCCCCTTTTCCTTCTGTCCTCCAGACTATACAGATTGAGTTCATTAAGTCTTTCCTGATACGTTTTATGCTTAAGACCTTCCACCATTCTTGTAGCCCGTCTTTGGACCCGTTCAATTTTGTCAATATCTTTTTGTAGGTGAGGTCTCCAGAACTGAACACAGTATTCCAAATAAATAAATAAATAAAATATTTCTGAGAGGGACCGACTTTGCTATCACTACAGAGATCTTTTATCCAACAGGACTGTGTTTTGAAAGTGGCCAAGAAAGCCATCCTAAATATCCACCTTCCAGTTCTTTACAAAAAGAAGTTTGGAAGATACTAGTAGGAAAGAAACATTAGAACAGGGGACAGTAGGCACGCTGGTGCACTTATGCACGCCCCTTACTGACCTCTTAGGAATCGGGTGAAGTAAAGATGTAGGTATAGATGCAGGTAGAGTTCAGAAATAGGGCACTTCCATTCAATTTGTTTCATTAAATAGTTGGATTTTTTTTTAAAGGATTTAACTCAAAATGCTTAAGATTCTCAAGCTTTATTTCTCTGTCAATTAAAAAATTATTTTTTTTAGAATAAGCCTCTTTAGCAAAGTCTGCAAGGAAGTTATTATAATAGAAGCAGTGGAAGTGATGTGCTGGTGCCTGGAGGCTGTTGGGGCCTGGATGGGTGTCAACAGACTCAAACTCAACCCTGACAAGACGGAGTGGCTGTGGGTTTTGCCTCCCAAGGACAATTCCATCTGTCCGTTCATTACCCAGGGGGGGGAATTATTGACCCCCCCCCCGGAGAGGGTCCGCAACTTGGGCGTCCTCCTCGATCCACAGCTCACATTAGAGAACCATCTTTCAGCTGTGGCGAGGGGGGCGTTTGCCCAGGTTCGCCTGGTGCACCAGTTGCGGCCCTATCTGGACCGGGACTCATTGCTCACAGTCACTCATGCCCTCATCACCTCGAGGTTCGACTACTGTAATGCTCTCTACATGGGGCTACCTTTGAAAAATGTTCGGAAACTTCAGATCGTGCAGAATGCAGCTGCGAGAGCAGTCATGGGCTTACCTAGGTATGCCCATGTTTCACCATCACTCCGCAGTCTGCATTGGCTGCCGATCAATTTCTGGTCACAATTCAAAGTGTTGGTTATGACCTTTAAAGCCCTTCATGGCACTGGACCAGAATATCTCCGAGACCGCCTCCTGCCGCACGAATCCCAGCGACCGATTAGGTCCCACAGAGTGGGCCTTCTCCGGGTCCCATCAACTAAACAATGTCGGTTGGCGGGCCCCAGGGGAAGAGCCTTCTCTGTGGCAGCACCGACTCTCTGGAACCAACTCCCCCCAGAGATTAGAACTGCCCCTACTCTCCCTGCCTTCCGTAAACTCCTTAAAACCCACCTCTGCCGTCAGGCATGGGGGAATTGAAACACCTCCCCCGGGCATGTTTAATTTATGCATGGTATATTTGTGTGTGCGTCTGTTAGTATATGGGGTTCTTTTAAATCTTGTATAAATTTTAAAGTTATCTGGATTATTTATGATTTGTTCTATCTTGTTGTGAGCCGCCCCGAGTCTTCGGAGAGGGGCGGCATACAAATCTAAATAATAAATAAATAAATAAATAATAAATAGTTGTTAACTGCATGTCCCAAGTAATTCAAGAGATAGAGGTAATCAGAGAGGATCACAACAGCAAGTAGCTTGTAAAAAGGAAACTGCTTCTGCAGGTGATAAAATTAAACCACAATGTTTAAGAAATGATTTATTATAATTGTAAGTCTCCACCTACTACCAATATGTCATCTGATCAGTCTCTTCTCACTTGGAAAAGGAAACTGTGTTTACTATTGTTCTGTCAGGCTCTCTGGTGGAATCCTCCCAAAAATTCACAGGTACAAATTTCAGACACACACACGTTTGAAAATTCAAAACAATGTTCTTTATAATGAAAATTCACTTAAACCAAGCCCTCTTTTAGTATAGCCAAGAGCACTTGTCCCCAAACAAACTGGTAATTTGTACAAGTCCCTTATCAGTTCTGTGATACTTAGCTTGCAGCTGTGAGGTAATTCACAGTCCTTCTTCTTTCACAAAGTGAAACACACTTTGCTCTGGTTTAGTTTCAAAGCGGGGAAAAATCAGCACACAAAAAGTCAAAGTCAGTAAAGCAGTCACGAAACACAACGATCAGATAATCCTCCACAATGGCCAAACCCACAGGCTGCTCTTTATAGCAGCCTCACTAATTACCACAGCCCCACCCAACCACAGGTGGCCTCATTTTCTTTGATAATAATCTCTCAGTTGTTGTTGCCTATGCATCGCTCTCCGCATGCGTGGCTGTATCATTAACTCTTGTTCTGAATCCAAGGAGGAGCGAGATAATTGATCTCCTTCTGAGCTGTCTGCCCCACTCTCCTCCTCCCTGTCACTCATGTCTTCTTGGTCAGAGGAGCCTTCATCAGCAGATTCCACTGGGGGTGGGGCAAAACAGGCCTGCAGCATGTGGATGTCTCCCCCACATCCACAGTCCTTGGGGCAGGAGCAGGGCCAGAGCTAACCACAACAACTATGGAAAAACTAATAAGATACCGTAAAAGGAAACAACCGCTTTTTTGTTTCTTCCCAAGAATGGGAAAGGGAAATAGGGAATTTTATGCCTCACATATAATGTCGCTTGTCATTATTGGCTAAAATGGTTAAAGTGTATCTTGAGTGAAATGGAGAAGAAGTCAGGGAAGGTGACTTCTTTTGGGTCAGCTCCGCTTTGTCCCTCAGTTAGGAACAGAGCAATTCCTTGGCAGGGCCTAGCTGTTTTTGACATAAATGTTAAACCAGATTGTATCTTCACTGATAGGTATATTTTGTCCTTGTGGAAGACTTTTTGTTGAAAGATATAAATATATAAGATATATTGAACACATTCTTCCTTGCTCCAAGTTATCGGGGTCAAGGGTCAAGCAATCCCACTATCTAAATTTAAAAAGGTTGATTCCTTTGAAAGATGGCGTGGCAGAAAACCTGAAATAACCTTACCTGAAAACTTACCTGGAGACAGAAAGGCTGTGAGAATCTGTTATGTTAGCTAAAAGAGAAGCCTGGCAATGAAAGGTTATTTGCTTCCTACAGAACACAAGCTTGTCACATAACATCTCCTTTTGCTTACAGATGAGAAGAAAACAATTCGGTCCTGTGAGCTAAGCCAGTCCTTTTAAAATTATCAAGAGCCTTGTCCAGTCGGCGAAGCAGTGGAAGTGATGTGCCGGTGCTTGGAGGCTGTTGGGGTCTGGATGGGTGTCAACAGACTCAAACTCAACCCGGATAAGACGGAGTGGCTGTGGGTTTTGCCTCCCAAGGACAATTCCATCTGTCCATCCATCACCCTGGGGGGGGAGTCACTAACCCCCTCAGAGAGGGTCGGCAACTTGGGCGTCCTCCTCGATCCACAGCTCACATTAGAGAAACATCTTTCAGCTGTGGCGAGGGGGGCGTTTGCCCAGGTTCGTCTGGTGCACCAGTTGCGGCCCTATTTGGACCGGGAGTCACTGCTCACAGTCACTCATGCCCTCATCACCTCGAGGCTCGACTACTGTAACGCTCTCTACATGGGGCTACCTTTGAAAAGTGTTCGGAAACTTCAGATCGTGCAGAATGCAGCTGCGAGAGCTATCATGGGCTTTCCTAAATTTGCCCATGTCACACCAACACTCCGCAGTCTGCATTGGTTGCCGATCAGTTTCCGGTCACAATTCAAAGTGTTGGTTATGACCTATAAAGCCCTTCATGGCACCGGACCAGAATATCTCCGGGACCGCCTTCTGCCGCACGAATCCCAGCGACCAGTTAGGTCCCACAGAGTTGGCCTTCTCCGGGTCCCGTCAACTAAACAATGTCGTTTGGCGGGACCCAGGGGAAGAGCCTTCTCTGTGGCGGCCCCGACCCTTTGGAATCAACTCCCCCCAGATATCAGAGTTGCCCCCACCCTCCTAGCCTTTCGTAAGCTCCTTAAAACCCACCTCTGTCGTCAGGCATGGAGGAATTGACATGTTCCTTCCCCCTAGGCTTATAAAATTTGTGTATGGTATGCTAGTGTGTATGATTGGTTTTTAACTTGTGGTGTTCTTAAAATTAATTTAATATTGGATTTGTCTTGTATTGCTGTTGCTGTGAGCCGCCCCGAGTCTGCGGAGAGGGGCGGCATACAAATCTGATTAAACTAAACTAAACTAAACTACTTACTTATTTATTTTATTTTATTTTATTGATTAGTATGCCGCCCCTCTCCGAGGACTCGGGACGGCTTACAGCATATACAAGAAACAAAACAATAATATGAATCCAATTAATTAATTAATAATTAATACTACATTAAAACAACCATTTAATTTAATTAAAAAAGGAAAACCTATCAAACCAATCATTCAACACTCATACTTAAACATTCATTGGTCAGGGGGAAGATTGAAAAGTCCCAAGCCTGGCGGCAAAGATGAGTTTTTAAGCTCTTTCAGAAAGCGAGGAGGGTGGGGGCAGTGCGAATCTCTGGGGGGAGCTGATTCCAGAGGGTCGGGGCTCCCACAGAGAAGGCTCTTCCCCTAAGTCATGCCAGCTGACATTGTTTGGTCGACGGCACCCTAAGGAGGCCAACTCTGTGGGACCTCACCAGTTGCTGGGATTCGTGCTGCAGAAGGCGGTCTCGGAGATAATCTGGTCCTATGCCATGATGGGCTTTATAGGTCATGACCAACACTTTGAATTGTGCCCGGAAATGGATTGGTAGCCAGTGCAGTCCGCAGAGTGATGGTGAGATGTGGGCATTTCTTGGAAGGCCCAAGACTGCGCACGGCTGCATTCTGGACGAGTTGAAGTTTCCGAACACTCTTCAAAGGTAGTCCCATGTAGAGAGCATTGCAGTAGTCAAACCTCAGGGTGATAAGGGCATGAGTGACCTTGAGGTGATAAGGGCATGAGTGATAAATAAGAGATGTGAAAAACAAAAGAAAAGCGAGGAAAACCCATAATAGGCACAGGAAGAACTTTATAGAGAGCATATCAAGCTTGTTATTAAAACAGAAGCGTGTTTGTACATTTTAAGCTTAAAATACTTAATTTAATAATACATTAAATTAAGTCTATTGGTCACCCATTTTAGCATGGTTTATCGCCTACTTTATTAGGGGTTCAGTTGTTCAACTGTAATTAGAAATTAAAAGAAAATGATGCAATTTTTTCTCTCTCTATTCTTAATAAGGACAGCATTATGTATTTTATGTAGCTTTCTTTGTCTTCTGAGGAGCAGAGGATATGTCCTGTCATATCTGTCTGGAACTTGGGATATTGTACCTTATTCTTGTTTCTGGTTACAAAATGTCCTGAATGAGAAATAGAAGTAAGTGTATTAAATAGGTGCATATGTATATAAAGGTGGCCCTGTTCAAGTCACAGTGGTGCAGTGGATAGAGAGCAGTACTGCAAGCTACTTCTGCTGACTGTGCGCTGCCCGAAATTTGGCAGGTTCAAGGTTGACTCAGCCTTCCATCCTTTCAAAATAGGTAAAATAAGGTCCCAAATTGGGGGCAATATGCTGACTCTGTAAAACTGCTTAGAGAGGGCTGTAAAGCACTGTAAAGCAGTACAGTGATCCCCCGGTTATTGCGTCCCCGACCATTGCGAACAGGGTAATTTGCGATTTTTGAACCCGGAAGTCAAAACACCATCTGCGCATGCGTGCCCTTTTTTCTATGGGCACGCATGCGTAGATGGCGCCCGGCAGATCAGCTGCTGGGCGGCTTCCCTGGGTCTTCCCCCTCTTGCTGGCGGGAGGGCGAAGCCCCCCCAGCACCCGCTCGCCCGCCCTTCGCCCGGGAAGTTCGCCAGGAGTCAGCGGAGAACGGCGCAACTGTTTTAAAACGATCGGAGCTTTCCAATGAGTCCCGAAGACAAACGTCAAACTTCCGAGTTTGTCTTCGGGACTCATTTGAAAGCCGCGCGGGTGTTTTAAAACGTCCCCGCCGACATGGGGGGCTCGCTAGCACCCCCCCGAACCCCTAACCCGTGTTCGGGGGGGTGCTAGCGAGCCCCCCATGTCGGCGGGGACGTTTTAAAACACCCGCGCGGCTTTCAAATGAGTCCCGAAGACAAATGCGGAAGTTTGACGTTTGTCTTCGGGACTCATTGGAAAGCTCCGATCGTTTTAAAACAGTTGCGCCGTTCTCCGCTGACTCCTGGCGAACTTCCCCGCTTTAGGAGTCAGCGGAGAACGGCGCGCCTGCTTTAAAACGATCGGTGCTTTCCAATGAGTCCCGAAGACAAACGTCAAACTTCCGCGTTTGTCTTCGGGACTCATTGGAAAGCCGCGCGGGTGTTTTAAAACGTCGCCACCAACATGGGGGGCTTGCTAGCACCCCCCCAAACCCGGGTTGGGGGTTCGGGGGGGTGCTAGCAAGCCCCCCATGTCGGCGGCGACGTTTTAAAACAGCCGCGCCGCCCCCAATCTTCGGCTCCTCGCTAGCGCTGCAGAAGTTAAAAACACCATCTGCACATGCGCAGATGGTGTTTTTACTTCTGCAGCGCTACTTCGCGAAAACCCGCTCGTTGCGGGGGGTCCTGGAACGGAACCCTCGCAACGAGCGGGGGATCACTGTATATAAGTCTAAATGCTATTGCTATTTTCTTTGGGGTAAGCAACTTACAAAGAGAGACTGAGGGAACTGGGCATGGATAGCCTAGAGAAAAGGAGGGCCAGAGCGGACATGATAGCAGTCTACAAGTATACGAGGGGATGTCACAGAGAGGAGGGGATCACTTTATTCTTCAGGGCACCAGAGGGCCGGACAAGGAACAATGGCTGGAAGCTGACCAAGGAGAGATTCAACATGGAGATAAGGAGGAACTTCCTGACGGTCAGAGCGATCAACCAATGGAACAACCTACCAGCGGACGTTGTGAACTCAAACACTCTAGACATTTTTAAGAGAAGATTGAACTGCCACTTGACTGGTGTACTATAGGGTTCCTGCTTGGGCAGGGGGTTGAACTCGATGGCCTTCATGGTCCCTTTCAACTGTAACAATAAATAGATAGATAGTGTTGTGGTTCCGTCTGAGGCCCCTCAGGGAACGGCTGATCTTCTGTCGGTTTCCAGCTCAGAGGGAGAGGCTGAGGAACAGGAGGTGCAGGCAGACGAGGAGGAGGAATCCCAGGCTGAAGAAGAGGGAGGACAGCCAGAGTCCCCCCAGAGGGAGCTCTCCCCAGCAAGCAGCCTGGATTCCTTAGAGGAAAATGCACAAGCCATAATTGATCTGCGACAGAGAAGAGCTACTCAGAGAAGGGATCAATTGGCTAAGTACTTTCAGCATTAAAGAGGCAACAGCTGGGTTTGGGTGTGGTGCTCTTTGGAAAGGCTAAAAGGCAGACCCACCCTTCCTGGCTTGTGGAGTTTTATCTTTGAGAGTCTTGGGACCTGGCTGTGAACTTTGGCGTCTTGGAATCCTGGTTTGTGCCTTTGACTACTGAAACCTTGGGGTGGGTGTGCCAGCAAGAAGCTTGCTGTATTGTCTGGACATCAGGACTCTGCTGTAAAGTATTATAGCCTGTCTGTTGGGAAGAACAGGTTTTCCTCTGTGTTTATTTTTTCCAGCTATAAAATACTTTTGGCTTTTACCAGAGTGTCTGGCTGTTTTTTCCAGTTGGTGTTGAGGTCTGGGGGAACCCAGACAGAACAGATAGATAGATAGATAGATAGATAGATAGATAGATAGATAGATAGATAGATAGATAGATAGATAGTACAAACTCCGAAAAGGAACAGGAAATGTAAGTCAAAAGGTTTAGTTTCAACCGGTTGCTAAACCCTGGCAAACTGAATGGCTCTGGGTTTGGAGTTCACTGGCTCAGGGAAAATTGCCATCTCTGGTCTTGGATGGGATGGCACTACCCCAAACAGATCCTGTGCATAATCTGGGGGTTCTCTTGGACTCACGACTCCTGCTCAAAGCAACTGCAGGTTATGCACCAGTTATGTCCTTTCCTGGGCCAACAATCCCTAGTCAGTCACTCATGTCCTAGTCATTTCCCATCTTCATTATTGCAATGCACTCTACCTGGGGTTGCCCTTGAAGAGCATTCAGAAGCTCCAGTTGGTGTAAAATGCAGTGGCCCACATGGTTTTGTGCAGACCCTTGGCTTGACACCAGGTTATCTCAGGGACCGACTCCTGCCTGTTACCTCTACCTGACCAATCAAAGCAGGGAATGTTGCAGGTCCCATCCCCTAGGGCAGTGATGGCGAACCTATGGCACAGGTGCCATAGTGGCACGTGGAGATATATTTGCTGGCACACAAGCTGTACTCTACCTCAGCTCCAATGTCCATGTGCATGCCAGCCAGCTGATTTTCGGCTCAACTGGAGGCTCTGGGAGGGCATTTTTGGCTTCCAGAGAGTCTCCAGGGGGATGGGAAGGCATTTTTGCCTCTGGAGCCTGAAGAGGGCAAAAAACGGGCATATCAGGACCACCAAAGTTTGGGAAATGGGCTGTATTAGGCCTCCAGAGGGCCTCTCAGGGGAGGGCAGGGGGGGCTTTTCACCCTCCCCAGACATTGAATTATGGGTGTGGGCACTCGCGCATGCACACCTGAGGAAAAAAAGGTTAGCCATCACTGCTCACAGTCACTCACGCCCTTATCACCTCGAGGTTCGATTATTGCAACGCTCTCTACATGGGGCTACCTTTGAAAAGTGTTCGGAAACTTCAGATCGTGCAGAACATAGCTGCGAGAGCCATCGTGGGGCTTCCCAGATTCGCCCACGTATCTACAACACTTCGTGGCCTGCATTGGCTGCCGATCAGTTTCCAGTCACAATTCAAAGTGTTGGTCATGACCTTTAGAGCCCTACATGGCATTGGACCAGAATACCTCCGGAACCGCCTGCTACCGCACGAATCCCAGCGGCTGATAAGGTCCCACAGAGTTGGCCTTCTCCGGGTCCCGTCGACTAAACAATGTCGTCTGGCGGGCCCCAGGGGAAGAGCCTTCTCTGTGGCGGCCCCGGCCCTCTGGAATCAACTCCCCCTGGAGATTAGAACTGCTCCCACCGTCCTTGTCTTCCGTAAACTACTTAAGACCCACCTATATCGCCAGGCATGGGGGATTTGAGACATCTTTCCCCCAGGCTTATTATAATTTATGTTTGGTATGTATGTGCTGTTTGGTTTTTAATTATGATAGGGTTTTTAGGGTTTTTTAATATTAGATTTGTGCCTGTATAATACTGTTTTTATCGTGTTGTGAGCCGCCCCGAGTCTTCGGAGAGGGGCGGCATACAAATCTAATATATTATTATTATTATTATTATTATTATTATTATTATTATTATTATTATTATTATATACCTGGTGGGACCCAGAAGAAAGATCTTCTCTCTGATGGCGCCCTGTCTCTGGAACATCACCTCCATAGAAATTAGAATGGCCCCCACTCTAATTCTCGTCCAAAAGTGCTAAAGGCCTGGTTCTGCCAACGGACCTGGGGAACCCAGAGCAGGATGGAGCCCATCAAATGGTTCGTGTGAGGTGCTGTTGCCAGGGCGAGGGGTGATTTTAGTATATTTATTTATTATTTGAACTTTTATTAGTTTTTATATTTTTATATGGGGTTTTTATATTCTGTAAGCAGCCTTGAGTCGCCATGTGTGAATAGACAGCAATATGAATTCCACGAATAAACAAACAAAATAAAGAGAAAAAAGGAAACAGAACTATAATAAATGTAGTTTACACCATTATTTTTTCACTTCCCTATCTCCATCTCTGTTTATAGAGATGTAATTTCTATCAAGATTTTGAAACATTATTTTGAAACATTATCTACAGTGCTCATTCATCATGTGCTTTAATATTTGCTGTTAATTCCTGGTTAGCATGAATCAACTTGCATACTTCTCTGCATATTATATTCTTGTCCTTAACTAACATCACAATAACACTCCCTATAAAGTTTTGTATACATGATTAATTAATAATAATAATAATAATAATTAATTAATTAAGGGGCTATCATGCATTTCTGTTTTATTCCCAGCACATTCCTCAACATCTTTTTTCTTTCTATTAGTGTTACATTTGTATCTACACTTTTCTTTAATTTGTTATTTCATGCTCTTTATTGTCTAATCCTTTTACATTCCAAGTTGTAGTTCTTGTACACTTGCCAAATTCCTCACCCAAAGTACTACAGATAATTGTATCTGCCTTTCATAATAGTTTGGTTAATTTTAGGGAGACAAAAATTGTTGACTTTATTACCAATTATAGTCATACCTGGATGATACAGTTTGTAATAACAAAAGAGCACTCAACAGTTTGTATTAGCAATATTGCTGTAAGTTTGTATCTTTAGTTTTAATTAAAATTAATAAGTTAAATCAACAGAATACGTTTTAAGTCTTAGCATTATTATTATTTGCTTGACACGGGGCTGTCAGGACACACTAAAACTCAGAATTTAACTGCCACAAAAATTGCATACCTTCAGCCATTGTTCATTTGATATATGAAGAACCCCTGATTCTCTAAGTCATCCTCATGAGGAACCATAAATGCTACACAGTCATCTGCTGGTGGAAGTTTTTGCACAACATGAAAACTTCCACTTCATCTGGAATTCTGATGCTATGCCACCATGATGTTCTGATTTGGAAGAGTGATTCATTCATTTTGCAGAACACTCTCCAAAATATTTGCATGGTCTCTTGATGTAATTAAAATAGAATATTTGAAAAAAATACTTGGAAACTGTTGGACTGCATACTGTTTAGCTTTAGGGGGCCATATTGCACAGGTACTGTCTGCCTACAGAGAAATGGTTTCATATGTGTTATGAACAACATCTGTATGATCAGAAACAGTCCATTTAGAAACACAGTAATACCTCGTCTTACGAACCTAATTGGTTCCAGGGGGAGGTTCGTAAGACGAAAAGTTCATAAGACAAAACATTGTTTCCCATAGGAAACAATGTAAAATCAATTAATCCGTGCAACAAAACCCCCCCCTCGCAAAAAAATGACGCCGCCCAGCTGTCACCTTTTGAAACAGCCGGGGGGCTTCCCAGAGTCCTCCTGAACCCGAACGGCAAACCCGAACTTCCGGGTTCGGCATTTGGGAGGCCGCCAAGAAGCCCCCCAGCTGTTTCAAAAGATGACAGCTGGGCGGTGGGGCTTCCCAGTGGCCTCTCGAACCTGAACTTTTGCCGAACTTCCGGGTTCGGTGTTCGGAAGGCCGCTGGGAAACCCCGCCGCCTGGCTGTCACCTTTTAAAACAGCCAGGGGGCTTCTCGGCGGCCTCCCAAACGCCGAACCCGGAAGTTCGGGTTTGCCGTTCGGGTTCAGGAGGACGCTGGGAAGCCCCCCTGCTGTTTTAAAAGGTGACAGCTGGGCGGCGAGGCTTCCCAGCAGCCTCCCGAACCCGAACTTTTGCCAAACTTCTGGGTTTGGCATTCGGAAGGCCGCCGGGAAGCCCCGCCACCTGGCTGTCACCTTTCAAAACAGCCGGGGGGCTTCTCGGCGGCCTCCCGAACGCCGAACCCAGAAGTTTGGGTTTGGCGCTCGGGTTCAGGAGGATGCTTGGAAGCCCCCCGGCTGTTTTAAAAGGTGGCAGCCAGGCAGTGGGGCTTCCCAGTGGCCTCCCGAACCTGAACTTTTGTCGAACCTCCGGGTTCGGCGTTTGGGAGGCTGCCAATCTTTTGAAAGAGCCGGGGGGCTTCTCAGCGGCCTCCCGAACGCCAAACCTGGAAGTTCGGGTTTGGCGTTCGGGTTCAGGAGGACGCTGAGAAGCCCCCCGGCTGTTTCAAAAAGCGACGGCTGGGCGGCAGGGCTTCTTGGTGGCGGCGGCGGCAGGTTCGTAAGAAGGAAAAAGTTCGTAAGAAGAGGCAAAAAAATTCTGAACCCCGTGTTCTTATCTCGGGTTGTTTGTAAGACGAGGGGTTCGTATCATGAGGTACCACTGCATATACAAACTTGCTTTTAACAGCTGTGCAGTGATTCAGTCTATGTGTTTTTGCTTGTTTCAACATGTCATATTTATGTTGCATTTTCATATTTCAAATTATTATTATTATTATTATTATTATTATTATTATTATTATTATTATTATTATTAATTAGATTTGTATGCCTCCCCTCTCCGAAGATTATGCAAATTACCTAGTAAAATGAACACTCAACATAGTCCATGGAGAGGGGCGGCCTATAAATTCAATTAATAAATAATAAATAAAGTAACTAAGTACAGAATCATTTCATCAGATTATAATAGAAGAAGAAAAGAATGCAAGAAAAGCCAATCTATCTATTCTGCTGATATATCTTAAAAAAAACACACACCTTCCTTTTATGACTATACTCAGTACAGTGGTACCTCGAGATACGAGTTTAATTCGTTCCGGACCTGGGCTATTAAGTCGAGCAGCTCTTATCTCGAACGACTTTTCCCCATAGGAATTAATGTAAATAATTTTAATTGGTTCCAGCCCTCAAAAAACTCACAAAGTTAGTCTAAATTATGCAGAAAGACATGCTTTTAATGAAGAAATGTACATGTACATATAAATGAATAATGAAGTTTCTTTCACTTAACTTGTAAACTTTCTTAAACTTTTAAATTTACATATGTTCAACTTCTCTGCCACCCAATCCTGTAGGACAGAGGTCCCCAACCCTTTTTGCACCAGGGACCGGCTTTAAGTGATCAAGAGAGGAATGGGTGAATGAATGGACGGAGGGTGGGAAGGAAGGAAGGAAAGAGGGAAGGGACAGGAACAGAGGAAGGAAGCAAGGAAACTTATGAAAGGGGAGAGTAAGAGAGGAATGAGTGAAGGGAGGGAGGGAGGGAAGAAGGTGGGAAGGAGAAAGAAAAGAAGAAATAGAGGAAGGGAAGGTAAAAGAGAGAAAGAAAAAGAGCAAGAAAGAAAGAAAGAAAGAAAGAAAGAAAGAAAGAAAGGGGGAAGGGACAGGAACAGAGGAAGGAAGCAAGGAAACTTATGAAAGGGGAGAGTAAGAGAGGAATGAGTGAAGGGAGGGAGGGAGGGAAGAAGGTGGGAAGGAGAAAGAAAAGAAGAAATAGAGGAAGGGAAGGTAAAAGAGAGAAAGAAAAAGAGCAAGAAAGAAAGCTGCAAGCACCCCCCCGAGCCCCCCAGGCCGGCTGCAACCTTTTAAAACACGCGCGCCGCTTCGCGGCTGTCTCCTGAAGCCGAACGCGGAAGTTAGCGTTTGGCTTCAGGAGACAGCTCCTTGGCGCTTGTATCTCGAATTTGGGCTTGTAAGTAGAACAAAAATATCTCTCCCCTCCCAGCTCTTATCTCGAGTTGCTCTTAAGTAGAGCAGCTCTTATGTCGGGGTTCCACTGTATATGACTATGTATTTATATGCAGTATTGTCTTTGAAAGTACTTCCTAGGTTAGTTTGCAATATTATATAGCAGCCTCTTCACAGTAGTATCTGTCTCACAGAAGTTCCTCTTAATGTGCTTGACTCCATTTGACTGCCCTTAAATATATCTTTAAAATATTCTTGTTCTCTCTGGTTATTAATTGAAATGTTTTGTGGCATTTACTGATATTTCTATTTTAAAGCTTAAGCCTTAGAAAGATATACAGTAGTTCTGAATGGTGTCTACCTGGTATAAGCAACAAGCAAGATTTCAGCTAATGTAGCTTTAACCAGGGAGAGGAAATGGATAAAGTATGATCTAAAAGTGTTGATGTAATATTAGACAAGAGTGTCTCCACTACTTCTTAATAGTAGCCTTCTCTGTGGCGGCCCCGGCCCTCTGGAATCAACTTCCCCTGGAGATTAGAACTGCCCCCACCCTCCTTGTCTTTCGTAAATTACTCAAGACTCACTTATACCGCCAGGCATGGGGGAGTTAAGACACCTTTCCCCCCAGGCTTCTTTATAGTTTGTTTCATGTTTGGTATGAATGTGCTGTTTGGGTTTTAAATATATGATAGGGTTTTATATGCTTCTTTTAATATTAGATTTGTTTTGTTATAATATTGTTTTTATTGTTGTGAGCCACCCCGAGTCTTCGGAGAGGGGTGGCATACAAATCTAATAAATAAAAATAAATAAAATAAAAATCACAGGCAACCCTTGAGACTTCTAAAATATCTGATTGGACCGGTGAATATTCTAGTATAGATGACTTATTTGCTCAGATGCCAAAGATTATTGCATCTTGTTTTTGGACTCTCAAGCAACCAAATAACAAACAAAATAAGATGCTACAAGGATCTATTGTTTTAGGAAAAACAAAATTCTTCTGAAAGTCCTATAATCAACTCGGTTGAAGTCACAAAAATGAACTAAATATTTTTTTGAAAGGCATCATTAAAATGTATTTAAAATACCCTTCATAACTTTCAAACAGAAAACTTCATAAAACAGGTCAGGTTGAAGAGTGATATCTTGTTGGGGGTTTTTCTTTAAAATCAAGAGAATGAAAATTTAATGCCATTCCTATCAGAAGGTTTTCTTCAGTAAGAATAGTGGTGGTAGACCAACTAAAGCTGCTTTTTAAAAAAGTAATAAAAACTACTCTGTATAGCCTTGTAGTCAGGCTTGTGCCCCCACCCTCCTAGCCTTTCGTAAGCTCCTTAAAACCCACCTCTGTCGTCAGGCATGGGGGAATTGACATTTTTCCTCCCCCTAGGCTTATAAAATTTATGTATGGTATGCTAGTATGTATGATTGGTTTCTAAATTGGGGTTTTTTAAACTAACTTAAATATTAGATTTGTTTACATTGTATTATTATTGCTGTGAGCCGCCCCGAGTCTGCGGAGAGGGGCGGCATACAAATCTGATAAATAAATAAATAAAATAAATAAATAAATACTTGAGTGCCTAAAGAGGTTGGCCCTTTGCCAATGCCAATTACTTCATTTCCTTACTCCACTTTGTGCGTGGGTTAGGGGGGTGTACTCACGAACTAGTTTCCCCCCCAAGGTCACTGGGGGGGGGCGAAAGGGGGCGGAAATGGGCGTAAGCAGCAACTGTGTGATCTCCTTTAGGGGCACCTCTAGTGAGGTGACGGGCGATCTCCTTCTCATATTACAGGGCTCGACCGGCTTGGATGGGGGGAGGGGGTCGCTCCTGGGACTCGCTGGCTGGGGCTTACCAGAGACCAGGGGTGAGCCATCCCACATGCCATGGGGGCGTGGCACGGGGTAGGGGGCAGGTGTAAGTTTACCACTCCCCTACGCCCAGGCAAGGAGCTTTCGCCTGAGAGTTGCTCAGATGAGGTTGGTGACAGTTGACTCCACCCCCATTTGATTTATGACCCCTGCAGGTCACGTGATTTAATTGGTTAATTAATTAATTGATATCTGATTTAATAAAATGACCCCATTATACCCAAACCTTCTGTGTCCGAGTGTTACTCCGCCTGCGCCGCAATAGTGCTGGTAGACCAACTAAAGCTGGTTTTTAAAAAGTAATAAAAACTACTCTGTATAGCCTTGTAGTCAGGCATGTGGCATACTTGAGTGCCTAAAGAGGTTGGCCCTTTGCCAATGCCAATGACTTCATTTCCTTATTTTGTAGAATGAGGGAGTTAGGACAGAGTTGAACAATATATGAACTGAGAACCCACAGTGGAAATCTTCTTCAAAGATATGAAAAAACCCAAAGCCTCTACCACATTTTCTCATGTGTTCTTTCAAAGTTGTTTGGTAGTAACCCTTCCTTGAACTACACCTTCTGATTCACAGTCACAAGAATTCTGTGCAATATGTTAGACAGATCTGATTCACATTAGCAATATAATCTTACCTTATAAAGCTAACAAATGACTATTGTAATCAAAACAAAGGGAAATAATGATGCAACTATTTCAAATGGTTGCCCAGGGCTAAAGTATGCATACATGCCAAAATAACTTTGAAAATTTGTTATAATTTAGACTATCCACGATTGACCTCTCCAGGTTCCTAAGAGGCCAGTAAGGGGCATACTTAAGTGCACTGGTGTGCCTTTCGGCCCCTGTCCAATTGTCTTTCCTTTCTCTCACTTAACATATATATTTTCTTCCTTTCAGATGTCCTCTCCTCTAAGTTCACTTTTACCCTTATATAACTACATGTCTATTTTTATTCCTATGTATTTGTGTATTGGACAAAATGAATAAATAAAAAGATAAATAATCTCAAAGTTAATTCATAGTGGCTTTTTTGGCCTATCGTAGATACCAAGCAATTGCTCGGAACTGTTGAAGGCAATTGACAAAGAACAAAAAAACAAAAGATAATATAGTGGCATTCACAGCCAACAAAACCAGTGTTGTGGTGAAATTCCCACCCCTTTTCTATGTGACATAGGAGTCTCATTTATTTACTTATATGTAATATTTAAATACTGCCCATTTCCCTCATAGAATGTCTCTGGGCAATAATCATGCACATTTCATTTATTTGTATCCCACATTTATTATTTTTACAAATAATTCAAGGCAACAAACATATCTAGCATATGTTCCCCTTCCTATTTCTCCCTACAAGAACTGTCACGGTTTGTAAATAATTAAAGTCCGCTAGAACTTTAATCACCGCGGAGGCGATAGATGTAAGCCCAGTCATTTGTTCAAAACAAGATTTCTTTTATTATAAAAGTAGAAAATAAACATGTCTCGATGGACAACATAATAAAACATGTCTTCACATGATAGAGGTAGAATGGAGAATAGAATCTTAGAGTGAAGAAGAAGGATGTGATGTTAGATGTGGCAGGATATTACATCATAATAGGAGGATCTTAATAAAACACACACAGTTAACTATTTAATTACTGAATATCTCTGGGGCTGTCAATATTCAGGGTGACAAGAACAACCCTTTGAGGTGGATAGGGCTCTGAGAGAATGACTAGCTTAAAGTCATCCAATTGACTTTCATGGCTAAAGTAGGTCTAGAACTCACAATCTCCTGCTTTCTAGCCTGATGCCTTAATCCAGTGATGGTGAACCTTTTTTCCCTCAGGTGCCGAAAAAGCATGCACACACGCTATCATGCATGCGTGAGTGCCCACAACCATAATTCAATGCCCCGGGCAGTGTTCCCTCTAATTTTTGGGGGGTGGGTGGGCGGAAAAGTATAGTGTGTGAGCGGCAATCCCTTTGGGACTGGGCGGCACAGAAATATTAAATAAACAAACAAACAAATAAATAAATAAATAAACCACCCTGTTTTGCCTCAGAGAATTTCAAAATAAAATACTGTACTGTGTGTCTATAACAGTGAGCTCATAATAGGGCAACTCTATCAATATCAAAATGCCACTTAAATAGTTGAGCTAGTTTCAAACTAGATTTTGATTTCCTTTCTCTCTTCCTTACTCCCATTCTTTTTCTTTCTCTTTTCCTTCCTCTCTTTTTTCTATCTGTTTCTCTCTCTTCCTCTCTTCCTCTCTCTCTCCTTCCCTCTCACTCTTTCCCTCTCGGCTTCTGGGCAGGTTTGAAAAACTCTGAGTTGATGGTGATTTTTAAGTGAGCGATTGCTCTCTGCTCAGCTTAGAGGGAACTATGGCCCCGGGAGTGCGAAAACAGCTTCCTCCACCCCTTTGGAGGCCGGAAATGGCCTGTTTCCTAACTTCTGGTGGGCCCAGTAGGCCATGTTTCACCCTCTCTAGGCTCCAAATCCTTCCCTGTAGCCAGGCAAAAGTAAAATTGCTCTCCCCATTCCCCCAGGAGGGTCTCTGGAAGCCAAAAATGCCCTCCCAGTGCCTCTGTGTGAGCCAAAAATTAGCTGCCCAGCAGGCATGTGCATGTTGGAGCTGAGCTAGGGCAACGGCTTGTGTGCCACAAGACATGGCTTCATGTGCCACCTGTGGCACCCATGCCATAGGTTCGCCATCATTGCCTTAATCACTAGACTAAGCTGGATTTTAAACAGGCAGAGCTTATGGCATGATGTCACTGAACCATTTTTCTAGCAGAAGACAAAATGGATGGATGCTACAATTTAATCTGGTAAACATGAGTTAACAGACTCAAAGTAGTTACAATTTGGTGAAGTAATCTCCATTGGATCACACAGGATTTGTCAGGTGCAAAGAATCAGGGCCACACATTAAGTCCCAGTTAACAAGATTTATTGCTTACGCCTACACACAAGAAAAGGGCATTAGATAAAAGCCAACAGAATTCAAGTGGGGATGGACTTGAATTGCTTGTGGGGATGTAGTAATTCCACCCTGATTCCCCTCTTGATTTTCCACCAGGCTTCACCTCTTCTTCTCCAACAGTATTGGAAGTAACTCAAAACAATAGTCAAAATTTCCATACCTCTTGATAAATAGATCAATTAAAGAAAGTTTAATCTTTAAATTATATGACGTTTCAGGATTAAAACATCCATACCACAAATTCACTTCTGCTGTGGGATCTTTAGAAAATAAGCATTTTTAGTTTAAATTCTCTTAAAAATATGTTTGTTTAGCATCATTTCAAGGGGGTTAAGCTACATGTTCTTTTTAGATGTATGTTTCTATAACTTTCTTCAATCTATCACACTCCAACCAGGGATGGGATTGAAAACTTTTAGCAACCGGTTCTCTTCCTGGTTGATGGGTGGGCGTGACCAAGAGGCACGGCCTCCTGCATCATAGCGGGGTGGGGTGGGGTTCATCCACCCCAGGATCCGGATGCTTTTTTTGAACCTCCAGAATGGCATCTCCTGGGTTCCGGAGGCCAGAAATTTCTGGACTTCCAGTAGTTCCCGTAGGCCTATTTTCACCCTCCCCAGGCTCCAGAGGCATTGTTTGAGCCTCCAGGAGGGTAAAAACGGCCTCCTCCTGGCTCCAGAGACCCTCTGGAGGCCAGAAATGGGCCCATTTCTGGACTTCTGGTACTTCCGATATGTCTACTTTTTGCCCTCCTGAGGCTCGAAACGGGTGTGTTTCTGTACTTCCGGTACTTCAAGTAGGCCCATTTTTCACCCTTCCAGAGGGTCCATGCCGGCCCTGCACTTATCCCTCATCCAAAATGGGCCACATGGAGACTCCGGGGTGGGGCGGAGTGGGAAGGGTTATCCAGTCCTTGCAACTACCAGTTTGGCAAACCACATATATAATTAGCATCTGGTTCTCCTGAACTGATCCAAATCGGCTGAATTCCACTCCTGATGACAACAAAGTTGGATTAAAATTATTATTAATCGCAGCCAGAAAAGCTAAGGGAAGACTAGTTCGATGCCTTTCATAAGTGAAGATAAGTTTGTTTGCCTGATTAGAAAAAGGCAATCAATAAGCAAATTCTTCTGAGGTGAAAGCATGTCATATAATGAGTGGTGAGAGAGAAGGAAGGAAGAAATGAAGAAAGGAGGGAGGGAGGTTGGGAAGGAAGGAAGGAAGGAAGGAAAAAGAAACAACGAACCTCAACCAGATTCCATTCCATTTTAGTCTCTTCAGATATTTTGCCTGTTGGACAGATTACAAGCACAGTATTCCTGTTTGGCAAAAATCAAAGAGAAGAAATATAAGAGTTGACACAGAGCTACATTACTTGAATTGGGTGTGAATGTACTCATGTTTTAAATAGTATGAATATAGCTTAAGATACTAATATATTGCTGCCCTCTCATGGGCAAAAATAGATCTGCAATCAATATTTTGGCCATTTAATATCAATGGTTCTCCATACTTAAAATGGATTTATTAATATATAATATATATCTATAAACAATAGATTTAGTAAATAAAATAATAACCCAGTGACATATTGCAAACCTAGTATTGGTTCATATTTTCTCAATAAAAGGAAGCTATTAAGACAGATTTCTTTATTTGCTGATATATCTTAAGCAGTAAGTCAGATTTTAAGCACATCAAGTTTGCCTCTTATATTCAGGCAACCTATGGACATAGCAGTTGATAACAAGAGAAAGAATAAACAGTACCTGATTAAATGTGAGAGAGCTTAGTATATTGAACAGCTATAAATATAATCTGTAGTCGTCTAAACGTACTATTAATCATAAAAATAGTCAATGCATTCACAATTAAGGAATTAGTTAATTTATGGCATACATTTCTTTTGGAGAAATTTATATTGTTTGACTCACCAATTAATCAAGACGGATAATTTAATAATGTCTTATTTGATCCTGGGAGGAAAAAAATTAGCTCAATTAAATGAATCGAGGATTTGAATATTCCAATAAATATGTAATGGAAAACTAATTAATATTTTGCTACCTATGCATTTGAGACTTAGCTAAAATTGCAAAAGTCCCAGTTCTTTCCCTCCTCATATAAAGCCCAACATAGGTAATTGATTCTGTTCTATGTAAGAGAAAATTAAATTCAAAATTACAAAGTTGCATAGGAACTTTATGTACATAGCCCTTCATGGCATCGGACCAGAATATCTCCAGGACCGCCTTCTGCCGCACGAATCCAAGCGACCAGTTAGATCCTACAGAGTTGACCTTCTCTGGGTCCCTTCGACTAAACAATGTCGTTTGGCGGGACCTGGGGAAGAGCCTTCTCTGTGGCAGCCCCGACCCTCTGGAACCAGCTCCCCTCAGAGATCAGAATTGTCCCTACCCTTCTTGCCTTGTATAAGCTCCTTAAAACCCACCTCTGTTGTCAGGCATGGGGGAATTGAGATATTCCTTTTCCCCCAGGCCTGTACAAGTTATGCATGATATATTTGTGTGTATGTTTGGTTTTTAATAAGGGTTTCTTAATTATTTTAATATTAGATTTGTCATATGCTGTTTTATTATTGTTTTCGCCGCCCCGAGTCTACGGAGAGGGGCGGCATACAAATGTAATAAACAAACAAACAAACAAACAACAAATAAATTTTTCCAGAAAAAGCATGTAAAAAGGCAAAAAACAGGGCAGATATATAAGAGATATATATCCGAGTCTGCGGAGAGGAGCGGCATACAAATATAAATAAATAAATAAATAAATAAATAAATAAATAAATAAATAAATAAATAAATAAATAAATAAATAAATAAATAAATAAATAAATAAATAAATAAATAATAAATAAATAAATAAATAAAGAAAGAAAGAAAGAAAGAAAGAAAGAAAGAAAGAAATATATATATATATGACAATAGATATATCAAAGAAAAATCTTTGATTGGCAAAATATTTTGCATGTGTTATGTCTGTATTCCCCCCCCCCTTTTTAAATGCCAAATAAACATGTTAGTGGCATAAACCAGATGGTCCACTTTTCTATATGAATTTGAAATAGAATGCTGCAAGTAATGGTAGTCACCAGGTTTGTAGAACTCTTTGAATTCCATAAGATAGTGGGAAGTAGGAGTGGAGCAGGTCTCATTCTTTATTCATATATTGCAAGTATTAAGGTCTTGCCCAGTTCCCAAAAAGTGTATCTTAAGAAATTATCTGAAGATAAAGTGAAATAAGTGGCACTATCTCACCTCAGAAACTTCCTTAGAGATTGTCAAGGACCTAAAGAGAACATTGGTGCACAAGCTTGACTCCTACAGTAATGGGACTTCTTTAAATGTTCAAGAAGACTCCTTTTAAAAGAACTATGTTATTAAATAAATGCAAAAAAAAAAAGGATATACGGTAATAATGTATAATCTTAAAAAAGACCAATAGGGCCAGGACAAGTCCGTTCTCCCGATAGATGTATAAATGATCTATGATATAACTCAGATAATAGCACCTGAAAACTGTAGGTAAGATTCAGAGTCTAACTTCTGTGATGTATATTCACTGCTCCAAAAAATAAAGGGAACACTTAAACAACAGAATATAACTCCAAGTAAATCAAACTTCTGTGAAATCAAACTCTCCACTTAGGAAACAACACTGATTGACAATCAATTTCACATGCTGTTGTGCAAATGAATAGTTATGCAAATGAAATAATTGATGAGAATATTTCATTCATTCAGATGTAGGATGTGTTATTTGAGTGTTCCCTTTATTTTTTTTTGAGCAGTATATTTTGGTTTCTGTAAGAGCTTTTATTTATTTATTTTGTCCAATACACAATGAGAGTTTTAGTGGGTATAAATATATATATACACATAGTAAAATACATGATGGTTATAGAGGAGATATTCATAGTAAAATATATCTATGAAAGAATAGAAAAGAAGATATAGTAATAGAACATATCAATGAAAGAATAGAAGAACAGATATAGGAATAGAAGAAAGGTATAGGAGATATAGGAGAGCAATAGGACAGGGGACGGAAGGCACTCTACTGCACTTGTACTCGCCCCTTACTGACCTCTTAGGAATCTAAGGGTAAAGTGTTGGGGGTTTGGGGATGACACTATGGAGTCCGGTAATGAGTTCCACGCTTCGACATATGGGTTACTGAAGTCATATTTTTTACAGTCAAGTTTGGAGTGGTTAATATTAAGTTTAATTCTGTTGCGTGCTCTTGTGTTGTTGTGGTTGAAGCTGAAGTAGTCGCCGACAGGCAGGAGGTTGCAGCATATGATCTTGTGGGCAATACTTAGATCTTGTTTAAGGCGTCTTATTTCTAGGCTTTCTAGGCCCAGGATTGAAAGTCTAGTCTCGTAGGGTATTCTGTTTCGAGTGGAGGAGTGAAGGGCTCTTCTGGTGAAGTATCTTTGGACATAAATGCAAAAGTGCTTATGTAGATGTCCTCCCTCCCTCCGCCCCCTCTTTCTCTCACCTTTGAGTCATTTTTGACTCCTGGTGACTGCCTGGATTGTTCCCTGCAGTTTTCTTGGCAAGATTTTGAAAGTGGCTTGCCATGGCCTCCTTCCTAGAGTAGAGAGTGGCTGGCTCAAGGTCAACCAGCTGGCTTTTTTTGCCTCAGCTGAGGCTAAAATTCACATCTAACCTGATACTTTAACCATTGACTCTCGTGTAGAAATATTACATATGAACAGCTCAGAAAAGTACAGAATCTAATTTCAAAAGTGTAATCCCTTTAAGTTGCAGAAGGAAATATTTAAATATGTTTTAATTATGGTACAGACATTATGATGCTGTGCAATTTTTTAGCGCAAAGCTTACCCTTGCTGTATTTGAAGACTGTAAATAGAAAGGAGTTAAAAACATGGGAAATATATGGGTCAAAGTAATGAATTCAAAATATGTTGAGAAAAACATGAATTGTGAGAAAATAAAATTAGGTCCTTCACTCGAATGACAAAAGTATTTTTATTAAATGATACAGTTTTACATCTCTATCATGCAGTCTAATAAAGTGTCAGTTTGTGAAATTGAGATACAATTAGTTAATAACAGTATAAAATTTCCCTGTTACATAGAGGCAGTGGCAATAGATTTTAACTTGCACCAAAGCTAATAAAAACAAATACAAAGATATCTCTGTTTTTGTATAAACTCTCACAATCTGTGGGATGATTATAAGGGGATTTCTGAGATATTAGAATGTCTGTAACAGATATCTGAACGCTGATGGGCATATTGTATGACAAAAAGTGAGGAAAAATAATACTTCGAGTGGCTTAAAATTCATATTAACCCCATGCTTATTTCAATAGAAAGGTATTCATTCAAAAACAGATGGAAAGGTATAAGTGTGTGCAAAATGAACAAAAAATATCCTTAATGAAGTCTTACAACCAAGTGTTTTCCAAACCTGATGACTTTTTCTGACAGTCCTTTTAAAGAACATTGTAGCATCATCTTAGAAATGAGTAAATGAATTCCATAGATTCATTTAGATTTCTTCCTAGAAATCTGTTCCTCTTTTAACAAAGTGTAATGAATGTGCACTGCTGTAATTTTCAATTTTCCAGATATTATTATTATTATTATTATTATTATTATTATTATTATTATTATTTTGCTTTTTTTGGGGAACTTTGCTTTTACTATGATAGTCAAACTGTGCATTCTTGTACCCTTTAGCAAATTTTGAAAATGACCGAATGGCCACACAGATTGGAGCTATGCAATTAATCATTGTATGTGTAGTCAATGGCTCTGCACCAGGGGTGGGCAATTAATTTTGCCATGGGGCTGCATGAGAAATTGGGATGGTTTTAGAGGGCCGGATTAATATAATTAATTCAGTTCTATCCAATACTGTATATTATTGGGTAGAATTGAGTTAATTATATTATTATTATAAATTATAATTACATATTATACTATATATATAACTATATTATAATTATAAATTAATTGCCCACCCCTTCCTTCCTTCCTTCCTTGTTCCCTACATTTCTCCTTCCTTCCTTCCTTCCTTCCTTCCTTCCTTCCTTCCTTCCTTCCTTCCTTCCTTCCTTCCTTCCTTCTCCAGATGGAGAGAAGCTTGTGTCTCTCTGATTTTCTCTGCCTTTTATTTCTGCTTTTGGGGCAGTTCTTTACTTCTCTTTCAAAATATTCCTTTCAGGTTCCTCTCTTCAACTGACCTACATTGTCAGTTGAGAAAACATAGTGGAGGCTTTGTCTGAAAGTAGCTTTGGATTCCTCTTCTTCCTCCTCCCCCCTTTTCACCCCTGAGAGGTGGGGTGGGGGGTTTGCTTTAAATTTCTTGGAAAGGCCAATGAAACAAATGAACAATTAAAAATGAGCATTTATTGGACTTTTGCAAAAGGGCATGGAAAGAAAATTTCTCCTTCCTTCCTCACTCCATTTCTCCTTCCTTCCTTCCTTCCTTCCTTCCTTCCTTCCTTCCTTCCTCCCTACCTCCGCGGGCCAGTCACAGACAGCGGGCGGGCCGCATCCGGCCCCCGGACCGCACTTTGCCCTGGTCTGCTCTGCACCATACACAATAAATGTACAGTTTCAATGATTCAAACTATACACCACTAAAATTCACACCTGTTTACCCTTTAAGTGAGAATGGCTCTTTTCAAGGGAAGATCTGATTTGTGATTGGTGCCCTTCTTTCCATAACATTGGGGGTTCTGCGGCTTGCAAATGCTGGCTCCTATTTCAGAAGAAATGTTGTAAAGTACAACAGATCCTCTGGAATAGTAGTGCAAGGCTTTAAATTAATAGGAAACTCAACCTATTTCACTCTTTTAGGAGTTTCCTCTTTTCCCTTGCAGGAAAGCACCAACACACCCTATTATTACTATCTTGTCTTCCAAAGTTGCATCAGCAACAGATTTGCCACTTCTGAAACATAACTGTTGGTAGGATATTTCATTTTTCCCACTTAAAAAAATCTTAAGAATGGAAAAAATGAGGGCTGTGGCCTTTGGAGGATGGGAACAGCTGATTCTTATATCTTCCCACTAACCATGGAAGGAACATGACAATGGGGATACTTTCTGGGTTTTGGAAGATAAGAGAGTTGAAATCAAGTCTATTCTTCTGATTAGATCTTACATATTTTGCTTTTGCCTAACCTTTTAAGAAAATGCTACCAAGTTATGTTTTTCTTCAGCTAAGAATTAAATTTAAGGAGATGTACATTTATCAGATCAGATCTAGGGCTTCTAGTTTTGTACTGTGAAATCCTAGGCAACTGTACCATAATTCCAAATAAACTCTTATTTCTGCCATCAAATGGCAGTCCAGCCTGCTATTCCTAATCAGAGAAAAATATATAGCAAATCTCAGCGAGCAAGTCAAACTTTTACTAATGTGATTTCTTAGATGGGAAAATCCTTCTGAATCACAATAGGAATCTTACAAGATACATTTTTATATATTTGTCAGTAGATGGATGAGATCTAGGTAAGATCTTTATTTGAATCAGTTTATTTTTCAGATATCGAGCACAAGAGTAGAAAGTGCCTCCGTATTTTTGTTTGATTGCTGTACAAATGTATTACCACACGTTTTAGGAGTAAAATATAAATTATTACAAATTTCAAAATATTACTTTTTTTTGGACTGGCAGAGATAATATTCAATCTGTACAAAAATTTATTGGATAGAGGGTAAACAACTGGTTTTTACATCTCATTTATTTTACCTTTTGCTTATTTGAAGATATTGTTTCCTGTTTCTTTATGTACATTTCTACATATTGTTTTAATACTGTCATCTTATTGGGATCTTCATTATTATTCTTTTAACTTTAAACAATACTGCATTAATTTCTGCAGCCAGAAATTTATTTTTTAAAAAAATATTCATTCATTCATTCATTCATTCATTCATTCATGTTTGTTTGTTTGTTTGTTTGTTTATTAGTTTGTCTTGATAAGGGTTATTCCTGTCTCAAGGTTTTCTGTCACAGCCAGTGGTGGGCTACTGCCCGGACGTGGGGGAACGCAGTGGGGTAGTGAAAATGGAGCTCCACCCCAGAGCACCCAATTTGCACTGAAAGATGTTGAAAGAAAATGCAGGGCGTCCTGCATAAGCCACGCCCACAGTGTTGTCGTAAAAATTTTGGTAGCCCTTCACTGGTCACAGCATAGTGATAATAGTTAGACTAACGTCTTAGAATACAGCTAGTTCTCTCTTTGAGCAGGGATCTCCAATTTAACAACTGTTAAAGCTTGTGGACTTCATGCCTGGCTGGGAATTCTCAGACTTGTAGTCTACAAGTCTTTAAATTGTCATGTTAAATTGTCATGTTCTTAGAAAAAGAGAAGGACAATTTCAATCAAACCACAGAATAATCAGAATACTGTAGTTTCATTAGAACAAATGAAGCCAAACTTCAATCTTATCTTGTCATATGATACTTAGAAATGCTTCATCTTTTACTTATGACATTCTTTGACCTGTTATAGTCATGGTAGGCTTAACATTTCAACGCCCACAATTATTGTTCTGATGATTTATCTAATAATCAAATGCATATGAAAACAAATATAATACCACCATTGTGTTTTTTTAAGGCACAACAGGAAACTCATCCCGGAACCAAAGACTACATTGATCCTTTAATTCCTAGCAAGAATAAGAAGTTGAGAGTTTAGGAAAGGTAAACAAAATCATCTGTTGTTCTTCAACAGTTCTCCATCTTTCAGACAAAGAAAGAAAATTATCTTCTTTCTTCAAACCAGAAAGCATAATAATCTATGTTGAGGATCAGATATTATTTTGTGCTTTGAACCACCAATCTAAATTTATAAATATGTTTATTTTCAGAAAATGATTAATCACAGCCAAAATAAAGGCAAAACATTGCAATAAGACACGAGGACATGGTAAAAGTAGAATTACAGATTAAAACAAATTAAAATTTCTGAAAACTCTAGGACCGTGTTGGTAAACTTCTGGCATGAGTGCCACCATATTGGTGGGCACATGAACTCAGGTCTGACGCGCTGATTTTCAGGCCTTCTGGGCCCACTGGGAGTCAGGAAAGGGGGGTGGGGAAGGCCCATTTTTCTCTACCCAAGCACCAGAGCCTTTCTAGGAGCCTGGGGAGGGCAAAAATGGCCTTCCCCACCCCGGAAGTCCTCTGGAGACCAGAACAGTTCTGTTTACCAACTTCCGGTTGGACAGAAAGGCCCACCTTGAAACAGGCCATTTCTAGCTTCCGGAGGGCCTCTGAGGGGGATGTGGAAGTCTGTTTTCACCCTCCCCAGGCTCCTAGAAAAGCTCTGAAGCTTGGGGAGAGTGAAAAACAGGCATGCCGTTGCATGTTGGGAGCAGAGGATGGACACGCGCAGATCTGTGGGGGGTGCATGGAATTATGGATGTGGGCATGCGTGTGCGTGGTACACAAACCACAAAAGGTTCACCATCACTGCTCTAGGATATACATATCCCACAAATTCTATGTTAACTTCTGATTATGAATAAATTATCAGAATTCTAGGGATCTCATTCTCACTTAAAAAATGATTGCCTTGATATCAAAGAGACTCAAATGGCTGAAACCAAATCTTTTGCTTAAATGAATCCATAAATTATATGTGCTTTTCTAATGAGTTTCTTTAAGCTACCGTCAAACCACAGAACACTTACTAGTATCCAAAAACACATTTCCTATAAGCTAAATCATTCTTGCTCTATAGCCTCTGTTCATAAAACAAAACAAAACAAAAATCAGGCATATGACAAACACTGATCTACATTACTAGGAACCCAGGAGTATGTGATTCACTGCATCACAATGTAAGTATTTCACAAAAAGCCTGCAACTCTGCTAGTCACCAAAGGCCTTGTATATTTCATAAGTATTGCAACATATGTCTCTTACTCATTTTACTGAAATCCATACCATTGCTTTCCGCTTACATTATTTACTAGGACATCCTCAAGTCATTCCCTCCATATGACTATACATAATTTCTTCATATACCAAACCATCCAAATCATTCTAAAGCAGGTGGCATTCTGAAAATAGCCTACCATGTTTACACTTGAAATTAACATTTATCTTTTTCTGCTATTAAACTGAAACTGCAAGTCACAATAGTTTAGCCCTCAAAGTACTGCAAAATGTTTTTAAACTCAGTTGATTTCGTGAAAATAACATTATTATTTACCTTTCTGAATATCGTGAAGTCTTGTTTATTATTTATTTATTTATTATATTTATATAGTTGTCCATCTCATTGCTGTATCTCTGGGTGGCTTACCAGGTATATCTTTCCATAATAAAGGAAATTGCTCTATTCTGAACTGCATATTTCTCTTCAAACAAAATCCCTCTTCATGTATTCAATTATGAATATTTAAAGAGGTTCCAGGGAAGAATTTGGAGAATTCCATACATCCTGGATGACATTCTCTCACATTCTATATTGTATACCTACGATAACCCAAGATTGCCTTGAGTCCAATAGCAGTTGCTCTCAGGATTGATATGGGGACAGAATTTTGATTAATTGGGATAAAGAGCCCACTTCATATATTTGTCAAACTTTGGATTTCAACCCATTTAACTGGGGTTCTTCATGAAGAAGCTGATGGGAAACAATTAGCTAGAAAAAAATTCTGTTTTGTTTTCCTCCATAGGAACTTTACTTATACACTGAGGCATATAACTTGTTTAAATCAACACCCTTAATGGCTTTTCCCGTCATGCTATATCTTTCTTTGTGCTGGTTATGAGAATAATGGCATGTTTGTTTGGCCAATTCTTAAAGTTTAAAAAGTCAATATCTTTTAAACTTACTTTTAAAGTTTAAAAAGCCAATATCTTTACTGAAACAGTAGTTCAGATACTGAGCCTGGAAAAAAAATGATGTTGGCACCAAAACATAAGCTCTATAACCAATTTACAATCATGTAAGTTTCCTTCATTTAGAAAAATTGTATTGCTCTTTAGAAAGGAATGAATTATACCAGACAGTGTGAAAATGGGCTGTAACCTTAATCCTTAGTGCAGTGCTTCCCGACCTTGGCAACTTGAAGATATTTGGACTTCAACTCCCAGAATTCCCCAGCCAGCATTCGCTGGCTGGGGAATTCTGAGAGTTGAAGTCCAAATATCTTCAAGTTGCCAAGGTTGGGAAACACTGCCTTAGTGGAAAGTACCCTTGAATTTAATGGTATTTGCTCCTGAGTTAACATTCATGAGATTCTAGTAATAGAAATGAAGACCCAATACAGGTAGTCTTCACACTTATGACCACAGTTGAGCCCAAAATTATGTTGTTAAGTGAGAAATTTGTGAAGTGAGTTTTGGCCCATTTATGACTTTCCTTATCACAATTGGTAAATGAATTGCTACAGCTATTAAATTAGGTTGTTAAGTGAATCTGGTGTCCTATTGACTTTGCTTGTAAAAAAGTTACAAAAGGGGTTCACATGACCCCAGAACAGTACAACCATCATAAATATGAGTCAGTTGTCAAGCATCCAAATGTAAATCGTGTGATCATGGGAATGCTGCAATGGTTGTAAGTGTTAAAAATGGTCAGTGCAGTTGTAGGGAATGATCACTAAATGACCAGTTGTAAGTCAAAGACTTTTTAAAAAGTCATTTCTCCATCTCTTATTTAGGAAACAGTGAAGGTATTAGAATCTGCTTTGAATATAAATAAAAAGAGGTATCTTCGTGTTTTATTTGCTCTTGGAAGGTCTAATTGTATTTTTTAAGAAAGAAATTAAAAATAACATAGCTAAAGTCTAAAACAAAGAAGCAAATGAAATGAATTTAAATTCCCAGGATTGTAGTACAGTGTTCCCTCGATTTTCGCGGGGGATGCGTTCTGAGACCGCCCACGAAACTCGAATTTCCGCAAAGTAGAGATGCGGAAGTAAATACAGTACTGTATATCACAAACCTTCCCTTAACACTTTAAACCCCTAAATTGCAATTTTCCATTCCCTTAGCAACCATTTAGATTGTTACTCACCATGTTTATTTATTAAAGTTTATTAAAAAAATATTTATTAAAAGCAGATAAAAGGTTGGCGATGACATGACGTCATCAGGTGGGAAAAACCGTGGTATAGGGGAAAAAAAACCTGTGATCCTACAGAAGTTGATGATTTATGATTCACAGATGGTTGGGGAACTCTGGGAGCTGAAGTCCACAAGTCTTCAAGTTGCCAAGTTTGGGGACCCCTGAGCTAGTGTGACCAGTGTGAGATAAGCTGGAATTGCAGGGTATCACTCTCTGGAAGATACAAATTGTCCACTTATGTTTATATAATACTCTTGTGTTGGACTAGGAGGGACATGCTAGCAGCATTCCAGTATTTTATAGGCTGCCACAAAGAGGAGGGGGTCAATTTATTTTCAAAAGCCCCAGAGGGCAAGTCAAGGAAACTAATCAAGGAGAAAAACAATGGGCAATTAAGAAGAAACTTCATAACAGTGAGGACAATTAACCAGTCAGTTTGCTTTCAGAAGCTGTAGGTGCTTCATCACTTGAAGTTTTTAAAGAAAAAACCAGACAAACCCCTATCTGAAATGGTATAGGACAGTGATGGCGAACATTTTTTCCCTTGGGTGCCAAAAGCATGTGCACACACACTATCGCACCTGCGTGAGTGCCCATACACATAATTCAATGCCTGGGAAGGGCAAAAAGTGTCTCCCTTGCCCCCACCCCGGAGGTCCTCTGTAGGCTAGAAACAGCCCTTTTTCCAAGTTCTGGTGGGTCCAGAAGAGGATTTCCTAGAGCCTGGGGAGGGCAAAAACACCTTCCGCTGTCCCCCCGGAGGTCCTCCAGAAGACAAAAATATCATCCAAGAGCCTCTGTACGAGCCGAAAATCAGCTGGCCAGTGTGTACATATATGCTGGAGCTGAGCTAGGGCAACGGCTTGCGTGCGGCAGATATGGCTCTGCGTGCCACCTGTGGCATCCTTGCCATAGGTTCGCCATCACTGGTATATGATCTGTTTGAGAAGGAGCTGGGCTACAAGACCTCCAAAGTCCCTTCCAGGTCTATTCTGATTCACTCATGTTCTAAAGACTGATTTACATCAGAAACTGAGCTGGGGAAATATAATGTCTTTCCATTTCTTGTCATCTGCTATATGATATTCATTTTTAATTACACTTTTGTTGTTGTACCTCTAGTCCTAAAAATGGTTTTCTGACACTGAGGACATTTGTGCTGATGTGTTTCTCCAAGCTGATAATACAGTGGTACCTCGACATACGAGTTTAATTCGTTCCAGACCCGAGCTCGTAGGTCGATCAACTCGCATCTCGAACGAATGCCTTTAGACTTTGTTTTTCGCGCCGAGATAACCAGAAGCAAGGAGATTCTTGCGCCACCTAGTGGAAGCTCGGCTCGTGTCCCGAATTTGAGCTCGGGTGTTGAACAGAAATTTCGCTCGTGTCGCGGCTCGTAACTTGGAATACTCGCATGTGGAGCAGCTCGTATCTAGAGGTATTACTGTATAAGCAAAACCAATTTGGAATGAATGAACATAACATGAGTTTGTAGATGCCTTCAAGAAGTGAAGATTGTCTAGTCAGATTCTTTTCTGAATCTCAGCAAGGATACTTTCCCTTCAACTGCTATCTAAGGTTTTTAACCAGAAATGCTAAGAATTCATCTAGGACCTTCTGAAAGCAAACTCTGTGTCCATCCACTGAAGTGTTTCTCTCGAGCTAGAAAACTTCGAAATATCAGCCTAATGAAACTTTAGACCCTATTACAGTATTTTTCTCTAACCAGTTAGGGGGGGGGGATACTATTTGAGTCTCGGAAAGATAAAAAATAATGCAACTGAACTCTTTAGGTTAGGAATAATATTTGCATAGCCAATAACAAAGACCAAATCACAACTTATCACAACATAGCTGGTGGTACAAATAGACACTCAGTTAACCATAAGCAGACTTGTATAAGAAACAAAAGGAAATAACTGTTTTCATGTCCCCTAAGATTACATTTTTATAATGATTAATTGGATCACTGACGGGTGTTAATATTGCACAATTATAACCTTCCCAGTTTAAAATTTCATATGTGGAAGCACATCAAAACACCATGTTGGGATTTGCTTTTATATAAACTAGAATTCATCCTATTTCTGCTATGCATGTTTCTCTCAAGGACATACACATTCACACACACACAAACACATACAAGGCAAAGAAAATCTGGGATCGATGTCTTTTATAATACTGACAAATCGTGAACACTTGGTCCCATTCTAGACGAATCTTGATTTTCCCAGGCCAGAAACCATCTATTCACACTTCTCATTCTAATTCTAGACCTTCAAGGAAGGAAACCCTAGAGCAGACTCATTTGCTTTTCATGTTTGACGTCTCCATCCCTTTGGATGTGGATTATAATTGGAGTCAGACATTGATAGACAGTAATCAGACCTGGATTCCATGGAAATCATACCAGGATCAGTTTGGGCACGTTGATTACAATATGCAGGCTGCAGACGGGAACCATAATGACCAATGGAGCTAGGAGCAGACATTGAGATCTTGGCAGGTAACGTGGCCACTGGGTAGCTCCTTCCAAGTGAAGCTAATTTAGCATGGACACTTGGAGCTGGATGCTCATAAGCCACCTTTCTCTTCCAGTCATCAGGTGGTGTAGATAATGTTTTCCTACGAGCCGCTGACATGACATTTGCAACAATAGATTCTTGCATGGTTTGGGGACCAAAAGCATCATCCACAAATCCAAGGGGAGACTTAGCTGCTGCTTCCCAAGGGGTCAGCCTCTTCCCAGGCTTGTCAACTGCTGCTGGTGCTTTGGTAATGTAATCAGGAGTGGATTGCAACATCACAGGAGAAACTGGGGAAATGGATCTCGAAGAAGTGGAAGGTAGCCGTCCAGGAACTGATAAAGACCGTTCACTGCCCCTTTCCTAGAAACAGTAAAGTCTTAGAGTTATTACATTCTTGAATATCAGTGACAAAGATTCCAAACGTAGCGCATGTGTGTGTATATACTGTATACTGCTCAAAATAATAATAATAAAGGGAACACTTAAATAACAGAATATAACTGTTAAGTGTTGTGATATAAAGCCCTTCATGGCGCCGGGCCAGATTATCTCAGGGACCACCTTCTGCCGCACGAATCCCAGCGACCAGTTAGGTCCCACAGAGTGGGCCTTCTCCGGATCCCGTCAACTAAACAATGTCGTTTGGCGGGGCCCAGGGGAAGAGCCTTCTCTGTGGCGGCCCCGGCCCTCTGGAACCAACTCCCCCTGGAGATTAGAACAGCCCCCACCCTCCTTGCCTTTTGTAAGCTCCTCAAAACACACCTCTGTCATCAGGCATGGGGGAACTAAGATATTCTTTTCCCCCTTGGCTTCTACAATTTATGCATGGTATGTTTGTATGTATGATTGGTTTTATAACAAGGGTTTTTAGCTGTTTTAGTATTGGATTTTTACATTCTGTTTTTATCACTGTTGTTAGCCGCCCCGAGTCTACAGAGAGGGGCGGCATACAAATCCAATAAATAACTAAATAAATAAATAATAAATAAACTCCAAGTAAATCAAACTTCTGTGAAATCAAACTGTCCACTTAGGAAGCAACACTGACAATCAATTTCATTTTGTTGTCAGCACATTCAACTTTGTACAGAACAAAGTATTCAATGAGAATATTTCATTCATTCAGATCTAGGATGTGTTATTTGAGTGTTTCCTTTATTTTTTTGAGCAGTGTATATATATATGTGTTTTTGTAGATTTTCACAGGTACAGGTATGACGGTCTTGGTATATTCGGGTTTCTTCCCATGTAGGATTTAGAAATTTCTGGCGACGTTTCGATGAGGTCCCACTCATCATCTTCAGGCTGGTGTTTCTGTCCTTGTCTAAGGCGAACACTGCGAGACCTGAGCTGCCTTCCTTCTATAAATACTGGTGGCTGGGTGTGGTTTGATGGCTCAGCAATTGCCTGCTGTGTAGAAACTTCCTGGTGAGTCAGTGGGGTAACATCTGGGGTCATTGATGTAGCTGAAGTATGCTGATTAGTTAATGGTTAATTAACTTAATTAATCAGCATACTTCAGCTACATCAACGACCCCAGATGTTACCCCACTGACTCACCAGGAAGTTTCTACACAGCAGGCAATTGCTGAGCCATCAAACCACACCCAGCCACCAGTATTTATAGAAGGAAGGCAGCTTAGGTCTCGCAGTGTTCACCTTAGAACAAGGACAGAAACACCAGCCTGAAGGTGATGAGTGGGACCTCATCGAAATGTCGCCAGAAATTTCCAAATCCTACACGGGAAGAAACCCGAATATACCAAGACCATCATACCTGTACCCGTGAAAATCTACGAAAACAAATATATGTATGTATGTATGTATGTATGTATGTATGTATGTATGTAGATTGTTCTGAGTTTGGGTTTTGCCCCGTGTAATATTTTGAATGTCTATGCGACGTTTCAGTGAAATCACCTTCACCATCATCAGGCTGAAGTTGTTAGCTTTGTGCTGCTGTCAATATATAAATATTTACAGCAGCACAAAGCTAACAACTTCAGCCTGATGATGGTTAATGTGATTTCACCGAAACGTCGCATAGACATTCAAAATATTACACGGGGCAAAACCCAAACTCAGAACAATCTACATATATATATCTGAAGTAGTGAAATTGTTTTTAAAAAATACCTAAGTAGCTTTTCGGTGTTATAAAAATTAAGCGTTCTGAAAAACATTTTAAAAAGCTGGTGCATTTCTGTTGAAAAATATATTGAAAGGAAAATATAATTTCATATTTTTTTTCTTTTTTAATGAAACTATCTCCAGAAACTGTGATCCAGCTATTATTAACAAATTCAAGAAATCATTAAAATAAGAAATCTAAATATTAGTGTCAACCAGGAGTGAAATCCTGCAGGTTCTGGAGAACTGGATGGTAGCAGAAATTTTGAGTAGTTCGGAGAACCAGCAAATACTGGCTGGCCCCAGAGTGAGATGGGAATGGAGATTTTGCAATATCCTTTCCCTGGAGTGATGTAGGAATGGATATTTTTCCTTTCCATGACATTATTATTATTATTATTATTATTATTATTATTATTATTATTATTATTATTTATTAGATTTGTATGCCACCCCTCTCCGTAGACTTGGGGCGGCTCACAACACAATAAAAACAGTTCATGACAAATCTAATAATTTACAATTTAAAATATTTTTTAAAAACCCATTATTAAGCATACATACATACAAACATACCATACATTAATTGTATAGGCCCGGGGGAGATATCTCAGTTCCCCCATGCCTGACGACAAAGGTGGGTTTTGAGGAGTTTATGAAAGGCAAGGAGGGTAGGGGCAGTTCTAATCTCTGGGGGGAGCTGGTTCCAGAGAGTCGGGGCCGCCACAGAGAAGGTTCTTCCCCTGGGGCCCGCCAACCGACATTGTTTAGTTGATGGGACACGCCCACCAAGTCACACCCACTAAGCCTCACCACAGCCACCAAGCCAGGCCCACAGAACCAGTAGTAAAAAAAATTGGATTTCAACACTGGTGTCAACAACTAGTGCACTTTGGGAGATAGCCTAAGGTTTTATACTATCTGGTCCATGGCAGTGTCACATTCAGTCAGGAAACAAATGAAGATCAGAGTTGCACTGACAGTAGCATATTCTAACATTAGAATGGCATATTCTACTATAATACAAGTGCATGGCAATGTCTCAGGTGAGGGAGGGGTCCCTCACCTGGATTAGCATGGAGCTACGCCCATAAGTTGCCCCGGAAGTTTTTCTGACGTCATTTTCCGCCCTGGAAGCAATTGTTTGACTCTGCGGGTCCATTTTAGGGTTATAGTTAATTATGATAATTATGCTAATTTATTTAAATAAATTATGCGAATTTAATTAATAAAAATGACCCAGTTTTAAATCCAGCTCTTGTGTCTGTGTCGTTACTCCGCCTCTCCTGCAATACACTCATATATGCAAACAAAACAATATTGATGTTTTCCGTTTCATTTTTGTTTTGTTTGGTCCTTTTGCTAATCTCTCTAATAAAGATGAATGAATAAATTATAACAAACTACAAAGTTCTCAGTGTCTGGTTCTGTGACCTTTTTTTGCTACTGTGGAAGCACAGAAAATACTGGAAGGAAAAAACCATTGCTTGAAATATAAAGCTATGAAAAGCTAAAAATAAATTGTAGCCACTATCTGCCATCTAACATTCTATCTTAACATTGCACAAGCATTACTGTTCTGGTGCAACATTGCCAACAGATCATAACCCAAGGTCATCATGTCAAGAGATGATGATATCCTGTTATATTTTTGTTGCACTGTTGCATCAGCTTAAAGCCACAATTGTTAACCAGTCTGCTTTAAATTAATTGTTTAGTAATGTCCTTGGGTAGCTTTACAATTGCTTGGTCTAAAGGTAATATTAAGAAAATAGCAGATATTGTACTGTAATAGTCAATAAAGTCTACAGAATTGTGCCAGTTACAGTTTAAAACAAAATGTGTAATTTATTACCAAGGATCCTAACTAGATGAGTGGGAGGTTAAAAAAAGAATACAGTGGTAACTCTACTTAAGAACGCCTCTACTTAAGAACTTTTCTAGATAAGAACCAGGTGTTCAAGATTTTTTTGCTTCTTCTTAAGAACCATTTTCTACTTAAGAACCCGAGCCTGGAAAATTTTCCCAGGAAATTTGAGAGTGGCACAAAGACCCGGCCAGTTTCCTGACATTTCCCCTTTAATCCCTGCCATCTTGGGCTTTTCTGGGCTGCTAGAGGAGCCTTTCAGTGGCGCTTAAGGAGGCTTTGGCAGTCTAGAGCGAACAAATTTCCTTTCTCTTGGCGTTTGGAGAGGAAATAAACCTCTGCCAGTGCCCAGAGAAAAGAAATGCTCCCTTTGCTCTGGGCAGCGACTGTCCTCCTCCTCTTCTTCTTCTTCCTCCTCCTCCCACCCAAATTCCAAGCTTTTATTTCTTTTCTAATGAGTTTGGATGCATTATTTGCTTTTACGTTGATTCCTATGAAAAAAATTGCTTCTACTTACAAACTTTTCTACTTAAGAACCTGATCACAGAACGGATTAAATTCTTAAGTAGAGGTATTACGTTCTTAATATTACTGTAATAAGCTTTGCCTAGATATTTTTCTGCTGATGATCATTTTCTAATATATTATTTATAAATAAAACTTTACATCCAACTTGCCTTTTGTGCTTGCCAATGCCTTGAAAAATCTGCTCTAATGTTCTTTACTTCTGTACTGTTATATAAGCAATCCTGAAATGGAAGCACTTGCTACCGCCTTATTAATGCACCCTGGCTTCAGAAAACCTGCAAGCAACTTTCATTCTGATCTGATGTCCCATACCAAGATTTGCATCTTCATTGCTGATTTAGTTTTTAATAACTATAAAAAATTCTCTTGGCAGGGAATGCCTACTTTATTTTATTTATTTATTTATCAAAATGTATAGGATAGTAATTTGTATAAACATAACATAAGTAAAAAGTAATGATAGAAAAGGACAATAGGACAGTAGGGCAGGGACGGTAGGCACAATGGTGCGCTTATGCACATCCCTTACAGACCTCTTAGAAACGGGGAGAGGTCAACTGTAGACAATCTAAGGTTAAAGTTCTGGGGGTTTGGGGAAGAAACTACAGTGTCAGGTAGTATATTCCAGGCATTGATCACTCTAATGCTGAAGTCGTATTTTCTGTAGCTGAGTTTAGAGCAGTTTACAGTTACACCAAACCTCATATATACACTGAATAAACAAATTCTCACAGCCAACCCACACTCAGTAAAAGACCTTGGAATACTAATATCAAATGACCTAAGTGCTAAAGCCCACTGCAACAATATTGCCAAAAAGGCTTCTAGAGTTGTGAACCTGATCCTATGTAGCTTCTGCTCCAGCAATCTCACACTACTCACAAGAGCCTACAAAACTTTTGCCAGACCCATCCTTGAATACAGCTCATCTGTCTGGAACCCATACCACATCTCGGACATCAACACCCTTGAAAACGTCCAAAGATATTTCACCAGAAGAGCCCTTCACTCCTCCATTCGAAACAGAATATCCTATGAAAATAGACTAACAATCCTGGGTCTAGAAAGTTTAGAACTACGGCGCCTAAAACACGATTTAAGTATTGCCCACAAGATCATATGCTGCAATGTCCTACCGGTCAATGACTACTTCAGCTTCAACCGCAACAACACAAGAGCACGCAACAGATTCAAACTTAATATTAACCACTCCAAACTTGACTGTAAAAAATATGACTTTGACAATCGAGTTGTTGCAACGTGGAGCTCATTACTGGACTCAATAGTGTCAACCCCTAACCCCCAACATTTCTCCCTTAGACTATCCACGATTGACCTCTCCAGGTTTCTAAGAGGTCAGTAAGGGGTGTACATAAGTGCACTAGTGTGCCTTTCGTCCCCTGTTCAATTGTCTTTTCTTTATCTCATATATCATATATATTTTCTTCCTTTCATATATCTTCTCCTCTATTTTTACATATTATCTTTATATATATTACTTCATGTCTATTCTCTTCCACATGTATTGTGTATTGGACAAATGAATAAATAAATAAATAAAATAAAATAAAAAAATTGAATCTATTATGTGTTCATGTATTGCTGAGTTTGAAGGTGAAGTAGTCATTAACAGGAAGGGTATTGAAAGGACTTGAAAAAAAGAATTGTTTTCTAAATAATGGCAACAATCCTTGTGAATCAGGCTATTTGAATGAAATCTCAGCAAAGGGTCAAAAAGGGTAAACAAAGGCCTAGCATCAGAATAGTCACCCTTTCATGGCAGTATCTACCTGAACCAAAAATAATAGCATGTTTTGCAAAAATTAGCTACATGGCTTTCTTCATTCTGTTCAAACTGATTATAAAAGGCAAAATAGGCAAAAATTGGCAACCATAATTGGCAACCATTCATAATTGGCAATTATGAATTCTTAGAAATATTAAAATAAATAAGGTAGCAAATGCTAATACATTACAATTAAGATAACTTGCACGTTCACAGCTTTGTTTAGTCCATAGTCATAAAAAAGAATAGTAGCCATAGTTTAGTAGTTTCCTATGAGAGAATCTTGGGCTTTTCAATGTTTCTTCCTCCATGGTTGAAAAATGGTTCTCTTAAAATAATAATGCTAAACCAAGTCTAAACCCAATAGCTGTTCTTAAAATAAAATGAAAAAGAATTATCTATTTCCATCCATGGTTTACTATTCAGTATTTTCTCTATGGCTCATAGTTAACTACAGTGGTACCTCGGTTCTCGACCACAATTCGTTTCAGATGTGTGGTTGAGAACCGATTTGGTCGAGTACCGAATTAATTTATCCCATAGGAAATAATGGAAATGGATTTAATTGGTTCCCAGCCCGTGGTGACTTGCTGGGAACCAATTAAATCTATTTTCTTTATTTCCTATGGGATAAAAATCTGAGGAGCTCTGTAGTCTAATCTCTCCAAGCTGCAGGAAGGGTGGGGGCGGCTGCAATCCCGGCAGTTTTGGGGGGCTCCTTTCCTCAGTGCTTCGTCTTGTGCACCAACTTTCTCCTTCCCGGCGGCAGCGGTGGTGATGGCAGCGACTTCCCTTCGAGGAGCAGCAGCGCCTGGAACGTCACGTAATGAAGGGAAGCCGGTGGAGCAGCGGCAACTGCTGAGATGGCTCCACTGCTGCTGCCGGGAAGACGAAGCACTGAAGAAAGGAGCCCCCCAAAGCTGCCGGTATTGCAGCCGCCCCCACCCTTCCTGCAGCTTGGAGAGGTTAGACTATAGAGACTGGGAGGCTGTTAAGCAGGTGGTAACATTTCGGATAACAAACAAAATTTTCTGTGGCTGTTCAGTATCCGAATTTTTGTTCAGATACTGAAGCAAATTTTTGCCGAAAATTTTGTTTGGTATCCGAAATGTACGAGAACCAAAGCGTTCGAGAACTGAGGTACCACTGTACAGTCTTGGGTTTGATAGAATTTTTTTAAAAAGATCAAATGAATAGGAGTAAACCAGTGGTGGGTTGCTACTGGTTTGCCCTGGTTCAGGCGAACCAGTAGCTATGGCAGGAGACTCCACCCACCCACCCAAACGTCATCATGGATGATTGGTGCATGCACAGAAACCTCTGCGCATAAGTATGCACATATCTCCGAACTGGTAGCAAAAGTAAACAAAACCCATTACTGGAGTAAACATTTTGACATACTGAAAGGAGGAGATAGAAAATGGAAACACAAAACCTGAAGCTTATACATGTAAACCCAACATGGATTAACACTTGAATTACATCGAATTATGCCATTACCAATTTAAAAGCCCACACACTTACTGCTCGTAATAAATGCATTTCAGAATAGTTCAGCATTACTCACTTGAATTACGTTGTTTAAAAATAAGTAACAGTCTAGGTTGTACAATAAAAAGATGATCAGCATTGCCACCCTCTGGAAACCAGGAATAATATCCTACAAGAATGAATTACTTAGGACATGTTCCTAAAGATTTTTTTTTGCAAATGGATGCAGTTATTGAAACTATTATTTTTGGTCAGAAATTAATTGGCAGATTATGTCAATTAATATATACATTAAGGATGGCATAATTCTATTGCTATTGTTTTTTAAAAGAATCTTCTGCAGCAATGACTTACAAGACACACAACCATTCACTGAAAGAGTAGAGTCAGTTTCACATTTCTTAGATTCTTAGATTTTTAATGACTGCATAAAACAGTCTTGAACCATTTCATGGAAAAATGAACTTGCAGTATTCTTGCCAGCACCAGCACCATTGTCTGATATCCTGGCATTCTGACGTTTTTAGAATATACTGGGAGATTCTTCTTTGAAAGGTCCGAACAGCTGAGCATCTCTGTAATTCAGAGAGCTCATTCGGTTAAGGGAATGGATACTGTATGGAAGAAATTCTCTTTGAAGGCCACCTTCCTCTTTCAAAGTTGTGCTCTTCCCTGTGCCTGCAAACAGATCTTGCAGGCAACCACTATTGTATTTGCAAAACAGTATCAACAGTAGAGACCTTCAAATTTCTAGGTTCTATCATATCTCAAGACCTAAAATGGTCACCTAACATCAAAAACATCATCAAAAAAGCACAACAAAGAATGTTCTTTCTGCGCCAACTCAGGAAGCTCAAACTGCCCAAGGAGCTGCTGATACAGTTCTACAGAGGAATCATTGAGTCTGTCATCTGCACCCCTATAACTGTCTGGTTTGATGCTGCAACTCAACAGGACCGACACAGACTTCAGAGGACAATCAGAACTGCAGAAAAAGCAATTGCTGCCAACCTGCCTTCCATTGAGGACCTGTATACTGCACAAGTCAAAAAGAGGGCGGGGAAAATATTTACTGACCCCTCGCATCCTGGACTAAACTGTTTCAACTCCTACCCTCAAAATGTCGCTACAGAGCACTGCACACCAAGACAACTAGACACAAGAACATTTTTTTCCTGAACGCCATCACTCTACTAAACAAATAATTCCCTCAACACTGTCAGACTTTCTACTAAATCTGCCCTTCTATTCTACTAGTTTTTCTCATCATTCCTTTCACCCATTTCCTCCCATGTTGACTGTATGACTGTAACTTGTTGCTTATATCCTAATATTTTTATTAATATTGCTTCTTCATTGCTTATTTGACCCCTATGACAATCATTAAGTGTTGTACCACATGATTCTTGACAAATGTATATTTTATTTTATGTACGCTGAGAGCATATGCCCCAAGACAAATTCCTTGTGTGTCCAATCACACTTGGCCATTAAAAATTCTATTCTATTCTAAAAAAAACCCTAATGTCCACACAGTATGCACATATAGCTTACCAGGTAGAAAGAGCTACATTTCGCCTAGATTTTATTGTGTCTTCTGAGAATTATGGTAATTTAAATCTAAAACACCTGTACAAATACTATTATCCTAGGGAATAAAATAAATACTGCTGTGCAAAAATATTTGGAATTTCTAATGTTTTGCACATCTCAATCTGTGATTTTTATTCTCACTGATTACCTATCTTCAAAAGTCTCTTCTTAAAATCAGGTAACTGGATCGATGACTTACAGAAATTTTATTTATTATAAATAACTAATATAATTTCTTCTATCCATCCTCCTTCCCGTTCTTCCTATTTGAATTAGATTCCTAATATAGCAATAGCGCTTAGATTTATATACCGTTAAACTGTACTTTTATAGCCCTTTCTAAGCAATTTACAGAGTCATCATATTGCCCCAAACAATCTGGGTTCTCATTTTACCGATCTAGGAAGGATGGAAGGCTGAGTCAACCTTGAGCCTGGTGAGATTTGAACTGCCAAATTGCAGGCAGCCAGCAGGCAGTAGAAGTAGCCTGCAGTACTGCACTTTAACCACTGTGCCACCATTAATAGGACACATTACATCATTTTTTTCCTGCTGCAACTCTAATCTAGATTAGCATTTTCTATATCTTCACATTAAGACATAACTTTTCATGATATAAATAAAATAAACATGTCACTTCAATCTTCTTTTGCTTCACTCTATTTTAAAAATCACATCTATATCTCCTTTCAAATAATGTCCTTGAACAAATAAGTCTATCCACACATTTATCTTTGTAATTTCAATTAGAATATTTTTTGCTTCTTTCAGTTTTGGTGAAAATATATATCTGATGATCTCTACATGTTATAGTCAACATCACCATAAATTATTGCCCTTGATTGGGATTAATTAGAATTGAAGTTTTAGATACCTATACCTGCTTCTAGCCAACAATTTTGGATACAGCAATCTTTTTCTTATTACCACTACTACTTGTGGTAATAGTAGCCTTGAATTTACTTACAAGTATTAGGGAATTTGGTGACATGGTAATTTTCCGAATTATGAATATAGATATCTCACGACTGTTTATACCTTTACAACAGAAAAGTACGTTAGGGTTTTTGTAGTTTAGGTAATCCTAAAGACATTTGAAAATTATGAAAGACTATAAAGACATCAAAACACACCCACTGAATTCTATTGCTCTAATTTCTCTGTTTATTACCACTGTCCTTTTACAATGAGTGGATTATTTGGAAAAGTGCACCATGAATATATTCTAATTGTATTGTCCAAATAAATATGTTATAGAACAGGGGTCCCCAACCCTTGGTCCATAGACCAGTTGGGAACTGGGCTGCATAAGGAGCAGGTGAGCAAGTGTAGCATCATTTGTGCACACACAGGATTTAGGTTGCAGGTATAATACCATCCTCCATACTGCCACCACCTGTTCATGGAGTCAGAAAGGTTGGGGATGGCTGCTATAGAAGGAAAAGGGAAATGTTTCCCCTATCCCAGTGATGGCGAACCTGTACCAGAGTCCATACCCATAATTCAATAAGTGGGGAAGCCAGTTTTCTCCATCCTCTGGAGGAAGCCAGAAACGGCCTGCTCCCCAACTTCTGGTGGGCCCAGTAGCCTTGTGTTTCACCCTCCCCAGGCTCCAAAGGCTTCCCTGGAGCCAGGGGAGGGTAAAAAAGCCCTCCCCCATCCCCTAGAGGTTCTCTGGAAGCAAACAATGCCCTCCCAGAGCCAAAACTCAGCTCTGGCCAGCACATACATGAATATTGGAACTGAGCTAGGGCAATAGCTCCCATGCCAGCAGATATGGCTCCGGGTGCTACCTGTGGCACCCGTTCCATAGGTTCGCCATCGCTGCCCTATCCAGTCATTTCCGGCACCAGGGAGCAATGCTCACCTGTTTGTTAGCTGAGGGAGCCAGAATTGTCCAAAGACAGTTCCATGATCATGGGGTCAGCATGACTATACACCAAAGCACGTGGAATGCTGTTTACCTTCCCACCAAAGTGATACCTATTTATGAACTCTCATTTGCATGCTTCCAAATTGCTACATGGGCAGGAATTGGGGTAAAGTAATGGGAGTTGAAGTCCAAATAGCTTCAAGTTGCCAAGGTTGGGAAACACTGGTATAATGATAGTTTGAAAAAAGACAAAAGACACATAAAGGCACCTTCTGAGTTCAGCACCACTGAATTCAGTACTATTTTCTTACTTTCTGTGTTGTCAAGAAAAAATATATTGCTCTAAACCCAAAGGTGTTTTTTCAAAAGGCAACTAGACTTTCTTGGTTTTTTTCCTTGAAAATATTTCACTTCTCATACAAGCTTCTTCAATACTTTGGACAGAGCAAACAGTGGCAAAATTCCACGAAGTTTAATAATTTCCACAACTCTCTAAAATGTTTTGTTCTTCATCTTATTTGCTGGTTTTTTTAAATCTGTTTCTTTTCTAGTGAAATTATTATAAAATTTCCCCAAAATGTGAAAACGCGACTCCTTCAAAATAATTCTACTAGTTTTTCTCATCATCCCTATCCTTTTCCTCCCACTTAGGACTGTATGACTGTAACTTGTTGCTTGTATCCTAAGATTTTTATTAATATTGATTGTTTCTTCATTGCTTATTTGACCCCTATGACAATCATTAAGTGTTGTACCACATGATTATTGACAAATGTATCTTTTTCTTTTATGTATGCTGAGAGCATCTGCACCAAGACAAATTCCTTGTGTGTCCAATCACACTTGGCCAATAAAATTCTATTCTATTCTATTCTATTCTATTCTATAAAACAAAGCATGGCAATTCTTTGGCAGTTCAGACTGGTTTGAGAATATTCTCCAAACCCTTAAGTCATCTTTTCTATTTTCCCTGATACTTCTGTGCCTTTCAATAAGTATGCCTGCTCACAGTGACTGCTCACAGTCACTCATGCCCTCATCACCTCGAGGCTCGACTACTGTAACACTCTCTACATGGGGCTACCTTTGAAAAGTGTTCGGAAACTTCAGATCGTGCAGAATGCAGCTGCGAGAGCAATCATGGGCTTCCCAAGGTATGCCCATGTTACACCAACACTCTGCAGTCTGCATTGGTTGCCGATCAGTTTCCGGTCACAATTCAAAGTGTTGGTTATGACCTATAAAGCCCTTCATGGCATCGGACCAGAATATTTCTGGGACCGCCTTCTGCTGCACGAATCCCAGCGACCAGTTAGATCCCACAGAGTTGGCCTTCTCCGGGTCCCGTCGACTAAACAATGTCGTTTGGCGGGACCCAGGAGAAGAGCCTTCTCTGTGGTGGCCCCGACCCTCTGGAACCAGCTCCCTCCAGAGATCAAAACTGCCCCCACCCTCCTTGCCTTTCGTAAAGTTCTTAAGACCCATCTCTGCCGTCAGGCATGGGGGAACTGAGACATCTCCCCCGGGCCTATACAGTTTATACATGGTATGTTTGTGTGTATGCTTGTTTTTAATAATGGGTTTTTTAGTGGTTTTTTAAATTATTAGATTTGTTCTTACATTGTCTTTGTTATTGTTGTGAGCCACCCCGAGTCTACGGAGAGGGGAGGCATACAAATCTAATACATACGTACACACACACACACACACACACACACACACATATATATATATATAAAGAAAGAAAGAAAGAAACAAACAAACAAACAAACAAATAAATAAATTCTATTCTATAAAACAAAGCATGGTAATTCTTTGGTAGTTCAGACTGGTTTGAGAATATTCTACAAACCCTTAAGCCATCTTTTCTATTTTCCCTGATACTTCTGTGCCTTTCAATAAGTATGCCAGTTTGTGCTTGTTGGGGTTGTGGTTAGGAGTGATAGTAATTGGTTTATTTAAACAGTACGACAGATACCATTCACTGAAGTCACTCACACTGCTCAGCAGCTGGCCATGGCTTTCAGTCATTCCTATCCCTAGGCCATATTTGACCAAGAGGCGAGAAGCACTGTATTCTATTACCAATCCCCTTTGGGAACCATTCCCTGTGAAGTAAAATATGAAAAGCATTCTAAGCCTCTCCCTAACTCAGGAAGAGAACATGCCTTCTCAGGGCCATAGCAATATATAGAGGGCCATAGTAGTATTCCCAGAAAATGCTCTTTAAAAGTAAACAGTGAAGTGACACATTATACAAATCCACAATGTCTTCTTAAATAAATATTGTGGGTGGTTATTTTGAAAAGAGCATTTTATAATGGTAAGGTTTTAGGAAAAACCTGGAGAGATGTTACTACAAAAGACACCTTTATATAGTGATTCCACAAGTTCAAACAAAATTTATTTTGCAGACGTGTTTGTGGACTAATCATGCTTTGTTAGGAATGCTGTGAATTGTCGTTCTCAATAACTTGGTCAGTCAATGGGCAGCGGAGGATGAGATTTTTAAAAAATCAAGACCGTGGTCATAATCCTTTTGTATATTTCTTCATATGACACATAAGAAAGGAGTGGAGCTTTGGTTATAAGATCATGACTGCTGCTCTCACTTTTTGGGGCTCAATCACACTTTCAGGCTCAAACCATTCATTAATCTACTTCAGAAAGCAGAGATTTCAATAAAAACCAATTCTTGCTAACACATTACACCTTTAAAAAATAAGTAAATAAGATCAGACCCATGTGTCTGCATTAAAATTTCCATGTCCATATTCACAGAATCTCACCCTATTAGTTTCAATTCATAATCCAATTCTGACAGGTATGATAAGAGCCATTCTCCATACTCAAAGCTGAGGAATTTTCTAGGGAAGAGCTTGAGAAGAACAACAGAAATATGAAATTATAGAATAAACAAGAATAATCACCCTTGGGAGGATAAGGCACTGAAACAGAATCATATCACGGGACAGCAGAACTGTTAAATTATTCTGATTAATTCCTTTGTCCAGCATTTGGTTGAAAGACACAAGACTATAATGTTATTCCCAGAGCCATTTTGCTAGTGACCATGTAGTTAACGGACAGTTTATTCAGATTCAAGAATATGAGTGGAGACTATACAGTGGAGTTATTTATAGACTTTAATGCAGTATTCTGAGTTATTTTAGAGAAGGAAGCAAATAAGGAAGAAAGGAAAGCTAATATTTTAAAATTGTAGATGAATATTTGGGAAATGAAAGAAAAATAAGAACAAAGAAGAAATGAACAATTTTAATGTTAGAGAAAAATACAGCAAGTTGCAGTTGGAAAATGACAGAAAGATCTCAAGAGAATTAAAATATTGGTACCTTATAATCTTAGTTTGTGTTGAAAAGAATGTATGCATTTCTGTGCAGAATATGTTTATTCATTAAAAAAATAAGCAATCACTCTTGACTTCCAGTATTGGATTCAGATAAAATAACTTGAAAATAATTCAGATAAAATAATTTATCTAAAACCAACTAGCACTTGGAACACCAGACATAGGTCCTGTGGTAATTAAGATAAATACTTGATCAATATATTTAAGACCAAGGTCCAGCAATTTCCATATGCAATATAAAGATATATATTGTCAAGGAATGCTTGATCTGCATATATAAAATCTTAAATCTCTTCAAAACGCATAACACTATAAGGCACATTTCTCAACTTTTTCCTTTTTAAATTTGATCTTAACATCACAAGGCAAAAAAAATCATCTACACTCTAGAGGAAATGTTGTTCTCATTTGTCTTGTGTCCATAATTTCACAGTCTCCAGCAATCTGTTCATATATCATATTCTATGGCTTCCTTTACATTTTTCTTTTTAACCATGATGTTATGCCACAATGGTGGAAATTGAAACCAGGAAACTATACTTTGGTTTATGTTTCTGTGTGTCAGGGCATACATCGTCTATAAAGACAGTTATGATTGTGAGTAGGCACACGTATATTATTCACAACCATTTTTGTTTTAATAATACTGAATTTGAAGTTTCTGAAATTAATTTCATATCATTCTTTTAATGGCTGAACAAATTACTTTAATATGTGTCTTTCTTGGGTTGCCCTAGCTAGGTGATTACTGTGAACAGAGTAACAGCCAGAGCACAAGTTCATTTCATTTTCAAAGAAATCCAAGGAGTCAAGAATTTTCAGTAGATGATTGATAGCAGAGTTCCTTGGCATCTCCAATTAACAGGACAAAGTAGCAGTGTTGACAAAGATCTTGCCCTGAGCTTCAGAGTCAAAATAGACAACACTAATTTTGATGGGTACTGTGCATGTTTTGCCTGTCAATAGTGTCTTTACATAAAATGTTATTATTCAACTGTTTCACCATCTCTGGGGCTTATCTTAAACTAAGAATAGAATTTTTGTAGTTTTAAATTAATTCATACTATTTAGGTACAACCTCATAGACAATATTCTGAGGGTAAATTCCGCATGCTAATAGTAGGAATTACCTTGTAAAAGACATGGGACTATGCTATTGGTTTGTTGTACTAGTTTAAGTAATTATTAGCAAACAGATTCAAGGAAAGAAAGGGAAAGGTCCATCAATAAGTTACTTCTTGTGAAAATAGGTTACACTCATCTGAGTGCATTGATCTGTGAATATCCACCGATAGATCGAAACATTACTGGACATAAAAACATTGTCCCTTTGTATCCACATACTGAAATAAGCGGCTATAATCTTAGCAGAAGATGGTCTGGTAACAGTGTCTTGATCTTCCTGGTCCACCATGTATTAATTAAAAGCAGAGTGAGAACAAGAGTATAGTGAAAAGAAATACAAGGGAAAGAAGCAAGATTAGAAAGTCCCAAGTGAAAACAAGAATGTGCCCAGATGTCAGCAATGAGGTCAGGAGTCAAGCCATATCATATGTCAATCATGTTTTAGGCACATCACTACTCTGATTGCAAAACTGGTATGTCCTTTCAGATTTTAATGTCTCTGCTTTCACAATGACATATTGCACCATTTCCAAAGCTGTAGAAGCCAGCTTAACTTCTTGGCTCTTCAAGAGCTCTAATTGGCTTCCCCCCACCCAATGATACCTAATATGACTGTCAAAAAACATTATTTAAAAAGGGGGAAAGCTTAAGCTTCCTTCTCTAATGTTTTTCTTTTTCCAAAACTTGCTATAATATTCCTTAAAAGATACTTATACTGTAGTTGCAAGAAGTGGGAGATCAGAGATAATTCATGATAGTGTTTCATATTTAAGCTACCCTGAAGGCCCCATTCTGTGAAAGTATCACAACTGAACAAAAATAAAACAACTTATCCGTGCTTAACATACACAAATTATCCTCTTATGGGGATAGGAATTATATGAAACACAGCCTTATTATCTGAGTGTCTATATCAGGCTTAATGTTTGCATAGAAATATTCTGAAAATCATGTACTTCTGGTGGCCTGTTTGTAATTTTAGCTGAGAATCAAGGAATTGCTGCTTTGATTTTACAATTTTGCACATTCAGCTTTTGATTGTGGAAATGTAAAAAGAAAGTTAAGGGGCGTGCATAAGTGCACCAGTGTGCCTTCCGTCCCCTGTCCAATTGTCTCTCCTTATCTCATTTATCTTTTCTTCCTTTCAAATATGTTCACCTATACTTTTATATCTTTTCTTCTATTCTTTTCTTTACTTGTATTATTACATATCTATTCTCTTCAATGTGTATTATGTATTGGACAAAATAAATAAATAAATAAAATAAAATAAATAAAATATGTTCCCACTCTCATAGATGCAGTACAAGATGTAAACAGTAGGATTCATCCCATTATAATGAGGTGGTTTAACAGAATTTTTATAAGGATTCAGTTACAGAATTGGGTCAAATCTGTGTTGTGTATAAGCTGTATTCATGAGTGATAATATTGCCATTTTCCAGGAATAAATGGGGGGCTATACTCAGGCTGATAGATTAGCATATTTTTCTTCTCTAACAATAAAACTTGGTGAAAACTATGTTCTCCATAGTGGGTGGAGTTATCATCCAGGATGTGCTGACCTCGTCTAATCATTTGAGGACGGAGTCCGTTAATTTGAATTCTCTAATTCATAAAACGCAGGAACAGAATCCACTGAGTATGTATGTATCAAAGCACTAATGTTTAACATACTACTCATTTAATGCTAGTACATGACTGTTACAGAATATCCTATGTGCCTGCTTGGATAATAGCAATAAAATTATTGTATACAGAAATGCATACAATTTTTGCAAATTAATATTCATTTTAACTCATGTAAAATAATTAACGTATGCACAGTTACCTGAAGTAATTATCACTGAATTTATTACATCATGGTAAGTGTGCATAAATTTTCAGGCTTAAGCCTCTTTTGGACCCCAATTTTATGTGATACATTTGAAAATTATTAAGTAAGCTGCGGATCGTTTTGGGTGTTAGGTTATGATTGTAAAGAATTCATGGCAAGTGAAAAGTGAGTTGTATCTATGTTTTACTCTTCAATGGCTGCCGGTTTCCACACCTGTGCTGTGACACCAACTTTCTTGGCCGAGAATTTTGGCTTGGGAACAGAAAATACAGAAGATGCTGCTGGTTCTTGCTTCAAAAATATAGGGCAGCCCGTTGATGCATAGGACTCAATTACAGGACTAGAAGCATTCGATGGGAAGAATGGTTGGGAGCTGTAGGCTGGTACAGAATAAACTGAAGAAGCTTGGACATTAGAAGGAGACCCAGCATTGAGTACTCTTGATGGTATAGCTTGTTTCAAGGCAGACACTGAATCAACCTTTGAAGGATGCTTGGGAAGGAGATTTTCCTTGGTATCATATTGAGGTTGAAAAGTAAATAAAGATGCATTAAGCTGGTATGGCTGATGCTTCATCACTTCCAAGGAGCTTAATTGTTTCTTAGGTTTTTTCTTAGTGGTTTTGGTAGCTCCAGGATGCTGCGGCTGAGATTTGGTAGCAGCAAGAGGATAAGATGGAGAGTGGATGGGATTATAAGCCACAGGGGGCGGTGCTCGAACATTCGATGAGTATTTCCAAGATGCTGGTAACGATGGAGTTGGGGATGAAGCCTGGGGCCGATTGGCCTGCACAGTTTCTGAGTCTACTACATACTTTTCCATCCGTGATTGCCTTTTAGCAAAGAGCTGAGCTCCCTTACCACTCAGTGCTGGGGGCATCTCAAAAGCTGGCCCCATTCCACCGGCAAAACCAGCATTTCCTAGTGGAGTGATGGGTGTTGTTTTGGGGGTGTAGTTTTGGTGGGGTGATGAAACTTGAGCACTCTTAAAGGAAGAGTCCAGGTGAAGAGTACTTGGAGGCTGCGGAGGTTGTGGAGGCTGTGGAGGGTGGTAAGCTGGTTGTGCTACTTTGATGGCTGCTGGGCTTGCTACTTCTGGAGATTTTGGAACTGGAAAGATGGGAGCTTGAGTAACAGCCACAACTGGAGGTGACCAGACTGGTGAAATAGGTGTTGTGGCAGTCGGAGAAACCTTTACTGAGGGTTTGGGGGCAACTGGGGGTGGTATTTTTTGTTTGGCAGCCTGGATATGCATGAAATTGCAGGCCTCTGCTCCCAAACTGAGGTAGTCTTCTTCAGGACCTGATTCAAAGCCAGCAGCGGCAGGTTTTTTGCCTCCTTCTGTATTCTGTACGAGGGACAATAGAGCAGGATTTGGACTCATTTTGGGGGCTTCTTTAAATGTAAACATGGGCTTTGCAGTGCTTCTTCTCTTGGCCTCCTGTAATATTCCAGTTCTTATTGCAGGCACGGCAATCCGTTCATCCCTGGACGCGATCTGCTCTGTTGATTCTGTTGGAGACCACAGGGTTGACTGATTCATGCTTGTGGCCATTGGAGTCAAAACAGTTCTATATAATGTTTCAGGTGGTGGGCTAACTGAAGTATAAGGAGGCGGGGCAGGCTGCTCGGTGGGAAGAATAACCATGCTTCTTGGGGGCGAAAATGGAGCTGCTGCTCTGTTCTGAACCCCAGGGAAAGGCTTGGCTGTTCTGTTTGAAGTAGGTGAGCTCACAGCTTCTGGAAGTGGATGTATCATATTTATCTCCGGGACAACCCTGATGCCATTTTGCTGAACGAAAGTCCTAGGGCTATGGTTCATTTCTATGTAGCTTTTGCTTATGTGGCTTTTCTGCATTCTGGCAGATTCTTCTTGTTTTGCTTGATAAAAGGAAGAATACATGTTTTGGACGTTCTCTGTGGAAGTGGCCTCGCGGTGGGCCTCAATTCTATGCATACTCTGCACCTTCGTTGCTTCTTGTTCAGCAGTGACCTGGTCTACTCTTTGACGTCTTTTGGCAAACATGAGTGCTCCTTTGCCCTTGGTCTCTGGAAGCAGCTGTGACATCTCGTCCCCACGTTCGGTTTTCTTTTCAATCTCAAGTAGTCCAGTATCCCAATCAAATGTCACAATCCGTTCTTCTTTTTCCAGGTCAGAGAAGAAATCTTCATCAATTTCTGACTCACTTGTGCCAAATAAAGTTACTTCAAAAGTGTTCTCCTTCTCACCTTCTTCGCCCTCGTCTTCCTGACCTTCGTCTTCGTAACGTTCTAGTTCCCCAGTGCCGTAGCTAACTAAAGTATATTTTCTGGCCCTTTGGCGACGCTTCTTAAACATCAACACTCCTTTGGAATTGGGATTCGGAGCTGCAGTCAATAAGAGAGCAATACTTTTACATTTAGACTTCGCTTCCTTCACCTGCTTCTCTGATAGGCTCTCACTCCTTCTCAGCCCTATAGGAAAAGAATAAAGAACATAGTTTAGTGAATAACATGACTACAATTTTAACAATAGCTCATTTCAGTTTCATTTCATTTTCATTTTATTGGATTTGTATGCCGCCCCTCTCCGCAGACTCGGGGCGGCTAACAACAGTAGTAAAAACAACATGCAACAATCCAATACTAAAGAAGCTAAAAACCCTTATTTTAAAACCAATCATACATACGAACATACCATACATAAATTGTGGAAGCCTAGGGGGAAAGAATATCTTAATTCCCCCATGCCTGACGACAGAGGTGGGTTTTAAGAAGCTTGCGAAAGGCAAGAAGGGCGTGGGCTATTCTAATCTCTGGGGGGAGTTGGTTCCAGAGGGCCAGGGCTGCCACAGAGAAGGCTCTTCCCCTGGGTCCCGCCAAACGACATTGTTTAGTTGACGGGACCCGGAGAAGGCCAACTCTGTGGGACCTAATTGGTCGCTGGGATTCGTGTGGCAGAAGGCGGTCCCGGAGCTATGTGGGTTATAAGACTGTAATACAAATATTTCTTTCTTTAGAGTCTGATTCCTCTCCCCTACAAAGGAAATAGGGGCACGGCATTAAGATTAATCTTTTCCCACAGTTGCAACCATGACCATTCCATAGCAAGCATTCCTTCATTAGTGACATTCTTTGATTAATCTTCTCTTCTCGCAGGTTTGCTATCTCAATTTACACAAACGTCTGATGCTATAGTATCTACCTAGGAAGAAACAGATATAGGGACAAAGTAAGGCAGAAGATTTAAAAAACTGGGGCATATTTTTTATGATGGACATTAACTTGGATCTGCAGCACTTTGAGAGATTTTAGGATTGAGATATACTAATTCAAACAATACTAATTTCTGTAATAATAAATAATTCATACAGGATGTTTTCTTGTTGAAGAAATATCTGAATGGGAAATATATGCAATGTAACTTCTGTAATGGACTATTTTTTGGAATATGATAATCACATTTAAGTAATTTATTATTAAATTTTAATCTAGGACATGTTCTCCTTCCCTCCAAATTTGGGCTAATAGTCTCTAAGATGAATTAGTTTTTTCTTGTTCTGTGCTGTATTAGAGTGTAATTTTTATTTTTTTTAAAAAAATTAAACTTAAAAATGTAAGGGGTTTTTTTTCTTTAAAAAATTATATTGTGCCTTTTGAGTTGGTTTTAGACTCCTAGAAACTTCCAGGATGAGCCCCCGTGATTTTATGGCAAGATTTTGAACATGGTTTGCTTCCTAGGGCAGAGAGCATAGGATTGGCCCAAAGTCATCCACCCAGAAGTGTTTTATTGGAGTTCTTTTTTAAGGAGAAGAATCTTACAGTACTCTCCATGAAATTACACTGTTTAACTATTGCCTGTTACTGAGCAAAAGGGAGCAGAATATACAGTAATACATCTCTTTTAGCTCATTATTTGAGATAATGCACATCCAGGCAGAGACTTCAGGGTTAATATGTAGCTGTATGTATGATATGTTTGTGTGTATGCTTTTTTATATACTGGGGATTTTAGGCTTTTTAATGTAAAATTGTTATTTTAAACTTTAATATTAGATTTGTTACTACTGTATATATTGTTTTTATCATTGCTGTGAGCCACCCCAAGTCTGCGGAGAGGGGTGGCATACAAATCTAATAAATAAATTAATAATAATAATAATAATAATAATAATAATAATAATATCAATATACTATGACATCAGGTCACAATATCTAGATTCTAGATTCTAAGTGATAACAGTGGGACTTAAAGTGTGTGTATGCGTGCATATGTTTGAATGCCCAAAATAGGAATATTTTATGCCGTTCCTAACCAATAAATATAAAAATAAATCTTGATTATTTGCAATTTTGGGAATATGTGTGCAGGATTTGGAGGGGCAGTGGTGGGTTGCTACCAGTATATACACCCACCCCGGATGTTTCTGCACATGCAGAAGCTTCTGCGCATACATAGAAGTATTGCAAATGTGTGAATAATAATAATAATAATAATAATAATAATAATAATAATAATAATAATAATAATAATAATGATGATGCAACGACTCTGGCATAAGCCAGTGAAAGTGGTCCCAGTGGTCCTTGGCACGCTGGCCGCAGTGCCAAAGGATCTCAGTGGACATTTGAAAACCATTGGAATTGACAAAATCTCCATCTGTCAATTGCAAAAGGCCGCTTTACTGGGATCCACACACATAATTCCCCGCTACATCACGCAGTCCTAGGTGCTTGGGAAGCGCCCGACTGGTGATGAAATATGAAATCCAGCATAATGATCTCGTTTGCTGAGTTGTATTGACATCATCATCATCATCATCATCATTTATTAGATTTGTATGCTGCCCCTCTCCAAGGACTCTGGTAGTGGACCACTGGTACTGATGGCATTTAGAACCCATCATTGCTTCTACCGCTGCCATTACTAGTTTCTGGATCCAGACCATACCAGTAGCAAACCATCACTGGTGCGTGTGTGTGTGTGTGTGTGTGTGTGTGTGTGTGTGTGTAGGTATGTTTGTTCATTCATAAAAATTCAGTCGTGTGAGAATAATCAGCCTCAAGGCACCAGTTTATCAAAATGATATCTGTCATTTCCTTTCTGCTTACTTGTCCTAATTTTCTGGATGGTGCCCTACTCTTTTTTCTTATGGAGTGGACTGTGGCTATCCACAATTTAAATATTCCTACAGGCCTGATAGATATCATCGAAACATTCTTCAAATGATCTTGAAACTGGCATACATAACTGCACTAGTGTGCCTTCTGTCACCTGTCCAATTGTCTCTCCTTTATCTCATATATCTTTTCTTCCTTTCATATATCTTCTCCCCTATTTTTATATCTTTTCTTCTATCCTTTTCTTTATATATACAGTATTACTACTTGTCTATTCTCTTCAATGTGTATTGTTTATTTTATTTATTTATTTATTTATTTTGTCAAACAATTATAGGGTGGTCATTTGTACAAATAAAACATTAGATAAGTAATGATAAAAAAGAAACAAAAGAAGACAATAGGACAGGGACGGTAGGCACAATGGTGTGCTTATGCATGCCCCTTACAGACCTCTTAGAAAGGGGGCAGAGGTCAATTGTAGATAGTCTAAGGTTAAAGGTTTTGGGGTTAGGAGTAGAAACCACAGAATCAGGTAGTGCATTCCAGGTGTTGATTACTCTGTTGCCGAAGTCCTATTTTTTGCAGTCAAGTTTGGAGCAGTTTGACATTTAGTTTAAATCGATTTCGTGCTTGTGTGTTGTTGCGGTTCAAGGTGAAGTAGTCGTTAACAGGTAGGACATTTTGGTATATGATTTTATGAACTATTTTATTGTGTATATATTTTATTTATAAAATATTTTATTTTATTTTATTGTGTATTGGACAAAATAAGTAAGTAAGCAAGCAAGCAAGCAAGCAAGCAAGCAAGCAAGCAAGCAAGCAAGCAAGCAAGCAAGCAAGCAAGCAAGCAAGCCAGCCAGCCAGCCAGCCAGCCAGCCAGCAAGCAAGCAAGCAAGCAAGCAAGCAAGCAAGCAAGCAAGCAAATAAATAATGTTGTGGCTCGCCAGTGGCCAGCTGAGCTGGTGGCAGACTCTGACAGTGAGGAGATTGGGGAAGAAGATGGGCCAGTACTGGATTCTGGATAAGGCTCTGATGAGTGCTTTGTGTCAGAGGCAAAGATGGGGCCAGGGCCATCCAACAGTTATCAGCTACCTTCGAGTCAGAGATAAGTGGTGCTGAAGAACAGCTGGAGCCTGTTCCCAATGTGCAGAGGTGCCAAAAGGGAACAATTAAGGAACAGAGGTTGACTCGGGAGTAAAAAGACAAGGGGACACTGAATGGCAACTCCCATAGGAAATAAATAGGAGCAAAGGGGGAGTGATGTTTGCAGGAGACAATTAGTTCATTATTCATGTGAAGATTGGCTTATGACAGAGACTCTTGCTAAGTATTTCCTTGTTCAACATTGCTTCAAGAAGCTATCAGCCTGACAGCTATTCAAGGAGTGATAAGGTCTGTGTTTGCAACTCACCCTTGAAACACTGTTTGCCGGGACCTTTATTTATTTATTTATTAGATTTGTATGCCACCCCTCTCTGTAGACTTGGGGCGGCTCACAAAAGCAATAAAACAATTCATAACAAATCTAAGAATTTAAAAACATTTTTAAAACCCCATTATTAATCAGACATACATACATACAAACATACCATACATAAATTGTATAGGCCTGGGGAAGATATCTCAATTCCCCCATGCCTGGTGGCAAAGGTGGGTTTTAAGGAGTTTACGGAAGGCAAGGAGGGTGGGGGCAGTTCTAATCTCCGGGGGGAGCTGGTTCCAGGGAGCTGGTTCCAGGGAGTCGGGGCCGCCACAGAGAAGGCTCTTCCCCTGGGACCCGCCAAACGACATTGTTTAGTCGATGGGACCTGGAGAAGGTCAACTCTGTGGGACCTAATCGGTCGCTGGAATTCGTGCAGCAGAAGGCGGTCCCGGAGATATTCTGGTCAGATGCCATGAAGGGCTTTATAGATCATAACCAACACTTTGAATTGTGACCAGAAATTGATCGGCAACCAATGCAGACTGCAGAGTGTTGGTATGACATGGGCATACCTGGATGTGAATGATAAGAATTCACATTAGCCAAATAAAAAGGGTTTTTTGGGGACAAGGAGTTTGTTTCATGATTTAGTGAAGCCTAGGTCATAACACATATTTGCATACTACCCTTCTTTTAATTTTTAAGTACTATGAAATATCTAAAAGTCCAGGAGGGGAAAGGAAGCTTGCTAACACTGAAGATTACATACTAGGTCTCAAAATGACATGTTGAGGTCTCCAGACCTAGAGCAGGGAAATGACAGCACGCAATGGATCCTTCGCCATTTAGCTTGGCATTTTCTTTAGGCTCTAGAGAGAATATTTTTGCCAACATGTATTCTTAGAATGAACACTATGTCCCTGTCAGGAATATATTCTGGAATACCAGATGGTTGACAATTTATTTATTTATTTATTAGATTTGTATGCCGCCCCTCTCCATAGACTCGGGGCAGCTCACAACATACACTAGAACAATTCACAACAAATAAAATAAATTTTAAAAACATTAAAAAACCCATTATTAAACCAGACATACACACAGACATACCATACATAAATTGTATAGGCCCAGGGGAGGGGGGAATGCCTCAATTCCCCCATGCCTGACAGCAGAGGTGCGTTTTAAGGAGTTTATGAAAGGCAAGGAAGGTGGGGGCAGTGCTAATCTCCAGGGGGAGCTGGTTCCAGAGAGTTGGGGCCGCCACGGAGAAGGCTCTTTCCCTGGGAGCCGCCAGATGACATTGTATAGTCGACGGGACCCGGAGAAGGCCAACTCTGTGGGACCTAATTGGTCGCTGGGATTCGTGCGGCAGAAGGCGGTCCCAGAGATATGGTAAACTAATAGATGATTTATTTTCATAAAATTTATTTATTTTATTTATTTTTATAAGCAATACGTTTTATTTTTTTCTCTTTTTTATTTAATAATTGCTATTTGGTTTGACTTGACAAGCAAATCAAAATTTTATATAGATAGCTGAATACAGTCTCATGGATGTAGACTATAGACTATATAGGCTACAAACTATATATATATCATGGCCAAGTTGTGATATGTTCATTAAAATGGAAAGATCAGGTTCAAAGGGAAGAAGCAGATCTAGCTAATATAATGTATTACTGATGATGATGTGCACATACTACAAAAAAACCATTGACTATCTTATTATAAAACTGTCTGAAGGTAATCATGAAAGAAAATTAAATTAAACCCAGGGTGAAAAATAGGTTGATGTATTATTGGAACCCAACTAGGAATGAATATCCAAAGAGTGTTTATGTCTGTGTAGCTTTTCATAACATGTAACAAATTGTATTTGCAATTGGTTTTAAAAGTAGTTCATTATAAAGCAGACTAACCTACTAAATTCATAGTCCAGCTTCAGATAAAATCCTAAAATATTATGAAAACCTATTTGTGATTCTCTTTGCTCCCTAAAAGTAAGATTTGTACAAATATTTAGCATGTTTTCTAACACATTTATTTTAAATGAAAACACAAACCGGGCCAATGCTTGATTAATGCAATCCGATTGTTGATTGGGAGTATACATGATTTAGAAAGTTTAAAGCTAAACACTAAAGGATACTGTGGGCTTATAATCTAAAATGAATATAAATTTTATATATAATCAGGCTGCTAATAACATTTTTAAAAGAACTGAACAGGATAGAAACTTGGGTTTATCTTGAAACAACTGCTAGACGTTATTAATATTATATTTATCATGATAAATTACCCTTTTTAAATCTATGTTGCCTGTTACATAGTATTACATTTTCACATTTTAGTGTGCAAGTATCACTCATTCTGAAATGCAAAGATATTTGTCCAAATATTAGGAAATAGAAACTGAACTATAATTTTATGTGCACTATCTGGGAATCAGTCCTATGGATAGGAAAATACTTTTCAAAAAACAAATATTTATATTTTACTTGAGAAATATTAATCTAACTGCACACATTTTTGTCATAAGTAGCTTTGTCAAAAGTGTAGGGTATTTATTTATTTGATTCTATACAACAAAACAAGTAGATGCTCTGTTGCTTTATTCAACTGTAAACTGCTCAAGAGTTAGACTAAGGTTAGAAGCATAAAATGGCACAAGCTCCACCCCACCAGTTAGGCTACTTTGGAATTTGAGATCTCTTCCATGGTAGTGAAAATGTAATAATAATGCATTATATAGGTAACAATTGTATGTTGCTTCATAAAAATAAAAGCCAGTTATCCTAGATATCCTAATAGTTGGCTCAGTTTGCTAATTTACCTCTTAGACTCCATAAATCATCTCTATCGTTGCCTTGCAATGTTGTAGGTATAGTCACATAAGTGTACTCTCAAGCAGTGTTCCCTCTAATTTTTTTTTGGGGTGGGCGGAAAAGTATAGTGTCTGAGCGGCAGTCCCTTTGGGACTGGGCGACACAGAAATAATAAATAAATAAATAAATTCTGTGTGTCTATAACAGTGAGCTCATAATAGGACAACTCTATCAATATCAAAATGCCACTTAAATAGTTGAGCTAGTTTCAAACTAGATTTTGATTTTCTTTCTCTCTTCCTTACTCCCATTCTTTTTCTTTCTCTTTTCCTTCCTCTCTTTTTTCTATCTGTTTTTCTCTCTTCCTCTCTCTCTCCTTCCCTCTCACTCTTTCCCTCTCGGCTTCTGGGCAGGTTTGGAAAACTCTGAGTTGATGATGATTTTTAAGTGAGCGATTGCTCACTGCTCAGCTTAGAGGGAACTATGCTCTCAAGGTGTCCTTGAAGCTGTGAATGCTTCCTAAATTAATTTGTGACATAGAAATCTATCTTTATCTTTTCTCTTTTCACGTTAAGGTTTTGGAATCCTAAATGCATTCAAATTCAAGTATCTCGATGTATCGGATGAAAAATATTAGTACGATTGCTTTGTTCTACTCATTTCTCTTTAAAGTAATGATGTAATCTGTCAGGCATAAGTGGGCCAAAATGCCAAGGATGTGTGCTCTTCCTTTATACATAATTTAATATGATATAAATACGTGGCTCCCCTATGGACACTTTATATCTAAGCAATAGTTTAATCCGCAGGTTACTTACAAATGGCTGTTATCCTAAAAATACTCATATGGAGGAATTTGCAATGGGTGAACATGCCTAACCTGTCAGACTCTGTTAAATAGCTCAGAGTATGTCATCATGCCTTGGCCATTTTGCAACGAAATCCCTTGACGGAATTCTTGAAATAGTCAGAAATGATTGCCCAGATGCCAACAATAGAACTGAATGAACAAGCAGATGCTTTGACAAAATATTTTTCAACTTAAGTCTTTTCGAATTTTATTACTGTTTGGCCCTTAGGTTACTTCCAATTGCAGTCTTTGCCTAGATTTTGTACTCGTTTCTAGGTATAGGAAGCTGAAGGAATAGTAAGTCCACTTTACAAACTAGGGAAGCCTTGTAAAACTGAAAGGATCATATAACTAGCCAAAAATACACATGCTGGTGTCTGTCAAAGTAACTTTCAGCAAGCATCATCAAACCTCACTACTTGGTCCTCCTTTCCTTTCCTCTCCTCTGCTCTCCTCTTCTTTCCTTTCCTTCTTTCCTTTTCCCTTCCCTTCTTTTCTTTTCCTTTCCTTTCCTTCTTTCCTTTCCTTCTTTCCTTTTCCCTTCCCTTCTTTTCTTTTCCTTTCCTTTCCTTCTTTCCTTTCCTTCTTTCCTTTTCCCTTCCCTTCTTTTCTTTTCCTTTCCTTCTTTCCTTTCCTTTCCTTCTTTCCTTTTCCCTTCCCTTCTTTTCCTTTCCTTTCCTTTCCTTTCCTCTCCTCTCCTCTGCTCTCCTCTTCTTTCCTTTCCTTCTTTCCTTTTCCCTTCCCCTCTTTTCTTTTCCTTTCCTTTCCTTTCCTTCTTTCCTTTCCTTTCCTTTCCTTCTTTCCTTTTCCCTTCCCTTCTTTTCTTTCCCTTTCCTTTCCTTCTTTCCTTTCCTTTCCTTCTTTCCTTTTCCCTTCCCTTCTTTTCTTTTCCTTTCCTTCTTTCCTTTCCTTTCCTTCTTTCCTTTTCCCTTCCCTTCTTTTCCTTTCCTTTCCTTTCCTCTCCTCTCCTTTCCTCTGCTCTCCTCTTCTTTCCTTTCCTTCTTTCCTTTTCCCTTCCCTTCTTTCCTTTTCCTTTCCTTTCCTTCTTTCCTTTTCCCTTCCCTTCCTTTCCTTTCCTCTCCTCTCCTCTCCTTTCCTCTGCTTTCCTCTTCTTTCCTTTCCTTCTTTCCTTTTCCCTTCCCCTCTTTCCTTTTCCTTTCCTTTCCTTCTTTCCTTTCCTTTCCTTTCCTTCTTTCCTTTTCCCTTCCCTTCTTTTCCTTTCCTTCCCTTTCCTTCCCTTCCTTTCCTTTCCTTTCCTTTCCTTCTTTCCTTTTTCTTTTCTTCTGGGATTTTTAAAAAAAGATAACTTTCAAGCCCTTCTTAAATTATCTAATAGGCTTTTTATACAAACACATCCAGGAGAAAAAAGTTAGTAGTTAATGTCTCGGATACAAACAGATTTGAATTACAAAATGTGCTCTGCAGTTAGAATGAAAAAGCATATGGCCTGCTTGTCATAATTCATTTTAACGGAATTTGCAAGAAACAGTTTCAAAGCATAAATAAAGAAATGGCAGTTGTTTAAAAGAACAGCGAGGAAAGAAGAAGAGGGAGGCATATTTAGGTAATTCCTCTTCGAAATATTTACTGCTACCAAGCAGGTGGTTGCAACTGTTCTCTGCCAGATTGCTGTTCACAAAGTAGGACCCTCAGTTTAGCTACTTCTGTACTTACTGGCGTGCCTTGCTCGGTGTTTGTGAGGTCTGCTGGGTTCCTTTCCAGAGGGCTGTTCGTCTTCCCCCTGCTCTGTGCCTTCTGATGAGATTCCAAAGGAGACCACAGAAGGAGGTGCTTCTGACTGCCCTCCTTCCACTTCAGGCTCTACACACCCCTTTTCATCCAGAAACCTGGAGGCTTCGTCTGCCTGCTCAGAACAGTCCAGAATCACTTCAACCTTAGTTAGAGAGGGTTCCTTTCTCTCGCCTTCTTGACTCGCTTGAATCTCTTGGCTACCAACAATCTGGACTATCTTGCCTGTCCACTGGGCAGAAGGCTTTTTTACCCAGCTAGTCGCTTCTTGCGTTAGGACCGATCCTGTCTCCAAGGGCTCGCTCTCTTGGACCTCCACAACAGTCAAACCAGAACCCGTGCTGCTGCTTTTATTCCGGTCAGGTGGAAAGGACAACTGTAACTCAACTGTAGAGCCAGGCTTGCCTCCAGTGAAGGCAGACGCCTCCGTGCAATGCACTTTAGGGGCTTCGATCACTTTGGGAGGGATTTTGTAGCAGGGGATTATTTCTTGCTTTGCTCCAGAAAAATCCACAATCGTTTGCTCTGTGTTTGTTGGGAGTGTTTCCTCAGTTGGCACGATGATCTGCAATTCCTGGTGGGGACTTGGCATTGCCGTTCTGATTTGTAGGGTTGTGCTTTCTTTATATTCCATATTTTTAATGTCAGCAAGGTTTTCATTTTCAGGACTGAAAGTTTCATTTGCCCCATTGGAGAATCTGCAGAATAACACAACAAAGTGTATAAAGTGTGCATACTTTGATATTCATGATCTTGCAAATCATTTTACATATTAGTACAGTGTTCCCTCGATTTTTGCGGGTTCGAACTTCGCGAATAGCCTATACCACGGTTTTTAAAAAAATATTAATTAAAAAATACTTCACGGGTTTTTTTCTATACCACGGTTTTTCCCGCCCGATGACGTCATACGTCATCGCCAAACTAATAATTTTTGCAAATAAATAACAAAAAATAATAATTATTGTTAATAAATAATTATGTTTATAAATATCAGGATCACTAAGTGTCTTATTCAATGGTGAGTACCAGTAATAATGGTGAGTAAATGGTTGTTAAGGGAATGGGAAATGGTAATTTAGGGGTTTAAAGTGTTAAGGGAAGGCTTGTTATACTGTCCATAGCCAAAAATGGTGTATTTACTTCCGCATCTCTACTTCGCGGAAATTCGACTTTCGCAGGCGGTCTCGGAACGCATCCCCCGCGAAAATCAAGGGAACAGTGTATTATATACAGAAAAATCGCTAGTTTGGTGTAGTGGCTAAAGCATCAGGCTAAACCTGGGAGACTGCATTGTAATGGCTAATATAAATATGATCTGGGGAAGCAGATATATGGATATAAATATAAAAAGCAGACTAGTTAGAGCAATAGTCTTTCCTATAATGTGCTATAGGAATGAGCACTGGACATTAAGAATGGCTGATCAAAGAAGTGTCATTACAAATCCTATTACAGGCAATGCTATTTTTACTATACATCTAAGGCTACATTTCTGGATGATAATGTGCACATTTTATACCTGTCAGTATAGATTTTTTTTTTTGCAATAGGTGAATTTAAAATAAAATTAAAAGTGGGCTTCAAATCTGGAGAGTCTAAACCTATTACATTATAGGGCACAGTCATTCAAAAAGCTATATATGATAAATGAAAACCACATTGCTCAGTATTGCTGAGTGATACTTCACAACTAGCTTGTACCAGTTGCTGGAAATACAGTTTGGCTTAGGACCAATCCATAACATTTATTCAAAAATGATGGAACTTGCATGAAAGACAAACATATTAATTTATGAAGTCCTGTAATTGTAGCTGGTTTTCATCACATTGTCTTACTTGGACAATTAATGCTTATGCTTCATACACAATAAATTCATAAACATTTCCTTGTAAGAAGGAAGACTGGGGATAAGCCAGATAATATTTAATATTTATTGATAGCTTAGGCTCTTGGGTTGTTTAGGTGCAGGGAAATGTCAAGAGAGAGAGGGAGGGGGGGAGAGAGAGAAAGAGAGAATAAAAAGAAAGAGGATGAAGAGAAACAGAGACAGACAGAGACTGGATTTTGAAAATCTTTGTGTGTATGTGTGTGTGTGTATTGTCAAATCCCTTAATTTTCAAATTCAGCAAAAACATGTGACGCACACACACATATATGAATATCCGTGCAGTGTATATGGACTTATTTTCTCTACAGTCTCACACAAAGGCTGAAATATTTGGCAATTATTAATAAGAATCATGTACAGTGGTACCTCTACTTAAGAACTCAATTCGTTCCATTGACTAGGTTCTTAAGTAGAAAAGTTTGTAAGTAGAAGCAATTTTTCCCATAGGAATCAATGAAATAATGTGCGCAAACCCATTCGGAAAGAAATAAAAGCTCGGAATTTGGGTTAGAGGAGGAGGAGGAGGGGGAAGAGGAGGAGGAGGTCACTGCCCAGGGCAAAGGGAGCATTTCTTTTCTCTGGGCGCTGGCAGAGGTTTATTCCCTCTCCAAGCGCCCAGAGAAAGGAAAATGCTTTGTTCACTCTGGACTGCCAAAGCCTCCGTAAGTGTCACCAAAAGGCTCCTCTGCCAGCCCAGAAAAACCTGAGATGACTGGGATAAAAGGGGAATGGCAGGAAATTGGCCAGCCCTTCGTTCCGCTCTCAAATTTCCTGGGAAATTTTCCGGGCTTGGGTTCTTAAGTAGAAAATGGTTCTTAAGAAGAGGCAAAAAAATCTTGAACACACGGTTCTTATCTAGAAAAGTTCTTAAGTAGAGGTACCACTGTACTTTCCTCAAAATAGGAATTTATCCTGTTAGGAATTTATCCGGAAAACTCAACTTGTTCAATTCTGCGCAAATTAAAATTCATTATATATTTGCTAATTGGCAAAGATGACCCAGGAGATCAATTCAAGTTCTTTACACTCATTATTCTCTCTGTGTCAAGGTGTCTGGAGCCTTCTCTATATGAAGGCTGCACCAATTCAAAACTGGTATCACCTGTGGTGTCTCCGTGAGGCCCTGGGCATTGATTAAGCCAGTTAAATTCAGAAATCTACCAGTTCAGCTCCTGCTGCAGAGAAAATGCTGAAAATAGTTTTGCAATTTCTCCTGTGCAGCTCTGGGGGAGTCCCCCCCCCCCATTCTCATTACCTTCTGGCTCTCCTGAAAATCATTGTTGTGATTTCCCCACAGAGAAGCCCATTTTTAATTTGTTTAAGACAATGAGAAATGTGCAGTAGCACAAAACTCTGCTTAGAATTGGGGAAAGGCTATGTAGAACCAATGATTCTGTGGAAGGAACTTTAGTGTAGATACCCTAGGCCAGGCATAGGCAACGTTGGCTCTTCTATGACATGTGAACTTCAACTCCCAGAATTCCTGAACTAGCATGATTGGCTCAGGAATTCTGGGAGTTGAAGTCCATAAGTCATAGAAGAGCCAACTTTCCCTACCTCTGCCCTAGGCCAATGTTTCCCAACCTTGGCAACTTGAAGGTATCTGGACTTCAACTTCCAGAATTCCACAGCCAGCATTCGCTGGCTGGGGAATTCTGGGAGTTGAAGTCCAAATATCTTCAAATTGCCAAGGTTGGGAAACACTGCCTTAGGCAATCTTTCTCTGTCCTGACAATATAGGTACTAATATTTTGCTAATATTACTTTGATTATGCAATGCAGTGGAAATTAAATTGGCCAGGAAGACATGGGTGATTCTTCTTATTTCTCCTTCCCTGTTATATAAGTTATGATGCAGTTGAGATGCAATTATTGAACTGACTTAGTCAATACATCAATGGGAAGAAGGAAAGGAGGGAGGGAGGGGGGAAGGAGGGAAGGAAGGAGGAAAGGAAGGAAGGAAGGAAGGAATCCAAGAATTGTAATTTAGAAGAGAAAGGAAGACTTCATATCATTATACATTATCTTGCGATCAGCGGATATATTTGCATTAATAAATGTTGCGTTACAGAAACACCATCTATGTCTACAAACTTGATTTTAAGGACATTAAATTCTATATACTGTAGTTCTGAAATATTACATAGAATAAAGCTGCATGCAGTAATAACATGTGGAAAAACATTAATCTTATTAATCATTTCTCAACTTGCAATGACACATAACCTGACATTTGTTTGTTTGTTTGTGCATTCAGTTCAAAATTACAAATACCTAAAGTTTCTGGGCATTAAGATCTATTATGTTTGCAATCTAAAAATCATTTTTAGGCAAGATGTATGGCATGTAAGTTTCATAATAAATAAAATTAAATAAATAATTAATTAAAAGAATGTGATTCATCGGCTAATGATTGAGGCTATATCAGTGATGGCGAACCTATGATACGGTGCCATAGGTGGTATGCGGAGCCATATCTGCTGGCATGAGAGCCATTGACCTAGCTCAACTCCAACGTGTGCCTGCCAGCTGATTTTTGGCTTGCACAGAGGTTCTGGGAGGGTACTTTTGGCTTCCAGAGACCCTCCAGGGCAGAGGTCTTCAAACATGGGAACTTTAAAACTTGTGGACTTCAACTCTCAGAATTCTCCAGCCAGCTATGCTGGCTGGAGAATTCTGGAGTTGAAGTCCACAAGTCTTAAAGTTCCCAAGTTTGGAGACCCCTGCTCCAGGGGGATGGGGGAGGGAGTTTTTAGCACCCTCCGGCACCACGAATGCCTTTGGAGCCTGGGAAGGGGCAAAACACGAGCCTACTGGGCCCACCAGAAGTTGGGAAACAGTCCATTTCCAGCCTACAGAGGGCCTCTGGGGAGGCGGAAGAAGCTGTTTTTGCCCTCCCCAGGCATTGAATTATGGGTGTGGGCACTCGCGCATGCACAATAGTGCACGCACACTCTTTTTCGGCACCCGACGGAAAAAAAGGTTCACCTTCACTCCATCAGGATAAGAAATAAATCTGAATCCCTTTTACCTTTTAATAAGCATTTGAAGAGTGTCAGTCAGGCCTTCCATCAGAATAAGAACTTCAGAATAAGTCAACTCAGCACAAGGGTTGCCGTTGATAGATATCACTTCATCTCCTTCACATAACCCAGCCTTGGATGCTTTGCTCTTATTTCGAATCTAAAAGAGATTTGACATTAAAAAGAAAAAGAAATCATTGTTCATCAACTAGTGTGTTTGGCTTATGTAGGGAAAACAGACTCGTCAAAACATTTGAGCTGATTTTTATTCTTTATAGTGAGAAAGTAGATTCCTTATATATTTTTAAGCCATCAAAATACTTTTGTAACTGTTATCAGTTTCAGATTTAAATTTTAGCAATACATAATTGCACAGGATTTTTTTTTTAACAAACCAAATCTCAGAAACTATTTCAGCACTGCACTATGTTTTATCCTGCATTCAAAGTGCTAATGAGAGGTTTGTAGTGTGAAGGAACAGATGATTCAATTAGTTTATTAGTATAATGCCGTGTTTCCCCGAAAATAAGACACTGTGTTATATTAATTTTTGCTCCAAAAGTTGTGCTACGTCTTATTTTCAGGGGGTGCCTTATATTTCTCAAATAAGACAAATTCACAGGCAGAAAAGCTGACACCCCCAAAGAAAGTGTACCGTACGGTACACTGATTATGGTACGGTACCTGTCAGTATGGCACCCCCACACACAAACGACGGCACTTATATGGTACAACAGTATACTCCTGCTATTGCAGCTTCCAACCACCAGAGGAACTACAGTCTACACACTGTAGTGGAGACTGTAATGGCGGTGAGACAGCAGCAGGCTGTGTCTGCTGTACTGGATGGTACAAAGCGATGGAAGGGGCCAGCAGGGGATGCCACATTATTACGGTACCGCTATGAACAGCTTTGAATGGTACCGTATGTTTTTCCACCGTACCGTATGTAAACTTGACTACGCCTTATTTTCGGGGGGTGCCTTATATTAGCAAATTCTGCAAAACCTCTGACATGCCTTACTTTCGGGGTACGTCTTATTTTCAGGGAAACAGAGTAGTACTTCAATCAAAGGTGAGTTCCTCCCAATTTGCACCTGTTCTATAGAACCGGTAGCAAATCACTTGTGATATCATGGAGCTGGTTCTGTCAGTACCAGTCTGTAAACATTTGCCATCTTTTTTTAAAAAAAACCACCTCTGACTTCAATATATATTTAAATTTAGCTACATATAAGAAGGCTGGAAGGCTGGACTATGAAGCTAACTGGTCATTCACATCACATATAAATCTCACCATTGCAAGGCAAAGAGGAATGTAAATGTTAATTTAAAGAAACAGTCCGATAGGAATATCTGCAACCAGTTTTTTTGTATCTTTAAATGCAGCTCATTAAATCAACAGTAATTGTACTTGAGTGTTGATAATACTGCATTAATCTGTAAAGCAGAATATGTAAGGGAACACTTACATTTTTTTCTGTAATAATATAATGTATCTCAGTATGTTCTTAAATTCCAAGCTAAAATGATAACATGCAATATTCTACTTTAATCTTCTATTTTATCCTGTTGCATATGTAGGCCCGATTTGGTATCAATGGAATTAATGTGAACTTAAGAGCCTTAGAGGAGCGGGGTGGGGGAAGCTTTCTTCCAAATGTGACATCTCCCTACCAATATTCAACATTCCTGCAAGATTTGCTAAGCATGAGTCATACTGAGCTGCATTAAAAATAACTTTAAAACCCAAACTCTTGGCTCGTTGGAAACCCAGCTGCTATACAGACTGGGTTAGACACAGGTTGGAATTTTAGTTGATTAGTACATTAAAAAGACACAAGTCTTCATAAAAGCGTTTCCATCTTTAAATGACACCTAAAATGTTTTATGGCTTTCAAGACCAATATTAAAATCTATGTTCTTGTTTGTTTGTATAATAAAACAGTATAAAATATTGATATGGCTGCAACACTAGCTGGACTGTTGCATAAGCACTGGATATATCATCAAATATGGGCATGTATAGTTGGAAAGACTTGCAAAATAGTTTGAAGAGCACCCAGCGGTGCAGTAACTTAGGCATAATTAAAATAGTTTCAATAATTAAAGAACCTTGAATTGCTATGACCTCTTAATACCCTATATGTGATGCTGCTTTACTCATACTCATACTAAAGTCACACTTTAGGCATTAACATTAATAGGGAAGGAACATTTGTGCACAGAATTCCAGGAATACAGGCAGCCCTGAAAATTTGGAAAATGATATTTGGTGATAAAATTATAGGAAAGCAAGAACAACATTGAGAAATGGAGTTAAGGTCGAAATATTTGCACAGTTTACAGCATTGCATGTTTCACTTAATGCAGTGATGGACTCCTACGGGTATGGTCAGGCATGCAGAACTGGTAGAAAAATTTTGAATTTTTTTCTTTTTTTCCCTTTTGGGTTCTGGGTATGTTTTTCCATCGCAGTAAAATGTGTATAATTTTAGAAGAGTTGTGCATGTGTGTGGGTGTATATACACTTTATATAGTCGATAATGTATATTTCTGTGTGCCTGTGTGTAATATGTATGTACACATATGGCATATATACATAGAATTAAAATTTTGGATGTTCAGTAATAGTAAGGGAAATTGTATCTCTTTGAGCAAGGACAGGCCAAGCACGCTAACCCTAACCCAAACCCTTGATGGTCAAGTTGTCCACCCCAAGTTACATGGCTTTTAAGCCACCCCAGTCACATGATCATCAAGCCACTCCCACCTGGTCACATGGCTGGCAAGCCACACCCACAAAATAAGCCATGCCCACAGTGTGGTAGTAAATTTTTTTGCAGCCCTTCACTGACTTAATGGCATATCTGAAACTAGGTGCGGTGGAGCTGGGGTGCATAAATATGCATAACCAATTACACAATCATTACTTAATAAAAAATAAAGCATATAATAATTGCATTGTGCAGAATGAGACCACCGGCCCATCCTGTCCATTATTGTCAAAATTCACTGGATTTCACACAAGAGATTCATCAGGAAAATAATGCAATGCTCCAAAATTCTATGACTGATGCGTTTTTGAATGTAAATACAATGTAAATACAGCAAAAGTGTAAATTGAAGTGTAAATACAGCACCTATCTGTGACATAATAAAACCATGTCTGTTCTGCCAGCTCCTGGCACGAGCCCCCAATTAATTGCAAAGGTAGACAAAGCAGACACACAAGTGAAAAGGCAAGAACACTGTCTTTATCCAAAGCAAAGTAGAAGCAAAACTCCCTTTTGGTAGTCAAAGGGCTCACCTTCAAAGCAACAGACTTGAATGCAGTGAAAAACAATAAACAAACTCAAAGCAATTAACAAGTAGCTGTGAAGACGTCACAGCCACTCTCCTTCAAACATTTTCAAACTCACACGTTTGACTATGGTTTAAGTTGAGAGTCCTGGTATCAAAGCACAGAGAGTCCTTGGAGAATCCTGAGACGGAAGCCACTTCCACTGTCACCGAATGGATAAACTTCCACACTCTGAAGGCAAAACACTGCCAATTTAACGGCAGCCCCAATTAGTTGAACCACACCCAACCATAGGTGAAACTCCCTTATCTCCTGAAGTATTTCCGCAGCTGCTCCTTCCTAGTCATTGCCCTGCGGCTGTATACATCAATGAATGCTTCTTCATCTGAGTCCAGCGAAGATAAGGAGGAGGATGAATTGCTCCCTAATTGGCTGCCTGCCATGACCCCCTCTGAGGGTCCCATTTCACAGTCATTCCCTGATTCCAACGCTTTGCTGTCCAAAGCAATCGGCAGTAAAACAGGCCTCTGACACTGTTCTGTCTGGGTCACTCCGGAAGCTATGACCAACCCAAAAAGATAAGTCAGACACACCGGTAAAATTCAAATACAGTTTTATAATGTTCAAGAGAAATGAAGCTAACAGAAAATGTCCTTACAAAGCAGGAAAACACTGGAACTCCAAATATATACACGAAGGCAATTGTCCATGCATCAATATAGGATTCTTGCTGCCAAGACGAGGCTGTAGATAACAGACATACACCTCCCACGGGTCTTCAAGACTGCTGGGCCACAAGCCAGGAACAGAGACGCCGAGAAACAATGCAGGTTACAGCAACTCCAAACTGATAACACTCCACATGGCTTCAAGAACTTGCCTGCCTTATAAACCCTTCCCTGCTAATGAGGACCACACCCAAGTCCTGGTGTTCCTTATTCAATGCTGATAATATTTCTTCAATTGATCCTTCCTTTGATCTAAACGTCTCTGTCGCATGTCAATGACAGCTTGTGCTTCGTCACCTAATGACTCCAAAGACTCCAAGCTACTGGCTGGGGAGAGCCCCTCCCCGGGGCTCCCATGCTGTTCTTCCTCGTCACATTCCTGACTGTACTCTCCCCCGTCCGACTGTCTAGCCCCCTCCTCTTCGCTGTCATCCTCCTCCGGGCATGGAGCCAGCAGAGACGCAGCTGGTCCTTGATCTGCTTCAGGCTGAACCACAACAGACACTGGGAGGATTCACCCACATCCATCCCTACAGTCCTTGGAGCAGGAGCTGGCCCAGAGCCAACCACAACAGTCTCTTTCCAGGAAGCAACCATTTGAACTTTTTTTTTTAATTAGACAAGGCTGCTTTAATAAACTGTTGTTGCTAAGTGGTATGGTCATGTGACACAGTGCTTTATGACTATATTGCTTAGTGACTGCAATTCCATTCCCAACTGTGTATGTGTGTGTGCATACATGAACACAGATGCACATGCATACACACATAGAGAAATAAAGTTAAATGAAGTGATACTAGAAAAAGAAACATCAATACTTGGCATAGATTCAGTCTTAATTCATAAATAAAGTGTTGCTTTCTCCAATGGAATTAGTATTTCGACAAGAGCTTTATACCAGTATTTTCTTCTTTTCTTTGCAGTCTCTAAACATCTGTAAACATCATCCACAACAGGAAAAACTGACACCATTTAATATTTGGTTAAATAAAAACTTGATGTTGAAGAACATAAAAGAGCTGTAAAGTCATAAATCAGTTCAAGGATGAAATTATGACAGAGTTCATTGCATCACTCATTTTTTTGATACCAGGTATACATTCCAGAACATTGGATTTTGTTAGTGTTGTGGTTAGCTCTGGCCCAGCTCCTGCCCCAAGGACTGTGGATGTGGGGGAGACATCCACATGCTGCAGGCCTGTTTTGCCCCCGGTGGAATCTGCTGATGAAGGCTCCTCTGACCAAGAAGACATGAGTGACAGGGAGGAGGAGAGTGGGGCAGACAGCTCAGAAGGAGATCAATTATCCAGCTCCTCCTTGGATTCAGAACAAAAGTTAATGATACAGCCACACATGCGGAGAGCGATGCATAGGCAACAACAACTGAGAGATTATTATCAAAGAAAATGAGGCCACCTGTGGTTGGGTGGGGCTGTGGTAATTAGTGAGGCTGCTATAAATAGCAGCCTGTGGGTTTGGCCATTGTGGAGGATTATCTGATTGTTGTGTTTCGTGCCTGTTTTGCTGACTTTGACCTTTTGTGTGCTGATTTTTCCCCGCTTTGAAACTAAACCAGAGCAAAGTGTGTTTCACTTTGTGAAAGAAGAAGGACTGTGAATTGCCCCACAGTGCAAGCTAAGTATCACAGAACTGATAAGGGACTTGTACAAATTACCAGTTTGTTTGGAGACCAGTGCTCTTTACTGTGCCAAAAGAGTGCTTAGTTTATGTGAATTTTCATTATAAAGAACATTGTTTTGAATTTTCAAACGTGTGTGTGTCTGAAATTTGTACCTGTGAATTTTTGGGAGGAGTGTACCAGAGAGCCCGACAGAACTGTTAGATTTTTGTTTCCATCATGCAACTTTCCTGTGGTGACAATTGTGGCAGCTGAGTCACATCAATACTTGGTTCAACCTGGTTAAAAATTACAATTCGCCTTCATACCATTTTGTCACCTTCACACGGCTTTGCAGCCAAACCTTGGCTGAGCATGCTTTAAGCTCCTATGAATCCGTCTTCCAAAGAAACTGCAAGTCCTAAGTCTCTTGAGAGCAATTTCAAGTTAGTAATCCTTGGCATTACTGTGGACCATTTATCTTAATTGTATAAAATACCAGGCACTCTCTGTAGCTGTTTGCTCCTTCCATAAAATAAAAGCATTTACAAATATGGTGTGGTATGCTGTGAAGTCGTTTCCTTGAGGAAATATATAAACATGCTTGCTGCCTTGGAAAAAGCTTTGGAACTGTTTGATACCAGTTGCTATTAAATATAAGATTGTTGCTTAGAACATCAATACAATTCGTTCTAGTTTTGCACCTTTCAATAATGTTGCATTGCATTGCCATAATTACCAGTCAGCGTGGCATTTCAACTCAAATGCACTATAGTCGGAGACCCTGCATACTATTCCAGTATGATTTAAAATAGCCTTATATCATGGGTGGGTTCTAACTTAACTTGCTACCGGTTTGCTTCCTTCCTCTTCCTTCACACTACTTTGCAACCAAACCTTGGCTGAGCATGTTTTAAGCTCCTATGAATCCATCCCTCTATAACAGTGTTTCCCAACTTTGGCAACCTGAAGATATTTGGACTTCAACTCCCAGAATTCCCCAGCCAGCAAATGCTGGCTGGGGAATTTTGGGAGTTGAAGTCCAGATATCTTCGAATTGCCAAGGTTGGGAAACACTGCTCTATAACAATGATGGTGAACCTTTTTTGGTTCACGTGCCAAAAGAGTGTGTGTGCATGTGCTAGCATATGCACAAGTGCCTACATCTGTTCCCTGCCCTCCCACACATGCACATACCTCACATTGCCCCTGTGCATGCACAGAATCCCCCTGTTCCTGTGCATGGCACAGGCCTCATTGAAGACTGGGACAGTGAAAAAACAGCCCAAAAGGCAAACCAGATGTTTGGAAAAACACCATCTGAGTATTGTATTGGCAGTTCTGTGTTAGCAAAAACTTCAGAAGAGAAGGATTTAGGGGTAGTGATTTCTGACAGTCTCAAAATGGGTGAGCAGTGTGGCCGGGCGGTAAGAAAAGCAAGTAGGATGCTTGGCGGCATAGCTAGAGGTATAACAAGCAGGAAGAGGGAGATTGTGATCCCGCTGTACAGAGTGCTGGTGAGACCACATTTGGAATACTGTGTTCAGTTCTGGAGACCTCACCTACAAAAAGATATTGGCAAAGTTGAACGCGTACAAAGACGGGCTACAAGAATGGTGGTTAGGTTTATTGGATTTATATACCACCCCTCTCCGCAAACTCGGGGCGGTGGAAGGTCTTAAGCATAAAACGTATCAGGAAAGACTTCATGAACTCAATCTGTATAGTCTGGAGGACAGAAGGAAAAGGGAGGACATGATTGAAACATTTAAATATGTTAAAGGGTTAAATAAGGTTCAGTGGGGAAGTGTTTTTAATAGGAAAGTGAACACAAGAACAAGGGGGCACAATCTGAAGTTAGTTGGGGGAAAGATCAAAAGCAACATGAGAAAATATTATTTTACTGAAAGAGTAGTAGATGCTTGGAACAAACTTCCAGCAAACGTAGTTGGTAAATCCACAGTAACTGAATTTAAACATGCCTGGGATAAACATTTATCCATTCTAAGATAAAATACAGGAAATAGTATAAGGGCAGACTAGATGGACCATGACGTCTTTTTCTGCCGTCAGTATTCTATGTTTCTAAAAACAAACTTCTGGTTTGTCCATTGTGCTGTTTTTTACACTCTACAGCGTTCAGGGAAGCTTCCTGACGCCCAGGAGTGTGAAAAAACAGACCAACAGGCAAACTGCAAGTTCGAAAATGAACTTCTGGTTTGCCCCTTGTGCTGTTTTTTTTGCACTCTGGAGCCTTCAGGGAAGCTTCCTGAAGCCCTGGAGTGTGAAAAACAGCACAATGGGCAAACCAGAAGTCCATTTTCATGATCTTACAATATTCTCCATCTTGGGAGCAGCCAGCAATCAGGATAGGTTGTCCTCGTCCTGTCAGCTTCAAGGACCGAATCTTCTAAACTGTTGGGTTCCACCTTTAACCCAGTCTTGACCTGGTCTTCAGCGAGGCAAGACGTGGCACAAGGATTCTAATCCTGACCTGACCCATGTGATGGTCTTCACAGACAATATAACTAAGTTCTCCAAACTTTCTGTGCCTCGAAAGGTTTCCAAACATGAAGTAAAGCAGATTCAAAGGACAGAGGTCGTCCTTCTCCTTCTGCACTGCTAACTTCACCACCGGAAGAAATAAAATACAGTGATACCTTGTCTTACAAACTTAATTGGTTCCGGGACGAAGTTCTTAAAGTGAAAAGTTTGTAAGACGAAACAATGTTTCCCATAGGAATCAAGGGAAAAGCGATTAATGCGTGCAAGCCCCAAATTCACCTCTTTTGCCAGCCAAAGTGCCCGTTTTTGCACAGCTGGGATTCCCTTGAGGTTCCCCTCCATAGGAAACCCCACCTCCGGACTTCTGTGTTTTTGCGATGCTGCAGGGGAATCCCAGCAGTGCAAAAACGAGCGCTTCGCTGGCAATGGAAGTCCAGAGGTGGGGTTTCCCAGCGAAGGGAGCATCAGTGAAATCGCAGCATTGCAAACCCCACCTCCGGACCTTTGCCTCAGGGGAATCCCAGCAGTGCAAAAACGGGTGCTTCGCTGGCAACGGAAGTCCGGAGGCGGGGCATCCCAGTGGCGGCGGTGGGTTTGTAAGGTGAAAATAGTTTGTAAGAAGAGGCAAAAAATCTTAAACCCCGGGTTTGTATCTCGAAAAGTTTGTATGACGAGGCGTTTGTAAGACGAGGTATCACTGTATTATTTATTTATTTATTAAATATATCATATATTATCCACAGTAACTCTGGATCCCGATGAAACAAAAATTTTCATAATAATGATGAGGATCTTTAATTCATCACAGTAGCTGTGCCAGGAATACAGTTTTGTGCATTATATCAACATTTTATTTTGGCCTCGTTTTTTTAAACAGAATTCTGGAGAAGACAAATTCCTTTCATTTGAGATACCATTACCTTTTTATGCTAGATCTCTTCTGAAATGCAGGATACTTTTTCTGTATCTTAAAATATCCTCATGCTAGCTAGACCAGCGTTTCCCAACCGGTGTGCCGCGGCACACTAGTGTGCCGCGAGACACAGCCAGGTGTGCCGTCAAGCTCCTAGGGAAAAAGGAGAGCTTAAGGAGAGCCCTGCCCAGCTGGAGATTCCCTGGCAGCACCAGGTAGAAGCCGGCAATGCAGCACCCTTTTCCAGTGCCGCGCAAGGAGCTGGGCGTTGGAGTTTGGGGTGGGGAGCGATGAAAGTGCGGAGGCCGGCGCCGCGGCTGCCCCCACCCCCCAGTGCCTCCGTTCCCCTCGCGCCCCTGGCTTCTCGCCGCTGACGCCCTCCCGCCCGCCCGCTCGATCTGCCCCTTTCTCCAGCTCCTCCGGCGAGCGCTCGGAGAAAACCTTCTCACACCGGAGGTCGGAGAAGGTTCTTTGGAATGTCGGGGGTGCGTGCGCGCGCGCGCCCTATCCCCCAGCCAGCCTACCTGGAAAAGCTTTGCCGGCCTCCGCAGAGAAGGAAGAGAGAGAACAAGAGAGAGAAAGAAAGGAAGAGAGATAAAGAGATAGCAAGAGAGACAGAATGAGAGAGAGAGAGAAAGAGAAAGAAAGAAAGAAAGAGACAGCAAGAGGGGGGAAGGAGGGAGAGAGAAAGAGAGCCAAAGAGAGAGGAAGGAAGGAAGAGAGAAAGAAAGAGATAGCAAGAGAGACAGAATGAGAGAGAGAAAGAAAGGAAAGAAAGAAAGAAATACAGCAAGAGGGGGGAAGGAGGGAGAGAGAAAGAGCAAAAGAGAGAGGAAGGAAGGGAGAAAGAAAGGGATGGAGAGGGAGAGAAAGAGGGAGGGAGAGAAAGAGGGAGGGAGAGAGAAATAGAGCGAAAGGGAGAAAGAGATATTTTTTTTGTCCAAACTTTTTTGCGCCCCCCCCCCCTCAATGTTCCCCAGGATTTTGAAAATGTGAATAATGTGCCGCGGCTCAAAAAAGGTTGGGGACCACTGTGCTATACAACAGCTGTTCACTAGAACTTTCAAAGGTTTCCTCTTAATTTCCTATGTTGCAGAGAATGTTGTTCCCCATGAAAGGTGAGAACCAGAAAATATAGTTTTCTTTTAAGCATCTTCAGTCAGTCACAGAGTATTTACACAGGAATATGTTCCATTCACCCAAGATCGAATTATCTAGAATACAGTACAATGTCCATCTTTCTTGAGATTACCTTTCTTTTTGTAGTCCATCCTATAATCAGAGCATGCTTTTGGCTAAATACAGACTAATAAGTGCAAGCTAACAAAATATATACCAGCAGACCTTAGAAATCATGTGAGTAATGGACTATGTTTTTGTGATACCTTTACTAGTGTTGGTTCCCAGTTCACTTTCGGTTCCAATTTAAGTTGGGTGTCTCTTATTTATAAAACTAAACTGAAACACTGACTCATAAGCATTCCAACAAGGCTTTCCAAACCAACAGTTGTCATTTCACCTTAACAACTATTCTATCAAAGAATCTGAATTTTACCATGATTGGAACAAAATCCCTACTTTTATCAAGAATTAGCATTAATCAGTCATTTATACTTTTGGATCTCTCAACACACATTCACTCAAGTGTTAAGGGTTTAGAAAATAAATGCTGCCCAAATGCAAAAAACATTCAAAAAATGCTCCATGTCTTTCTTCCATTCCACATGTTGCTGACTGTAATCACCCCCGTAATCCCACCCCCGTATTTCCAAGTAGGGAATCCAGAAAGTTGCTACTGAATGCACATATGTTCCCTGATTGACAACTAGCAAGTGGAACACAGGTTTCCCCTTTTTCCTGCCTGCTCAGATTTGTTCTTCCCATCATGCCTTGCAGTTCATCCCTTAGTTCAGGGATAGGCAAACTTGGCTTTTCTATGACTTGTGGACTTTAACTCCCAGCATTCCTGAGCCAATTACGCTAGCTCAGGAATTCTGGGAGTTGAAGTCCACAAATCATAGAAGAGCCAACTTTGCCTACCTGTGTCTTAGCCCATTCCCAAGTACAGTAATACCTCGTCTTACGAACTTAATTGGTTCCGGAAGTAGGTTTGGACGTCTTCGTGACGTCAAAACTCCGCCCATGGAATTCCCTATTGAGATTCCCCACCTCCTTTCCAGCCTTTTTGGCCGAAAACGCCGCCGCCGATCGCAAAAACAGCGCTCCGCCGAGCGCCGCCATCCGGCTGTAACCTTCTGAAACAGCCGGGCGCTTCTTGGCGGCCTCTGGAACCCGAACCCGAACTTCCGGTTTTGGCGTTCGGGAAAATGCCGAGAAGCCCCCCGGCTGTTTCAGAAGGTGACAGCTGGGCGGTGGCGCCCAGCGGAGCGCCATTTTGCGATCTGCGGTAGGTTCGTAAGCCGAAAAAAGTTTGTAAGAAGAGGCAAAAAATTTCTGAACCCCGGGTTCGTATCACGAGGGGTTCATATCATGAGGTACCACTGTACTTAGCCAGCTGGAGATTGCATTCTGTCTTATTGCAACAAAGGAGTCATTCTCTCAAATGGCTCTGTCACTAAAACCCAGAAATTCTAGGGTATTTAGCAGGAGTACCACATAGATCTTGTCTGAATCCTACACATGGTACACCGGCTATCAGTTGAAAGTCACTATTCTATATTACACTCACTGGCAATATTTTCAAAGGACTAATAAATATTTTTTCACCAAGAGTCTTGAAATTGAGTAGAAAGGTTTAAATTGCATAGAAGATAAAAATTCACCTATTTCTTAAAATGAAGCAACAGAGTGGTAAGTCTTGAGCATTTAAGAATTCATTGGGTTAGGGTGACAGTGAAAATCTAGCACTGTTAACAGATGTTTGGAAAAAAATAATGAGTTGCTTTGGTTTTTCTGTATATTTTCATTAGTAACGTTGTATGTTGAGACCATGTAGAATGTTTATTTACACTTTGAAAAGTGTTCGGAAACTTCAGGTCATGCAGAATGCGGCCGCGAGAGCCATCGTGGGGCTTTCCAGATTCACCCACATTTCTACAACATTCCGTGGCCTGCACTGGCTGCCGATCAGTTTCCGGTCACAATTCAAAGTGTTGGTTATGACCTTTAAAGCCCTACATGGCATTGGACCAGAGTACCTCCAGAACCGCCTGCTACTGCACGAATCCCAGCGACCAATAAGGTCCCACAGAGTTGGCCTTCTCTGGGTCCTGTCAACTAAACAATGTCATTTGGCGGGCCCCAGGGGAAGAGCCTTCTCTGTGGCGGCCCCAGTCCTCTGGCCCTTTATCAGGGCCTGCCGACCCCCCCCCCTGGCTTCCCTCACCCCCAGGTTCACCACACAGCAGACACCCACCCACCCTCCGCTCAATCCAGAGTGTTTTTAAAGGCTGCCTGGTTTGGGGCCGAGTAGGAATTCTTTGCAATCTTATAGCATTTGCTTTGGATTGTTTTTTTGCCTACTTCATCCTGGACGAGTGAAATGGATTTGTGGTTACGGGGTGCATCTGTATGCAAATAGGTTTTGATTCAACAATTGGATGTATATATACTTGGTCACTATGTGGCAGAAACGGGGCAGAAAGGGTACCAGTAGCAACTGTGTGTTCTCCTTTGGTCATCTATTGTAAGATGATTGGCACCCCCATTGCACAACTCATGCTCAGATGAAGCGGTGTGAAGGGGGTGCCCTTGGGACTCACCTACGTCATTTCCGGTTCCGGGTCATGCAGAGTGAGCTCTCCCACACGCTGGGCGTGGCTTTACGGGCTGGGTGTAGGTGGGGCATGCCGCACCCTGACCAGGCTTGGAGTTCTGCCCATTTAGTTGCCCTAGCATGTTTGTGTTCAGGAAACTCCGCCCCATTTAGCGACCCCTGCAGGCCTTTTTGTTAATATTTAATAAAGTGATCCATTTTTACCCAGCTTGGTGCCCGAGTGTTCATTTCCCGTCCGATGCAAATATCTAAATGGGTACTTAGTATCATCATGTTAATGAATGCTCTTTGGCAGGAGTCCAGGGTGAGCAACTGAGGAGGGATGAAGTAATGATCCTCAAAATATTATCTGGCAAACTGGCGATACAGCACATTTCCGAACAGTGAAAACCATGCATCATACTAGAGCTCCATGTTTTAAGAGGAGATAGTGTGCCAGTCTCTATTTCTATTTAAGTGACGTTTGTTCTTGTTTTCTCTACTCTCAAATATCTTCTATGGAAATAACATTTACCTCTCCTGCTAATGCTTTCAGAGTGTATGACTGAGAAAAGAATAACAAATAGTACTTATTTTATTTGTTTGTTTGTTTGTTTGTCGAAACATGTACAACATAGCAGGTATTGGTATAAACATAAACAAAAGCAAAGTAGGTACAGGTAAATTTGGACAGTTGGACAGTGAGACAAGGATGGTAGGCACAATGGTGTGCTTAGATAGATGCCACTATCAACTTACCTGTATAGCCTTTATTATTGCTGGATCTATGTACTAATAAACCTCCTAGAAAAAAACATTATTTTGGAGTACTGGTGTTGTGGTTAGCTCTGGACCAGCTCCTGCCCCAAGGACTGTGGATGTGGGGGAGACATCCACATCCTGTAGGCCTGTTTTGCCCCCGGTGGAATCTGCTGATGAAGGCTCCTCTGACCAAGAAGACATGAGTGACAGGGAGGAGGAGAGTGTGGCAGACAGCTCAGAAGGAGATCAATTATCTAGCTCCTCCTTGGATTCAGAACAAGAGTTAATGATACAGCCATGCATGTGGAGAACGATGCATAGGCAACAACAACTGAGAGATTATTATCAAAGAAAATGAGGCCACCTGTGGTTGGGTGGGGCTGTGGTGATTAGTGAGGCTGCTATAAATAGCAGCCTGTGGGTTTGGCCATTGTGGAGGATTAATGGTCGTTGTTTCGTGACTGCTTTATTGACTTTGACCTTTTGTGTGCTGCTTTTTCCCCGCTTTGAAACTAAACCAGAGCAAAGTGTGTTTCACTTTGTGAAAGAAGAAGTACTGTGAATTGCCTCACAGCTGCAAGCTAAGTATCACAGAACTGATAAGGGACTTGTACAAATTACCAGTTTGTTTGGAGACGAGTGCTCTTTGCTATACCAAAAGAGGGCTTAGGTTAAGTGAATTTTCATTATAAAGAACATTGTTTTGAATTTTTAAACGTGTGTGTGTCTGAAATTTGTACCTGTGAATTTTTGGGAGGAGTCTACCAAAGAGCCCGACAGAACAACTAGTGGAGAGGAATTATTTTCTTCTTGCTTTTTCCACACAGGTTTTGAAGAGGGAAATAATAAAAACAAAATATCATGAAAACATGTTCTTGGATTCTCCTCTAATGGTAGGACTGGGACCAAGGAGATCATTAAAGAACTTTCTTGGAATGAAAAAGTATACTTTTGTAAGAAGGTTCCTGTAATAAGGAAGTGCTGGAAACTGTGCAACTCAAACGAACGTGCTTGTTTTCATTTAAATGCATTTTTGCTTTCTATGTAGCATCCGTTCCAAAATTGTTGGGATCGTGTTCACTATCCATTATGCTTGATCACAATTACAGCAGACATAAGCTTCAGAGCAGCTGCTCATTATATCTTCAGTCCCCTGGGCCTGTTTCTTCCCATGGGTCTAGTTTATTGCTTTCCTGCCCATGGTGACACAAATAAACCAGGAAGACATACATCTATTTGCCCCGAGGAAATACTGGAAGCAACACAAAGTGAAGTCAATATATTTTATAAGGATCTTTTTCACTCAGTATACAATTATCACTCACAGTGATGTCACTTGTTAATGCTGAAACCAGCACTCAAAGTGGTATTTTTTGCTACTTGCCTCATTGCTCGAGTAGCCTTCCAGTTAGCGCCAGGAGCTACAAAACAGACAGTAATCCAGTTTGTGCCTAGCTTGTAAGTAAGGCAGTTATAGCAGGAATTAACACAGTGCTCAGATTTCTGGGGAATGGCTTAGTCTCTGTCTGCTGCTTATTTTATTTTATTTATTCATTTGTCCAATACACAAATACATAGGAAGAAAAATAGTCATGTAGTAATATATATAAGGGTAAAGTGAATTTAGAGGAGAGGATATATGAAAGAAAGAAAATATATACGATAAGTGAGAGAAAGGAAAGACAATTGGACAGGGGATGAAAGGCACACCAGTGCACTTATGTACGCCCCTTACTGGCCTCTTAGGAACCTGGAGAAGTCAATCGTGGAGAGTCTAAGGGAGAAATGTTGGGGGTTAGGGGTTGACACAATTGAGTCCGGCAATGAGTTCCACACTTCGATAACTCGATTATTGAAATCATATTTTCTACAGTCAAGTTTGGAGCAGTTCATATTAAGTTTGAATCTGTTGCGTGCTCTTGTGTTGTTGCGGTTGAAGCTGAAGTAGTCATTGACCGGTAGGACGTTGCGGCATATGATCTTGTGGGCAATACTCAAATCATGTTTTAGGCGCCGTAGTTCTAGGCTTTCTAGGCCCAGGATTGTTAGTCTATTTTTGTAGGATATTCTGTTTCGAGTGGAGGAGTGAAGGCCTCTTCTGGTGAAATATCTTTGGACATTTTCAAGGGTGTTGATGTCTCAGATGTGGTATGAGTTCCAGACAGATGAGCAGTAGTCTAGGATGGGTCTGGCAAAAGTTTTGTAGGCTCTTGTGAGTAGCGTGAGATTGCCTAAGCAGAAGCTGCGTAGGATCAGGTTAACAACTCTAGAAGCTTTTTTGGCGATATTGTTGCACTGGGCTTTAGCACTTAGGTCATTTGATATTAGTATTCCAAGGTCTTTTACTGAGTGTGGGTTGGCAGTGAGAGATTGTTTATTCAGCTCGTATGTGCGGTTTGGATTCTTGCAACAATTCCTATAGTTGCTCTTTCTTAAAGGCAAGTTTTTAACAAAGAATAATAAAATATGCAGAGTAGGGGGTAGGGTGTTTTCTCACCATAAACTATTAGTATCCAATTGGAAATATTTTTACTCTAAACATACTACTAAATTCCCTGGGGCTAGGAGACACCCATTATTTTTCGAAAGAATAGCTCTCACTTTAAATGCACGTTAAACATATTTGTTTAAGGTCAAGGCGTTAGAGCCCCAACCTCATACGTTTCTCCTAAGTTACATTTATTTAATGGAACATTAAAAAATGCCCATCAGATCACAATAATTTTGTCTCTTTGTGTTCTTTGTTTTTGGACTTTTGACCTGACAAATGCTAGTTTGGTGCATTAAGGAATCAATATTTCACTTTCCAGGACTAGATTAAAGTTGGCAGGACAGTATTCACTTAGAAAAATCTTCAAAATATTAAGCAATTATTCCTCTGATCATGACTCAACATGGGTTGTCAGTCTTTAGCAGTTTAAGTCCATGTGTCGGATTCAGCTTTCCCAGACATTTGACTTTGCCCTTGCTTTGAACTGGCAACTCAGCTGAAATTTCCTGTATTTATTCGTTTACTATATTTCCAGGCAGCCTTTTCTTTTAAAAAGGAATAGGATATTCCACAGGTCTGGAACGTAACACCAGCGATAGGTGAGGGACTACTGTAATGTGAGCAAGCACAAAATTCACCCCTTTTGCCAGCCGAAGCGCCTGTTTTTGCTCTGCTGGGATTCCCCTGAGGTTCCCCTCCATGGGAAACCCCACCTCTGGACTTCCGTGTTTTTGCGATGCTGCAGGGGAATACCAGCAGGGGAATACCAGCATTGCAAAAACAAGCGCTTCGCTGGCAACGGAGGTCCGGAGGTGGGGTTTCCCAGTGAAGGAAGCATCAGTGAAATTGCAGCATCGCAAAAACACAGATGTCCTTGAAACGCCACTTCCGGACCTCTGTGTTTTTGCATTGCTGTGATTTCACTGAGGCTCCCCTCGCTGGAGGGGAGCCTCAAGGGAATCCCAGCAGCGCAAAAATGGGCGCTTTGCTGGCAACGGAAGTCTGGAGGCGGGGCATCCCAGTGGCCGCGGTGGGTTTGTAAGGTGAAAATAGTTTGTAAGAAGAGGCAAAAAAAATCTTAAACCCCGGGTTTGTATCTCGAAAAGTTTGTATGATGAGGCGTTTGTAAGACGAGGTATCACTGTACTCAAGAAAAGATTTAACTTCCAAAATTGTAACTTGAGCAGCCTCAAATCAAAGTCATTCTCTGTTGAATCGCACTGAATAAGAATGTTTCCACTTGGGGTTACCTATTTCCCTAAGGCTTCGTTGGTCAGCTAGTTTATTTTATTCTGTTGCCAGACAATTAAACTAATCCCAGGAACATGTTCCAAATGTCACCATGAAATATAGCAGTTTTCATGTTGCCTGTCAACTCAAAGCCAAAGGGGATGCTATTTTTAGATGGGCATCCCATTCACCCACCTATATAAGGCTGTGCTAGAACGGTTGGTGCTTTTGTATAATACATGCATGTGACAGCTATTTGAAAGAGAAAAGAACTGGTATTCTTCCCAGGAAACAGGACACAATTAGAGGAGAGGTTACTGATATTAATATCAAATCAGTCAATATAAATTAGCATTTAATCTTACTTGCATATTTGTTTCTTTTAGACTGGATGTATCCTTCCTATCTACCTAGTGCCACATATTATTTCTCATATATTGTTTAAAAATCTAGGAACAGGCAAAGGATTTTGATATAAGTGTGTCTTTCGTTTTTTGTTTTTTTTTACTCTGCAATATCTGTGTTCTGTCGGGCTCTCTGGTAGAATCCTCCCAAAAATTCACAGGTACAAATTTCAGACACACACACACGTTTGAAAATTCAAAACAATGTTCTTTATAATGAAAATTCACTTAAACTAAGCCCTCTTTTGGTATAGCAAAGAGCACTCATCTCCAAACAAACTGGTAATTTATACAAGTCCCTTATCAGTCCCTGTGATACTTAGCTTGCAGCTGTGAGGCTATTCACAGTCCTTCTTTCACAAAGTGAAACACACTTTGCTCTGGTTTAGCTTCAAAGCGGGGAAAATCAGCACACAAAAAGCCAAAGTCAGTAAAGCAGTCATGAAACACAATGATCAGATAATCCTCCACAATGGCCAAACCCACAGGCTGCTATTTATAGCAGCCTCACTAATTACCACAGCCCCACCCAACCACAGGTGGCCTCATTTTCTTTGATAATAATCTCTCAGTTGTTGTTGCCTATGCATCGCTCTCCACATGCGTGGCTGTGTCATTAACTCTTGTTCCAAATCCAAGGAGGAGCTAGATAATTGATCTCCTTCTGAGCTGTCTGCCACACTCTCCTCCTCCCTGTCACTCATGTCTTCTTGGGCAGAGGAGCCTTCATCATCAGATTCCACCGGGGGCAAAACAGGCCTGCAGCATGTGGATGTCTCCCCCACATCCACAGTCCTTGGGGCAGGAGCTGGGCCAGAGCTAAGCACAACAATCTGAAACTAAGAATTTTTGAAAACAGGTAATACTCACTTGGGACCTTTCTCTGCTGCTCACTTGAGCCAACAGAAAATTAAACCAGCATAAAAGCTGTTGCCTTGACTCCTGATCCCTATCTGGTCTTTATAGCTCCCATTCCATCTTACCTGAGTTGTTGGTGTCCTCATTTCCCCTGGGAAGATATGCTAAACAAAGCCAGTGATTAAAGTATTTGTTGCATTGAACACCATAATGAAAACGTATGTGGTAGTTGATTGCAGTTTTCTGCCCAAATGAAATGAACCCACTTCCTCTACCTGCAGTGATTTAATTATTGCATTTCTTTTTCCTGCCCATCCTACTTGCTTAATTGAACCCTTTCCTACAGCCTCAGAACTAAGGAGCAGTTGCTGACATAACCAACATTTTAGCCCTGAGAATCGCTATCTCCTGGCTTAACTCCCAGCATAGCTCCTACAAATTTCTCACTTGACAGACTATCCAAACCATCCTGTATCTCAAATCTTCAGCAGACTAAAAAGGCATTTCTCCAGGTTCGTGGTACAATTCTATGAGCCATTGATCTACAGTATTTGGTATCATCTTTTTCTAATCTGGAAGGTGGCGGAGGGAACAGAAGAGACTCTTCAGGATTCAAGAGGACAGGAGGATATGACTGCACCATCCTGAAATGACCAATTTGCACTGCACAACTATGACAGAATAGCCATACAGTGATCCCCCGCTCGTTGCGAGGGTTCCGTTCCAGGACCCCCCGCAACGAGCGGGTTTTCGCGAAGTAGCGCTGCAGAAGTAAAAACACCATCTGCGCATGTGCAGATGGTGTTTTTACTCCCACAGCGCTAGCAAGGAGCCGAAGATTGGGGGCGGCGCGGCTGTTTGCCGCCGGCATGGAGGGCTTCCTAGCAGCCCCCCAAACCCGGGTTGGGGGTCCGGGGGGCGCTGGCTCTCGGCGCTTTCGAGCTGAGTCCGGGAGCGAATTCGCTTCCGGACTCAGCTCAAAAGCGCCGATAGCCAGCGCCAACGAACGGCTTGTCCACGCTGGCTCTCGGCGCTTTCGAGCTGAGTCCGGGAGCGAATTCGCTTCTGGACTCAGCTCAAAAGCGCCGATAGCCAGCGCCAACGAATGGCTTGTCCACGCTGGCTCTCGGCGCTTTCGAGCTGAGTCCGGGAGCGAATTCGCTTCCGGACTCAGCTCAAAAGCGCCGATAGCCAGCGCCAACGAACGGCTTGTCCACGCTGGCTCTCGGCGCTTTCGAGCTGAGTCCAGGAGCGAATTCGCTTCCGGACTCAGCTCAAAAGCGCCGATAGCCAGCGCCAAGGAACGGCTTGTCCACGCTGGCTCTCGGCGCTTTCGAGCTGAGTCCGGGAGCGAATTCGCTTCCGGACTCAGCTCAAAAGCGCCGATAGCCAGCGCCAACGAACGGCTTGTCCACGCTGGCTCTCGGCGCTTTCGAGCTGAGTCCGGGAGCGAATTCGCTTCCGGACTCAGCTCAAAAGCGCCGATAGCCAGCGCCAGCGAACGGCTTGTCCACGCTGGCTCTCGGCGCTTTCGAGCTGAGTCCTGGAGCGAATTCGCTTCAGGACTCAGCTCGAAAGCGGCGAGAATGAACGGCGTGGGCGGGCGAAGGGCGGGCGGCAGCGAGGAGTTTGCGTGGGCGGTGGGGAAACTCCTCGCTGACGCCAGCAAGAGGGGGAAGACCCAGGGAAGCCGCCCAGCAGCTGATCTCCCGGTTGCCATCTACGCATGCGTGCCCATAGAAAAAACGGGCACGCATGCGTAGATGGTATTTTGACTTCCGGGTTGAAAAATCGCGAAGTACCCTGTTCGCAATGGTTGGGGACGCAATAAACGGGGGATCACTGTATTTCACAAATACCAAAACTATCTCAGGGCTTCTTTGGGAAAACACTGCTTTAAAACCAGAACAGCTGAGGACAATCTAGCCTGCCTCATTCATGTGCTAAGAATGAACTGAAAGCAACATTCTGGACACATGATAAAATAAAGATGTTGATAGGCAAATTTTGTATCATGCAAATCGGCCTGGACTTTTTGCAATTATTCACGAAATCTATTTAACTTTGCAAAAGGTTTTGGGAAGTTTGTTTTAGAGGTTATGAGCCTATATTCTTGTAATCCAAAAACATGATCCATGAAAATGAATTAGAATGATGAATTGTAATCAGTAGAAAATCCTATCAAGTTATGAAGCAGAAGTTTCATCCCAATGTTGTCCCAATTGGACAACAGCAGGGTTAACTATAATGACCATTTGAAAGAGGGCAAGCTGTGAAGATCAATGCCCTTGGAAGGCACTGTGCTGGGGCAGTTTTTTCAATTCAACTTACAGAAAGAACTATTAGGACAATGGCATTTAAAGTGGTTTAGTAACCTTGACTAATCTCTCAAAAGCTAAGCAAGACTAGATCTAATTAGTATTTGAATAGAAAACAATTTTAAAAATACCAAGGTTATATCTAGAAAGTCAAACAAAAAGATGGTATTGGCAAACCAATTCAAATTGTTTCCAAAAGAAGTACATGGACAAGAAAATGTAAGCACCAAGAACCAAGCTTCATAATTACCAAAATTAAGTACTAATCAGTGAACTGAAATGATATCAGCCCTAGCAAAACATATAACCCCCACCCACAAAATATAGTACATTGACATTGAAAAATATTAATATACGGTATCTGGACTGCAGCTTGGTTCAGATGCTTTGTCTGCCTTAATCTTTAAGGGATATGATTGCATTTGAATCACTGCCACATAGGTAGAGATCAGTTTATTTATTTATTTTATTTATTAGATTTGTATGTCACCCCTCTCCGAAGACTCGGAGTTCCAAACCAAGCAGCAATAGGAGCAATAGTTCGCACAGAAGGCTTCAGAAAGCCTCTGGCCTTCAACACACAGGGAATAAACTAGAAAAGGAAGGCTAAATTAAGGACAGAAATTCCATGCTTTCCATGAATGTTATATCAGAAGATGATTCAGAGAAATCAGGTAAAAGAAAAATAATTTTAAGCCTGGGGACGATTACTGGGCTGTGTACAATTTCAAACCTCTAGAAGTCAAAATTTGGCTTCAAAATCATGACAATGAATATTGTACTGTAGAATGGGGTTGAATTAAACCACATGCATAGCGTTTTTATTCCTTATCTTCATAGCACCAGGACAAGCGTGTATAATTTGACCTGAAACTTGCACCCATACAAACTGATATACAGTATACTGATGCTATTCAGCTTAGTTTAGTTTGGTCCATTGTATCTTTAGAGGTAAAGATTTCCCTGTCCAGTTATGTCTGACTCTAGGGATCGGTGCTTATCTCTGTTTCTTGGAGCCCCAGCATTGTCTGAAGGTAATTTCCGTGGTCATGTGCCCAGCATCGCTATTTATTTATTTATTAAATTTCTATGCCGCCCTTCTCCTGGGACGCAGGGCGTCTCACAACAAAACAAATACAAATGTACAAGAAATCTAATGCCAAAGGCGCATGGATGCTGTTACTTTCCTAGCCAAGTGGTACCTCTTAATGCATTTGCATGCTTTCAAACTGCTAAGTGGGCAGCAGCTGGGCAAGTAATGAGAGTTCACCCCATTGCAAGATGCCCTGGTCTCAAACCCAGGCTGTCAGCTCTCCAGCTGACAAGTGCAGAGTCTTTTAACTGCTGAGTCATTGCACTCCCCTGTATCTTATTTACTCTGCAGCCAACAACTTAAAATTCTTTGTCTGGATTTAACAATTTATTCTAAGCACAACAATAATTTAAAAAAGATTTGTGCACTTCTCTTTTGTAAAGCATGAATTGGCATGAATTGTCAATTGACTTAAGTTAATTGACTTAAGAAACTGAAGAACTGAATAAATGGTAGCAACAAATTAAAGCATGACTTCTCAGAATTTTTTTCTTGTAAAAGCTGAATTTTACTTGTTCGACTTATTTTAATGCCTACTAGTATAACTGTGACTGTAGGAAAGAAATTTTATGGAACTGAGATTACGGCAATAAACAGAACATCTCATAAATTTCCCTCCATGCAGGCTATTATAATTTCTTTCACCTTGATGGAAATAACCACGTCTGGCCTTCAATCAATCTGAACTCTCAATAAGTTTTCATTAAGCTAGGGCTACTAAATCTGAGCTGCAAAAATCCAGATGGCCACTAGATTGCAGCAAAGAGGTACATAAAATTCAGATATTTTCTTTCCATCTCATTTTCACTTAGATCTTACCAAATTGAGCAGCTCTTCCTTTCTTCAAAGAAGACATTTGGAAGGGAGGAAAAACTTGAAATCCATTAAATAAGATTTATAGATTACAACAACCGCCACTCCCAAAGTTTTGTTATTTCCAGTTCATGTTTTCTGAATGGGGAGGGGTCTGAATATTATAAACACAAGGGACCATTAGTCTTCAGTAACACGTGCAAGACATCAAGTAAGAAAATGAAGAATAAAATAGAGACCTATAATTTAGGCCAAAGCATCTTAAAATAAGACAACATTGCCACCCTGTGGCAATGTTATTCAATTCAAATTTTCTCCCTGGGTGGAAAGGGAGAAGGACTATTCTTAATGACCTGAACTTAAATCATCAACAATCAAGTTAACATAAACACCAAATAATGTATTATTTCATCAACTTTCAAGGATGATAATCCTCTTGATCAAATACACGGAGCATATTCCTGAGAAAAGAGTATGATATCTGTGATACTCATTAAAAATGGCACTTTTAAAATACTAGGCTGGAAAGAATTGAGAGACTGCATATTCAAAATTAGTTGACAGACAAGGTTTCTAAGTTAGAGGTCTCCAACCTTGGAAACTTAAGACTTGTGGACTTCAACTCACAGAATTCTGGGAGTTGAAGTCCACAAGTCTTAAGTTGCCAACTTGGACACCCTTGTGCTAAGTCACACTTCTTTACTAAATATGATTGTTCTCTGACAATTCTTTCAGCTCCATAAAATGCATGGATGAGGGATGGTCCTAAAGTATCATGCATTACTAGGACGTTGGTTGGAGTGGGACAGTATAGTTCTGGCGGAGATCTGTTCCCCTAGCTCTTGGGTCTTACACCAACTATTACATTAAGGAAGATGATGTTGTGAGAAGGAATAAGAAAAAATTTGGACAGTAAATTAAAAATTAACAATGGCAACTCCGTATAAGGAGAATCAAGACAAAATGTTTTATACGTGGCATTTACCACTGGGCAGGCTTGCTAAAATGTATCCAAACTTCTCCCCAATTTGTTGGAAATGTGAGAAAAAAACTGGAACGTATTACCATGTCTGGTGGACATGTGAGATTGCTAAGAAATACTGGCGAAAAGTTAAAAATATGTTAGACCAGATTACTGGCCTAAATATCCAAATAAAACCAGAGCTTTTCCTATTAGGAATCCCCAGACAAAGTATTAAAAAAGAAAACTTTTATATCATAATCCATGTCTTAACTGCTGCCAGAATCTTATATGCGCAATCCTGGAAACAAAAAATAAGTCCAATCACTTTAAATCTCTTAACTAAAGTCATGGAAGCCGCTGAAATGTCAAAATTAATTCTGGAATGACAAAATAGGGATGATTCAGAATTCTGCAGAGCCTGGGACAAACGGTATCACTGGCTAAAGGAAAAAAATATCTTCAAACTTCGAAGACTTGGGGTGGCTCACAACAATAATAACAATATTACAATGGAAACAAATCTAATATTAAAAAAACATCTAAAAAACCATGCAACACACGCATACCATAAATAAAATATAAAAGCCTGGGGGAGGTGTCTCAATTTCCCCATGCTTGGCGATACAGGTGGGTCTTAAGTAATTTGCAAAAGACAAGGAGGGTGGGGGCAGTTCTAATCTCTGGGGGGAGTTGATTCCAGAGGGGCGGGGCCACCACAGAGAAGGCTCTTCCCCTGGGGCCCGCCAAACAACATTGTTTAATCGACGGGACCCGGAGAAGGCCAACTCTGTGGGACCTTATCGGCCGCTGGGATTCATGTGGTAGTAGGCGGTTCCGGAGGTACTCTGGTCCAATGCCATGTAGGGCTTTAAAGGTCATAACCAACACTTTGAATTGCAACTGGAAACTGATTGGCAGCCAATGCAAGCCACGGAGTGTTGGTGAATCTGGGAAGCCCCATGATAGCTCTCGCGGCCGCATTCTGCACGATCTGAAGTTTCTGAACACTTTTCAAAGGTAGCCCCATGTAGAGAGCGTTGCAGTAGTCAAACCTTGAGGTGATGAGGGCATGAGCGACTGTGGCAATGACTCCCTGTCCAAATAGGGCCGCAACTGGTGCACCAGGTGAACCTGGACAAACGCCCTCCTCGCCACAGCCGAAAGATGATGTTCCAATGTTAGCTGTGGATGCCCAAGTTGCAAACCCTCTCTGAGGGGGTCAATAATTCCCCCCCGGGTAATGGACAGACAGATGGAATTGTCTTTGGTAGGCAAAACCCACAGCCACTCCGTCTTGTCAGGGTTGAGTTTGAGCTTGTTGACACCCATCCAGACCCCAACAGCCTCCAGGTACCGGCACATCACTTCCACTGCTTCACTGACTGGACATGGGGTGGAGATGTATAACTGGGTATCATCCGCATATTGATGATACCTCACCCCATGCCCTTGGATGATCTCACCCAGCGGTTTCATGTAGATATTAAATAGCAGGGGGGAGAGGACTGACCCCTGAGGCACCCCACAAGGGAGAAACCTAGAGGTCGACCTCTGACCCCCCACTAACACCGACTGCGACCGACCGGAGAGGTAGGAGGAGAACCACTGGAGAACAGTGCCTCCCATTCCCAACCCCTCCAGTCGGCGCAGAAGGATACCATGGTCAATGGTATCGAAAGCCGCTGAGAGATCAAGAAGCACCAGGACAGAGGACAAGCCCGCCAGAGATCATCCATCAGCACGACCAAAGCAGTAATATAATATAATGGTTCCAAAGGCGTGGGGGGCAATGTAAACAAGAGACCTGGAAAACAATAAGCCTATTTGGTTTGGTAAGACAGAGAGACTGAAAAAAGTGACATGATCATTTTTCACACTTATGACCGTTATAGCACTTCCATTCAGACATTTGGCAACTGGCTCATATGTATGACAGTTTCAGGCAATGTGTTCACATTTTGTGACCTTCTGAAAAGAAAAATCAATGGGAAAGCTTGATTTACTTGACAACTGTGTTACTAACTTAACAACTAACAACTGCAATGATTCACTTAACTATTGGCAAGAAATGTTGTAAAATGGAGCAAAATTCACTTAATAAATATCTTACTTAGCAACAAAATTTTTAGGCTCAATTGTGGTCAAAAGTCATGGACTATCTATATATACAGAAATTTTATGGGGGCAAGCACAGATGCCTAGCTCAAACGAATATAATTATTTGTTTAGCGAAAATACATTTATGAAGAAAGAGCAATAGAATTTATAAATACATAGGCTCTTATTTTAAATCGATGCGAGACCATTTGATTGTATTCTTATTTATTTGTAAAGAAATCTATATGTTTGCTTTTATTAAATTGCAGTCAACCATCCTGTTTTATTCTGTTTTGGAACAGAATTTCTATCTATATGTTATCTTGAATCTCCAATCTCTCTGTGCTAATAGGAGCCACTCCAGCATTGGATTGAATATGGTCCTCTCAGTTTAAATTTAAGTAATTCATATGGTTCTCAGATTCTTGTTAAAACTAATTGGGCAATATGATATGGAACTGATTTTTAGATAAGAGAATCCTATTTAAAATGAGTTGCAAAGAAATCTCTTAAACTGCTATTTTCTATAAGTATTTGGGCAACATATTGTTAGTGGGTGAATATAATGTAACATAATATAATGTAATACAATCCGAACACGATTGTTTAAATGTATACATGTGCCAATGCTATTAGTAGAACTGTTGCCACTATCATTTTGCTTATAGGTCCTTAAAAATATGTTGAATATATCAATGATAAATTAGCCTTCCCATTCTTGTATCTGGTCATGAAATCTAACAGTTGAAATTCCTAGCACAAGAGTGTCAAACTCAGTTTCATTGAAGGCCGCATCTTGACCTTGGGGGGGAGGCTGGGGTGGCCATGACCAGGGTGGGTGTGACCAGTTCAATGGCACTCGTGTTGGGGGTGCCTTTGGTGACCTGAGCACTCTGCCAGTGGAAACGTTTTCCTGAGCTCCATTTTCAGCTGTGACGGCCTCCTGCAACCCTCTGCCAGTGAAAACAGAGCTCAGGGAGGACCGCAGGCAGCCCTCCCAAGCTCTGTTTTCATCTGGAGAGGCACTGCGGGCAGGTCCTTCGCTGTTTCCAGAGTGGCCCCACGACCCAGATCTAAGCACCCAATGGGCTGGATCCAGCCTCCGAGCCTTGAGTCCTAGCAATACTAAGCTGAATAGGTTTATATTACATACCTGTAGATATATTAGGATGATACTATTGATCTGAAGAAATGAAAGCAACATTGACATTATTTCAGCTAAATTTCTATTGCACCTGTAATTTTGCTTCCCTTGTACTCTCTGCTAAGGCATTAAATTGTCAATTTAACTCTTTTCTTCAGATTCAAAGTTCTTGTAGAAATATCAACAGCTCTGAGGTTGATGATATATTTTTTGTATTATGCTTTGTTAAACTAGATCCTTATGTATCTTCACACTACTATCTCAATATACTTTTAGCTTGTATAGATGCCAAATAGATAAATCCTTCCACCTCAGCTTTAAAAGTCTTGCAGCAACATAAGGAAATATTTTTTCTCCTAATGATGCCGGCTAAGCAAAGTTGCTTTGGTAGTTATGGTTTTACACCATTATGGATTCTCAGTTCCATCTTATTGCATTGAAATTAAGTATGCCAAAGTAGTTCTCACTAGCTGACATCCAATTTGTTTCAATGGGTCAAGAGAAGTTTATATATTTATCTTCTCTCATTTTTATGGATCTATTGATTCAATTTCACATGTTAGATTAAAAGGTACAAATGGATATTTAATTTATCAGTCAATATGACCATTTCTAGCCTGGAGAGAGAACCTTTAAGAAAACTTTATTTAATCTACCTTTCAAGTGTTTGGACTCTAGCTCGCAAGTGTTTCTAATTAATGGGAACATTTCTTTTATCAGAAGTAAAGGCTCTAAAAGAGGTCACTGGACAGCAGCCAAGATTTTTGCTTTTAAATTGTGTTCTTTTGCAAAACTATTCAAGCATGTTGATTAGCTTTCGTTGAAATAGAATTAATGTGTCTTGCTATTTTCTTTTCTTTGTTTCTTTTTTAGCTTGCCTACCAGAACCTGGACTCCTATGTGAGGAAATTGGAGATAGTTTTCTAATGAGAATAAGAATGTTTTTTGGGGAGAAAGTTCACAATCTGAGTTGAACTTTAATGCCCATTAGCGTCATAATAAATAACTAATAGAAATAGCAGCTAGGATTTATGGGCGCTGAAGGAGAGAGGGGGATGATATTTTTCAAACTCTCAAAAGCTTTTACAAAAGCTATGAAAAAAAGTTTTGTCATATTAGTAATGTCATTTTGGGTGAATAGAAGGATAAACTTTATCAATCTACCCGGGGATTATACAGAGATTGTAGTTCAGTCTTTGTTTCCTGCCATCTATCTGGCACGTAGAATTATGAAATCATGTCAAAACATTGTATACAATTAATTATTAAAATAATAATAATTTAATAATAATAATTTATTAGATTTGTATGCCGCCCCTCTCCGAAGACTCGGGGCGGCTCACAACAACGGTAAAAACAATATTATACTGGAACAAATCTAATATTAAAAAAACTAAAAATCCCATCATAATTAAAAACCAAACAGCACATACATACCAAACATAAATTATAATAATCCCGGGGGAAAGGTGTCTCAAATCCCCCATGCCTGGCGGTATAGATGGGTCTTAAGTAGTTTACGGAAGACAAGGAGGGTGGGAGCAGTTCTAATCTCCGGGGGGAGTTGATTCCAGAGGGCCGGGGCTGCCACAGAGAAGGCTCTTCCCCTGGGGCCCGCCAGACGACATTGTTTAGTCGACGGGACCCGGAGAAGGCCAACTCTGTGGGACCTTATCGGCTGCTGGGATTCGTGCGGTAGCAGGCAGTTCCGGAAGTACCAAATGTAAAGACGAGTTCTGTTTTGTTACAGCAACCTTTTTATCTTAATTTACTTTTGCTGTACTGTATTGTCAGAAAAGTTGACTGCTTTTGTTTGGCAGGACATGATGATTTTTGCAACTCTATTGAATGAATAAAGTTGATACAATCCAGGAAAAGATTAAAATGATAAGAATTTAGGAAATAAAGATTACTTACAGAGGTAGAAACAGAAGCGAGAGAAAAGCAGAATTATCGTAGCTCAGCAATAATCCTAAAAATACCCAAGGTAGAATAGCCGGAAAAAAGAAAAAGAAAAAAAGAGAAAGAAGAAAGGAAGAGCATTCAGAGTCTTCTACTGGAAGAAACAAAAAGAGAATTAAGAATTAGCAAGAAATAAGGAAGTGAGAGCAATGCCTTTTCCCTGCAATGTTTTTTCCTCCCTAGTTGAAGTTCCTTTGGCAGATAACTAGTGATGGGCGAACCAAACCCGCACAATTCAGGTCCGTACCGAATTTTGTGGTGTTCGGTACGCCAAACCCGAACCCAACATTTTTTCAAACTTCGGGCAAAGTTCGCGGTCATGTTCAGCGTTCGGAGCTTTGACGTCACCGGCAGGTTGCTAAGGAGGCCAAGTTGATCACTTCCTGGATTCCATGGAATCCAGGAAGTGATCACCTTGGCGTCCTTAGCAACCTGCCAGTGACATCAAAATTCCGCCCCCAGAATCTCTTCATGGGAGAGATTCCCCAGCTCCTTCAAAGGGAGATCTTCACGTAAAAATAAACATTGTTATTTTTATGAAAAAGGAGGCCACAGCGGCGCTGCAAGCAAAGGGCAGTCCTTTCACGGAAAAATAAACAAGTTCGGGTTTGAGTTCGGTTTGGGTTCGGCCGAATTTTGCATAAAGTTCGGCCGAACTTGCCGAACCCGAACACCGTTGGATTCGCCCATCACTACAGATAACAAAGCCAGAGGAATAATCTGGTCAGCATGCAGAGCAGTGGTGAGTTTTTCCCAGTTAGGCAGGTTTTGTAAACCAGTAGTGCTGGTGGCGGAAGGCTGCACTCACCCACCCAGGGCTGCTTTTGCGCATGCACATAAGTGTAGCACATGCACATGCACACATGAGCCAGTAGCAAAGGGTTTTGGAACCCACTACTGATACCACGGTACCCAAACCATCCACAGAGAAAGTGAGAGGCTAGCAAGTTTCACCTCTGAGGAAATTGCCCAGAGAGTCATCTGGATAGTATATGGTTTTTGAACATATGCAGGTCATTGAGCATATTAAAAAATATATGGCTGACTGCTGGATATTAGCCTACCTTCTACTTACTATACGTACTTGAATGTGCACCATATGACATCCATTTATTATCCTGAAGGTATGTTTTATCACTAAAATGACTCAAAATACGTTTTTTTCAAGAGAAACTCCACAGTAAATAGTGTACTTTGATTCAGTAACTGTTCATTTATTGTTAGAAACTTCAATTTTTGTCTTAATTCAGTCACTGCTTTTCGAATAATTGTTCCAGATCTGTTTCAAAATATTTTGAGATTTCCTATTATCTGATGAATAAGTATAAAGCGAAGAGGTATATAGAAAGTTCTGGCAAAAAAGCAATTGAATGTAGCAATGAAATAAAAAACGAGTGTAATTATACGGTACTTTCTTTTAAAACATACAATAAATTCAAGTGGTTAAAGAGGGGATTCAAACCATTAGGTTTAACTTTAGGCTTTGTTCAGGAGTCAAATTAAACTATTAGGCAGAGATAGTTGTCAATTTTCTACTTGGATCTATCCTGTGAAGGACAGAGCATAATTCCCTTGTTTATCCTTTTGTTCATGCAGCTTAAATTGCATCTAAATGTCAACACAAACATTTCTTTTTTTGCAAGCACATGACATTCCTATCTCATGTTTAGTCGGTAATTAACTATTATTCCATTTTATTTCTTACAAATACTATTGCCAAAGTATCTGTGGTTTGAAGTTCTCTTTCCTGAATACATAACTTTTTATTCATTTCTTTTAAATTTCATTTGATCATTTTTACCACCTTTCTGATCTATCAGCGTAACTTTGAATTTTATTCTTGTTGCCTATAATATTAGATCATCCTAGACCAGGGGGTGTCAAACATGCGCCGTCATGTTGTCATCACATGATGTATCATGACTTCTCCCCCTTTGCTAAATTGGGGGTGGGCGTGGCCAGCATTGATACATCCGGTCCATGAGTTTAACACTCCTGTCCTAGACAATAGGTTATAGAATAAGCTAAAATAGATAGATGGATAGATAGATAGATAGATAGATAGATAGATAGATAGATAGATAGATAGATAGATAGATACCTAGCTAGATAGATAGGTAGATAGATAGATAGATAGATAGATAGATAGATAGATAGATAGATAGATAGATAGATAGATAGATAGATAGATAGATAGATAGATAGATAGATGATAGATAGTGTTCTGCCTGACCGGGCTCAGGCGATAATTAACGGTCCAGGAAAGAAGGTCAGACACACACATGCATTGCTAATCAGCAAACTTGTATTAAACAGAAAAGAAAAGGCTAAAGAAAACTGTCCTTATTTTCAGGAGTAAAACACAGTTCGAGGCGAAAATTCAGCTAGATACAAAGTTCATGAAAAAGCAAACAAATACAAAAGTCACGTAGCAGAAACGTTCCAAGAGTTCTCTGAATTCTCAAGGCATGAGAGCAGCAGCTAGTCCCAGAGTTTTCAACTCCCACTTGCCTGACAATGCTGAGTTGAAATCCAAAGGCACAGAGCAGAAGCTTCAAAGCAGGAACAACAACGCCACACAAACCACACAGATAAACATCCTCAGTTTGCCTCTGCCTCTGTTCTCTTTTATAACTGTAGCCCTCATTATGGGAACCACACCCAGCCCTCATTCTGTAGACCACACCCAAACACAGGTGACACCATAATCACCGGTGATCCCTTAATTGAGCCCTCTTTTGCATTGCTCTATGGCTACGCATATTGATTATCTGTTCTGCATCCGAATCCAAAGAAGAGAGGCTATCGGATGGGCTGCCTACTAAATCCCCTGGGCTGTCTGCCAGTTCCTGTGGTCTGTCAGCCAACTCCTCTGAACCATCTGCCTCATCCTCTGGGCCAAGTTTTCCTGGCTGTCAGCCAGGCTTTCACAATCACTTTGTGACGCATCTCTCACATATGTGGGGGCAACAGCTGGCCCAGGCCCAAACACAACAGATAGATAGATAGATAGATAGATAGATAGATAGATAGATAGATAGATAGATAGATAGATAGATAGAGGTAGGTAGGTAGGTAGGTAGGTAGATAGATAGATAGATAGATAGATAGATAGATAGAGGTAGGTAGGTAGGTAGGTAGGTAGGTAGATAGATAGATAGATAGATAGATAGATAGATAGATAGATTGTTGTAGCAATCACATCCAAAAGGCGCACACAGGTAACTGATTCAGCAGGATCCATTATTATTATTATTATTATTATTATTATTATTATTATTATTATTATTATTAATTAGATTTGTAAGCCGCTCCTCTCCGAAGACTCTTTATATACAAAATAATGCATACAATACCAAAAGCAGTTTTTCCAATGTGGTAGTAGTTACAGGCAAAACACAAGCACATAGGAGAGAACCACAGAGATGAAGCCACTGCTTGCATTGAATTGAAACAAAGCAAGGAATATGCAGCTTCCCAATTTAATTCAACCTTCTATTTAACAAAGGAGTGGCAGGCTACTAAAATTCAGAAGAGCCGGAGAACTGGTTCAAGGGTGGGACAGCTGGCCATCGCTGCCGGTTCGGTGAGCGGGTGTAAATTTCCACCACTGAACCAAACCAGTCCAAACCAGCAGCAACCCACCACTGTGCACAATGCAACATTTTGAAGCAGATTCCCCCTTGTTGTTGTTTGTAGCGTATAGTTCACGTCAAAGGCTGGTTTAGATTAGGTCACACTGCATAGGTTGGTACATCCACCAACAACGCACAACTGATTTCTAGAACTTACGAGCAGCACAAGATGCTGTGAATGCCACAAATTCACCTAAGGTTACAATAATGAAGAAACTTGATACGGAATAAATCTCATTAAATGCCACAGGTTTATTTTTAAGCAGATTTTTATGAAGTTCAATCTGGGTAATTTTGAAAAGGATTAGACCATTATTTTCCTACTTGGTGGTCTCCAGATGTGTGGGAGTATGACTCAGCCTGCCAAATACTGAGGTTGCGCTTTAAGGAGGCTAGTTTAGAAAACAGCATAGACTTTGAGTTACCAGCAACCTAAGTAGTTGAAGAATCTCAAAAGTATGAGTTCCACTGAAACTTCTAATTGCAACTCTTGATCAGGAGCAAACATTAGAGAAGAGTAATATGAAGGCTTTCCAGTGCAATTAGTCCGATCTCTTAAAAATAAAGCAGAACTGGAAAAAGTGACTGTTTTTCACACAACCTTTGCAGCATCCCTATGCTCATCTGATCAAAATTTGGATGCTTGGCAACTGATTCATATTTATGATGGTTGCAGTGTCCCGGGATCCTGGATTACCATTAGAAATCTTCCGATAAGCAGAATCAATGGGGAACCGAGATTCACTTAACAACCGTGTTACCAATTTAATAGTTGCAGTTAAGTGATTCACTTAACAACTGTTTCAAGAATGATTGTAAAAAGTCAACAACTGCCTCATTTAGGAACAGCAATTGTGGTCATAAGTTGAGAACTACCTCTGTTACTGTAGGTTTGTAATTTCCAAAATGTCTACCCAAACTGAGATTAAATTTCAGTTTATTAAATAAAGTATGGGATAAATATGGAGTTTCCTAACTATTTGAACGGCAATGACATAACTAAGAGCTAGAAATAGCAGAAATCACCTTCAAATTTTCTTCCAAAGAATAGAATAGAATAGAATAGAATTCTTTATTGGCCAGGTGTGATTGGACACACAAGGAATTTGTCTTGGTCCATATGCTCTCAGTGTACATAAAAGAAAAAGATACATTTGTCAAGAATCATGTGGTACAACAATTAATGATTGTCATAGGGGCCAAATAATGAAGAAACAATCAATATTAATAAAAATCTTAAGATACAAGCAACAAGTTACAGTCATACAGTCCTAAGTGGGAGGAAAATGGTGACAGGAATGATGAAAAAACTAGTAGAAATAGAAGTGCAGACTTAGTAAAAAGTTTGACAGTGTTGAGGGAATTATTTGTTTAGTAGAGTGATGGTGTTCGGGAAAGAACTATTTTGTGTCTAGTTGTCTTTGTGTGCAGTGCTCTGTAGCGACGTTTTGAGGGTAAACCAATTGTTTTATAGCTTATATATGAGTAAATGGCACACTCTGCAGTCTGCATTGGTTGCCAATCAGTTTCCGGTCACAATTCAAAATGTTGGTTATGACCTATAAAGCCCTTCATGGCACCGGACCAGATTATCTCCGGGACCGCCTTCTGCCGCACGAATCCCAGTGACCAGTTAGGTCGCACAGAGTGGGCCTTCTCCGGGTCCCGTCAACTAAACAATGTCATTTGGCGGGACCCAGGGGAAGAGCCTTCTCTGTGGCGGCTCCCACCCTCTGGAACCAACTCCCCCCGGAGATTAGAATAGCCCCCACCCTCCTTGCCTTTCATAAGCTCCTTAAAAACCCCCTCTGCCGTCAGGCATGGGGGAACTGAGATATTCTTTACCCCTAGGCTTATACAATTTATGTATGGTATGTTTGTATGTATGATTGGTTTTATAATAAGGGTTTTTAGCTGTTTTAGTATTGGATTGTCGCATGTTGTTTTTACCACTGTTGTTAGCCGCCCCGAGTCTATGGAGAGGGGCGGCATACAAATCCAATCAATCAATCAATCAATCAATCAATCAATAAATAAATAAATAAATAAATAAAAAATTGCTACTCTTTCTGCTTACTGCTTTCTGCTGTCTGTCTGTTCTGACAGTTGTAAACTGCTATGTACCTATGAAAATAAGGATATGTAAATAAGTTATGTAAATGTATGTTTAAACCTACTCATCTACATGCCCGCCTGCGGATTGGCCAAGTTGCTGGCGGGAAAATCCAAACGGCTGTCAAAGCCGCACCTACAGTAAGAAAGCCCTTTAAATACAGATACCTGTGTCGCGCGCCTCGTCTTTAGCCGCGAACTTCAATTGTGCTCTAGTTGCTTGTTACTTTGTTACACGGGCTGATTCCTAATAAAGACGAATCAGGCCACCATGTGTCCCTCCAGTTATTCCGATCTAACATAAACTATAAGTCTAACATGGCTTTCCTGTTCTTAATTGAGCACTCCTTACAGTGTTCCCTCTAATTTTTTTGGGGGTGGTGGTGGAAAAGTATAGTGTCTGAGCGGCAGTCCCTTCGAGACTGGGCGGCACAGAAATAATAAATAAATAAACAAACAAACAAACAAATAAAAAACCCACCCTGTTTTGCATCAGAGAATTTCAAAATAAAATACTGTACTGTGTGTCTATAACAGTGAGCTCATAATAGGGCAACTCTATCAATATCAAAATGCCACTTAAATAGTTGAGCTAGTTTCAAATTAGATTTTGATTTTCTTTCTCTCTTCCTTCCTCTCTTTTTTCTATCTGTTTCTCTCTCTTCCTCTCTTCCTCTCTCTCTCCTTCCCTCTCACTCTTTCCCTCTCGGCTTCTGGGCAGGTTTGGAAAACTCTGAGTTGATGATGATTTTTAAGTGAGCGATTGCTCACTGGTCAGCTTAGAGGGAACTATGACTCCTTCCTAGGATACGTCTTGATGTATCTAATGTGTCATTTGTCGGCATTATACTCTTGATCCATGTTCAGTTCATTAGCTACAATAACCCGCATGTCTTCTTGGAAATGTTATTGCCTAGGCAACTAATATCTCTATACTACGTGTACCCCTTGGTTTTGTCTAATATTTCAGATTTATTGCCTTTTTGAATGTGAGTAGTGCTTTCTAGCTTTATGAGTTCTTGCAGAAACTGGAAAAGAATGCAATTCCCTCCTGATTTAATTCTTTTCAGTTTAGTTAGGCACATGACGGATCGTTTTAGCTAGCTGAGATATGCATAAATGAATAAATAGATAAGCCCCCACCCTGCATTATTCAGTTAAACGTTTTTGGCAGAGCTTTTCATCCCATGTGTCTCTATCATCTTTCTCCCTCCTTTAATGAACTCATCCCATTGACATCCAAGTTAGTGTTGTGAAGAAGAAACAGATGATTTGCTCTGTGCTTGAGAGAGTTTTGCTCTTGAAAAAAAAGAGAAGTGCTAGAATGATTCAGGTATACAAAAAAATGAAAAAAAAGTATCTGAATTTATATTAAATTTTAATGTTAACTTTTCCCAACGTGATATGTTCCAGTTGTGTTTAGATTGTAGATCTCAGCAATGTCACTGATGATACAGTTGACTTGACTGTGCTGGCTGGAGATTCTAGGAGTTGTGTCTTAACTACATCTAAACAGATCAGGTTGAAAAAGATGCAGGAATACCCCACTTTTCCACCACCAAACAATGATCACCCCCAAGCCAGTGGGTTAGACTTTAAGATCTGTATCTCATTAACAAGATCATAATATTTTTCGACTCAGATTTTTTTTTTTTATCCTAGCATTTTCCCACCATAAATTCAGTGTCCACCTTTTCCCCAGTTCTACAAAGTATTGATATGTTGGCTTCAACAGTAATTCACTAACCATCTTACAACCTGACTTGACACTGTGGGCTGAAAGATAAAATTGCCCACAAAATCATATGCTGCAACGTTCTACCTGTCAATGACTATTTCAGCTTCAATCGCAACAACACAAGAGCACGCAACAGATTCAAACTTAATATTAACCGCTCCAAACATGACTGTAAAAAATATGACTTCAGCAACCGAATTGTCGAAGCGTGGAACTCATTACCCAACTCAGTAGTGTCAACCCCTAACCCCAAACATTTTTCCCTTAGACTATCCACGATTGACCTCTCCAGGTTCCTTAGAGGTCAGTAAAGGGCGTGCATAAGTGCACCAGTGTGCCTTCCATCCCCTGTCCAATTGTCTCTCCTTTTCTCATTTATCTTTTCTTTGTTTCAAATATGTTCACCTATACTTTTATATCTTATCATCTATTCTTTTCTTTACGTATATTATTACATATCTTTCTCTTCAATGTGTATTATGTATTGGACAAAATAAATAAATAAATAAAATAAATAAAAGGCAGGACTAGAACTCACAGACTCTTGGTTTTTAGCCTGATGCCGTAACCACTAGACTAGACCAAACTGACTAACTTACCTGAATTAGATAAAGTGCATTTTTAGAATGTATGGATGCAATTTGTCTTAACTGCATATTCATTAGTAGGGGGAACTTGTTTTTCTTATATTTTGATTTAAACAGAAAATAAAGGTTTTCCCCTGTTCTCTAGTTCAAAACTAAGCCTGTGAAGGAAATCTTCATTACAGATAACACAGAGAATTGCAAAAATAGTGACAAGGAGAAAGACTTTGGATAAAACTTAGCTTAATGTCATTTTATGTTTCCTTCATTGTAATGCATATGCTTTTGATTATAAAAGAAAGAACTTATTGAATTTTAAAATAATAATAATTAATAATAATTTATTAGATTTGTATGCCGCCCCTCTCCGAAGACTCGGGTCGGCTCACAACAATAATAAAAACAATATTATAGCAGAACAAATCTAATATTAAAAAACATATAAAACCCTATCATATTTAAAAAAAACCAAACATCACATTCATACCAAACATAAAACAAAATATAAAAGAGCCTGGGGAAAGGTGTCTCAACTCCCCCATGCCTGGCGGTATAAGTGAGTCTTGAGTAGTTTACGAAAGACAGGAAGGGTGGGGGCAGTTCTAATCTCCGGGGGGAGTTGATTGTTTGGTCGACGGGACCCGGAGAAGGCCAACTCTGTGGGACCTTATCGGTTGTTGGGATTCGTGCGGTAGCAGGCAATTCCGGAGGTACTCTGGTCCAATGCCATCTAGGGCTTTAAAGGTCATAACTAACACTTTGAATTGTGACCAGAAACTGATCGACAGCCAATGCAAGCCACGGAGTGTTGTAGAAACGTGGGCGAATCTTGGAAGCCCCACGATGGCTCTCGCGGCTGCGTTCTGCACAATCTGAAGTTTCCAAACTTTGCTCAGATTGTAGAGGAGTTGCATTGTGGATAGAAAAACTAATGACAAGTGCACACACAAAAAAGCCAGGATAGAATTCAAAACTATCATAAGTTTATTTCCTGCTACTTATGCATGCATGCTACTAATGGCCATTGCAAATTGGCAAAGACTGAAGAGAATTCTGGGCTGGGGGTGGGGGGTAGATTTGGATCTCTTGAGCATCATAATTCCAAACTGATGGTGCATTTGACTCAGCCTTTGGGCACAGCCTGGTCCTCTCTACAATGGATTTCTCCAAAGTGAGGCCCAATGAACTCGACTGAATTATTGTAAGTAAATATGCACCAACATAATGTATATTGAAAATTACATTTAAAATTTCACCTGTGCATGTCTCTTCTAAAATGACTCCCATTCATTTCAGTGGGATTACCCTATGAAAGTAGGCCTGGGAATATTGAATGCTGTGTCCGATGGATTAACCATCTCGTCTTCTGAAATATTCTTTGTCATTTGAAGACAGGAAGTGTCCATTTAAGGATGAAGAGCCTGCTTCTTATACAGGTAATTCTTATGGTATGACCATAATGGAGCCTGACTATCACAGTTGTAACCTGTCACAGTCATTAAATGGTTGACCATGCGGCCAGTCTGATTTTATTGCTTTTATTGTATTGGTTGTTAAGCAAACCAATCGTTATGCAGGTGCAGTTTTACCAAAAACCAGAAGTAAATGCCTGTGATAACTTGGGACCAGCTATGAAGGCAACACAGCCAGCTGATAGTTCAAAACTTGCCTTTATTATTATTATTATTATTAATAATAATAATAATAATAATAATAATAATAATTTATTAGATTTGTATGCCGCACCTCTCCGAAGACTCGGGGCGGCTCACAATAACAATAACAATAAAAACAATATTATAGCGAAACAAATCTAATATTAAAAAAGAAGCATATAAAAACTTTATTTATTTATTATTTAATAATCAGATTTGTATGCCGCCCCCCTCCGCAGACTATCATATTTAAAACCAAACAACACATACATACCAAACAGAAAATATAGAAAGCTTGGGGGAAAGGTGTCTCAACTCCCCCATGCCTGGCGATATAGGTGGGTCTTGAGTAATTTGCGAAAGACAAGGAGGGTAGAGGCAGTTCTAATCTCCAGAGGGGAGTTGATTCCAGAGGGCCGGGGCCGCCACAGAGAAGGCTCTTCCCCTGGGGCCCGCCAAACAACATTGTTTAGTCAACGGGACCTGGAGAAGGCCAACTCTGTGGGACCTTATCGGTCGCTGGGATTCGTGCAGTAGCAGGCGGTTCCGGAGGTACTCTGGTCCAGTGCCATGTAGGGCTTTAAAGGTCATAACCAACACTTTGAATTGTGACCGGAAACTGATCAGCAGCCAATGCAGGCCACGGAGTGTTTATTGCTCCAACTCTCCCCCAAATGCTCCAACATTTCTAACAAGTCTTGGCATAAAGAGCTTACCTACCCACACAGCTGCCTCTAGCTGCGTGGAGTCCAGCAAAACACTGTTAGCACAATGACTTTAAAGCAAGAAATCCAGTGAGACCAAAGAATAAGGCAATAAATTCACAAAGCAAGCAAGGAAGCAATGAGTTCACGAAGAAAGGAACAACACAAAGTCCATGAAGAAGGAACAAGACAAAGTCCATGAAGCAAGGATAGGGACAATGAATCCATGAAGCATGGAACAAGGCAAGAAATCCTACAAACTCCAGATTATTATTATTGTTGTTGTTGTTGTTGTTGTTTGTTGTTATTATTATTATTATTGTTGTTGTTGTTGTTATTATTATTATTTATTAGATTTGTATGCCACCCCGCTCCGAAGACTCAGAGCGGCTCACAGCAATAAAGCATAGTACAAATCCAATTATTAAAACAGTTTAAAACCCTTAATGTAAAAACAATCAAACATCCCAAACATACCATGCATAAAAACGGACCGGCCCAGGGGAATCAATTTCCCCATGCCTGACGACGGTGGTGGGTTTTAAGAAGTTTGCGAAAGGCAAGGAAGGTGTCCTGATCTCTGGGGGGAGTTGGCTCCAGAGGGTCGGGGCCGCCACAGAGAAGGCTCTTCCCCTTCTGTCGGCAAAAACACACCAAACTCCAGAAATTCATCATTTGTTCCCAAGAAACGCCCCTCCCCACAGCGTCTCCTTAAATCTCAGTCCTCAGATGTGCCTTGTGAAGAGGGGTGGGGTTGTATCTCCCTGCTTGGGGATCAGGGGGTGGTCCTTGCTCATTGCTTGAGATCTGTCGCTCTTCATCTCCACTGCCTGCCCTCTCTCAGTAATCCTGCCCCCATTCATCCCTTCTGGCAAGTCGTCTCAAGCCTGAGGGCCTGGGGCTGCCTGGTCCTTCTCATCCCCATGTTCATCTGAAGCCAACAAGGCTACCCCCCTTGAAATTCCATCTGCCCCAGCTCCAGCTCACCCTCCTCCACAGATTCAGGCTTCAATGGGGGCATGACAATGCCAGTTTTTGGCAATACCGTCATAAAGTGCAGTTATGTGACTATTAGATGCTGAAAATAACCATAAATATGGTCTGGTTATCATGTGCCAGCCAGGAGGGTGTTTCCAACTGTCAAGACGTAGATAGATGATTGGTTGCAAGACCAGATTGGTCTATTGAAACTTCGAATGGTTGCCAAGAACGGACTATCTGTACAAAATACAAAGCCTGTTTTAAGATCATGTTTTCAAACTGCAGTTTTGATAAACAATTCAATTTATAATAATGTTAAGAATCTGCTGCCTGGATATTTCAGTTGTCATACAAACATATTTAATTTGTTGTTCAATTAACTAATAGCAACCCAGAGCTGTTTTATTTAGTGGTGCTAACTCTCAGATTAGGAAATGCTTAGAATATTGTGGGCTACTTTATATATAGAGATAAATAGATATTTTGGTGTTATTAAAAAGTATAATATTAAACTAGAACATTTAGATGTAGAATATTCATTCACCGTGTTTTTGTGAACATTGTGCTACCCATCTCTTTACTGCTTCTCAAGAAACTGCAGATTAGAACAAGTTATTTTAACTTGCATTATGAGTGTAAAATTGTGCCAGGTCAAAAGTACACACTGTCCTCCAGCTAAGCCTATCCTTTACTTTAATGGGAGTTAACAAAACCCTTCTTGGTATTTCAAACCCCCTGTCTTGATAATTCCCACTCTTCAGTAACTTTGCCATAAAAGGTGATTCAGAAATGGTGCCTACGACATTTTGACAAGATAAGCAATCTGATGCTCTCCAACGTTTTGAACTATAATGCCCAATAAAGTATATTCTCAGTTTTTGTTTCTGTTTGCCTATAGATTATGGGAGTTGTAATCCAAACCTTCTGAAGGGCTGATTATCCATCATTCTTGATAAACACATGTATTACTGTAAGAGGAAACTGCTATTTTTTTAGCACCCCGGCCTCTGTAAAACTGCCATAGGCATTTGATGTAAAAGCCCAGCCAACTGGCAGCATCTTCTGAATGTTATTTCATCTTTTTAAAAAAAACCCAAAAAACATAAAAAACCAAAACAAAACAGGATCTGGATGGACCTTGGAGATTACTAAGAAATCCCAGGATTGTAATCTAGAGCAGGAAATAAAACAAAAACAAAAAGGCAGTGGCAAAACTCTTCATTATTGCTTTTAAAAATTCATGGATATGCCTATCTCAGTAGGTTTGCTTCAACGGATTCTTTGTATTTATCTTATAGAAAAAGTACTTGTCTACTTTTTATATAATATAAAGAAGAAACAAATTCTCTCCCTCCCCTTGTTGGGTCTCCTTCCTGGCTTGTTCATATCATGACATAACCATGTCCTAGCAAAACCCTATCTCCAGCCTCTGGGTGGAGAGTTTAGGTGATAGGTTGGTTGGCTGGTTGGATGGTAGGTAGGTAGGTTGGTTGGTAGGTTGGTAGGTTGGTAGGTTGGTTGGTTGGTTGGTAGGTAGGTAGGTAGGTAGGTAGGTTGGTAGGTTGGTAGGTTGGTAGGTTGGTAGGTTGGTAGGTTGGTAGGTAGGTAGGTAGGTAGGTAGGTAGGTAGGTAGGTTGGTAGGTAGGTAGGTAGGTAGGTTGGTAGGTTGGTAGGTTGGTAGGTTGGTAGGTAGGTAGGTAGGTAGGTAGGTAGGTAGGTTGGTAGGTTGGTAGGTAGGTAGGTAGGTAGGTAGGTAGGTAGGTAGGTAGGTAGGTTGGTAGGTTGGTAGGTTGGTAGGTTGGTAGGTTGGTAGGTTGGTAGGTTGGTAGGTTGGTTGGTAGGTAGGTAGGTAGGTAGGTTGGTAGGTAGGTAGGTGTTCTGTCTGGGTTCCCCCAGACCTCAACACCAACTGGAAAAAACAGCCAGACACTCTGGTAAAAGCCAAAAGTATTTTATAACTGGAAAAAATAAGCACAGAGGAAAACCTGTTCTTCCCAACAGACAGGATATAATACGGTACAGCAGGGTCCTGATGTCCAGTCAATACAGCAAGCTTCTTGCTGGCACCCCCCCCCCCAAGGTTTCAATAGTCAAAGGCACAAACCAGGATTCCAAGACGCCAAAGTTCACAGTCAGGTCCCACGACTCTCAAAGATAAAACTCCACAAGCCAGGAAGGGTGGGTCTGCCTTTTAGCCTTTCCCAAGAGCACCACACCCAAACCCAGCTGTTGCCACTTTAATGCTGAAAGTATTTAGCCAATTGATTCCGTCTCTGAGTAGCTCTTCGTTGTCGCAGATCAATTATGGCTTGTGCACTTTCCTCTAAGGAATCCAGGCTGCTTGCTGGGGAGAGCTCCCCCTGGTGGGACTCTGGCTGTCCTCCCTCTTCTTCAGCCTGGGATTCCTCCTCCTCGTCTGTCTGCACCTCCTGTTCCTCAGCCTCTCCCTCTGAGCTGGAAACCGACAGAAGGTCAGCCGTTCCCGGAGGGGCCTCAGACGGAACCACAACAGGTAGGTAGGTAGGTAGGTTGGTTGGTTGGTTGGTTGGTTGGTTGGTTGGTTGGTTGGTTGGTTGGATGATTCATTAATTCATTCATTCATCTAATAAGCCACCCTTCTCCTCCCGGACTCAGGGTGGCTTACAACAACCAAACATGGTAAACAATTTAAAAAATAAATAGTGGCAATCAAAATTAACCCAATAAAAGAACACACAATCATCACTCATAAATGTTTGTGGCCGGTTACCCTTTGCTGAATCAGTATTATTTATGTATTTATGTATTTATTTATGTATTTATGTATGTATGTATGTATGTATGTATGTATGTATGTATGTATGTTTGTTTGTTTGTTTATTTATTGATTGATTGATTGATTGATTTATTGATTTATTGATTTATTGATTTATTGATTGATTTATTTATTTATTTAGTTATTTATTTATTAGATTTGTATGCTGCCCCTCTCCGTAGACTCGGGGCGGCTAACAATAATGAAACAACATATAACAAATCTAATATTTAAAATAATTTTAAAAACCCTAATTTAAAAAAAACGAACATACACACAAACATACCATGCATAAATTGTATAGGCCCAGGGGGAAGGGAACATCTCAATTCCCCCATGCCTGACGACAGAGGTGGGTTTTAAGAAGCTTACGAAAGGCGAGGAGGGTGGGGGCAATTCTGATCTCTGGGGGGAGTTGGGGGCGCTTCAACTTTTATTCCATTTTTTTCAGAAGACTACTTCAATTTGAATACAGAATGTTAGGTTTTGTTACAGGAGGATTTGAATGCCTTGAAATGCAGGCAGTGGAAGCAGGATAGGGATCACCAATGGGGATAGGAAATGTCATGCTGATATTATTTTGTCTTTACTCAAGTTACCCCTTCAACAAACAAAAGTTATAAAAAGGCTGTGGATGGTAGAAGGAACTGTGTGAGAGAGAGAGGGAGGGGGGAGAGGAAGAGAGAGAGGGAGAGGGAGGGAGAAGGAGAGAGAATTATATAAATTCCAACCATGAAGGGATATGTTGATGTGACATGAGGCAAAGATGCTTAAAAACACATCTGCCAGTCATTCTCTAAGCCAAATATTTTTTAAAGCAAAAAATACCTATATCTTCTAACATCATTCTTTTGGCTTTTCTTCTCCCCTCGCCCTATGGGGGACCGTAGAACTAGGGGGAAGAAGGATCCTTAAGGCAACTGTGCGCAGCTGGTCTTCCTTAAATTCAGATTCCTGGGGGTAGCAACCCATAGGGCAGGCGAGAATCTCCGTGGAAGAAAAGATTGGCTCTTTATGACAAAACCCAACAGTAACCCTACACGTCTTTCCTGTGCTCGGTTTCACTGCGGAGGCCACACAGGTCTAAAAGCACCTGAAAATGATTTAGCAAATTCCTTAGACATTACAACCTTGGATTGCATTTAGAGTTCGAGATGTCAGCATGAAAGAGGCTCAGTCCATCAGTGACATATGAAACTAAAGAGATGGGGAGGGGTTTGGGAAGAGGGCTGGGAGCAGAGGCTAAAAATGTCACCAAGAGTATGTGATTTTAATTTTTTTTGTAGCTAGGGGAAACTGCTTTAGGTATAGAAATGAATTCCTTCAACTATATCTTGGCTTCTGCAGATATCCCAACTCCAGCTTCCCTGAAGCATATCTAGGGAGCTATTTCATATGCACCAAATGAAAGATATGGAAGAGTTGACAGTCCATCATTATTTCGGATTAATCACTAACCAGGACTAGGACTTCATGCTACTTTATATGAACTGGAAATATAGACCATTAATATAGTTTATGAGTTACAGATGCTTCTCTTTAACACTATATTTGCTTTTTAAAAAGGAAGAAGAACAGACTAGGATATTTGGATATTCTTTTTTGTTACAGTAAACCGTGTGAGAATGGCTCTAGGAGGGAAGATTACTTGCTGTTCATCATTTTTCATTGAATAATGATGCGTATATTGTGCTTCCAATAGTGATAACTAGAAATTTATAAATGATATGGTATATAATTATTAAAATTATAATTAATTTTAATTATTTAATTTAATTAATTATAATTAAATCATAATTATATAAAATATACATTTTTTCATAATTAAAAATTTTAGTTACTGACTTTCTGCTGGATACAGTTCTTCCTAAACTGTAGGTTTTTTGTAGTTTGTTGTTGTCTCAAGAATGGGCCAAAATTCTCATTATTATTATTATTATTATTATTATTATTATTATTATTTATTAGATTTGTATGCCGCCCCTCTCCGAAGACTCGGGGCGGCTCACAACAGTAATAAAAACAGTATAGTAGTAGAAGAAATATCTAATATTAAAAAAACATATAAAACCCTATCATTATTTAAAAAACCAAACAGCACATTCATACCAAACATAAAACAAAGTATAAAAAAGCCTGGGGGAAAAGGTGTCTCAGCTCTCCCATGCCTGGCGGTATAAGTGAGTCTTGAGTAGTTTACGAAAGACAGGGAGGGTGGGGGCAGTTCTAATCTCCGGGGGGAGTTGGTTCCAGAGGACCGGGGCCGCCACAGAGAAGGCTCTTCCCCCGGGGCCTGCCAAACGACATTGTTTAGTCGACGGGACCCGGAGAAGGCCAACAATTAACAATTGTCTCACTTAACAACAGAAATGTTGGGTTCAATTGTGGTTGTAAGTTGAGGACTTTTCTTTAAGTCATGTGCCTGTTTTATAACTTCTATTTTGCCTTAAGTTATGTCCATAATTAAGACACTTGGTAGCAATCCTCAGCTGCCTTTTAAATTTTTGATCACTGTATTCCATAAGAAGGAAGGAAAATTTTATGCTTAAAACTAGTAGGATGTTGATGCCCACAGAACCTCCTTACAAAAATCTGAATAATCTGAATCCAGCTAAACAAAGAAAGTCTGCTTCTTCGTGTAATGAATAAAACCTGTTGCTGTTTATTTTTTCAGCACTTTTCATGCTAAATTCAATGCAACATAAGCACAAAATAAAAATGTCCTAAATAGGACAAAACATGACTCTTGCTCAGATCAGCCATGCTCTTTCAGGCTAGAAACGTACATTATTTGTTTTTTGCATTTTGACAGTGATCTTAGCTAGTGTGGTAAATGTCGGTGCATAAAAATATGCACATCGCTGTGAGGCAAAACATTTTTTAAAAAGCCTTGACCTGAACTGGAGAATCTGCAACTGCACAATTTATAAATGTTGGATAAATGTCTTCATGCTTCAAAAATTGGTCATATTAATTTTGAAGAATATAATCTCCCAATCTTAGTCAAGGTTGGCACTCGTACTTTGGGTATTTGGAAAACTGATGATTATAAGTTGCATCTGTTGACTCTCATTGGTAGGTCTCCCCCGACGTTTCCTTAGTGATGTGAGTGTTGTTGGACAATATGCAATGAACCTAGAATAATGTTTTTCCTATCTGATAGGAGGAACATTTATTTGATTTTAAAGGAACCAGCTGTCACATGGTTTAGAGTTTCTTTTGTCGTTGCTAAAATAATGTGGAGAAGAGAAACACTCAAGATTTTTCATGTCGGTAAAGCTTGTTAAATATTTATCTGACCTGCTGTCAGTCTGATTCATCTGCCCATGATTCAAAATTGGGGTTTGATTTATTAATAATGTATTATAAGTTTTAGTTCACCAAAACAAGGTAGTTGAAAATAAAACACAGATAGGACTTTATTTTAAATCATAAAATGTTGCAGCTAATAGCAGGACCCCTCAAAAATCTTGTCTATTAGGAAGGAAGGAAGGAAAGAAGGAAGGAAAGAAGGAAGGAAAGAAGGAAGGAATTGTAGTGCTGTAGTTGAAAATAAATTCAGGAAAAGACAATAGCAAAAGGCTTAGTTTTGTTGCCAGGAACATGAATATGTGTATATATTAGCAATTTTATTCAAAAAAATTTGAACTGACCCTAGACAGAGATCAGTCAACAAAGCCATTAATGAGAGAGTCAGATACTAAAGCCCAATTTGAATGGATCTTCAAAAATAGAGAAATGCAATCCTTGTTATCACCAAATGTAGACACACAGATTTATTTTTGAAATCTTGAATACATCAGAATGGAAACACAAATCACCAAGGAGAGTAGCCCATAGCGTTCAGAGAACCCATAGATGGTAATAATAGCCCTGTCTAACCTCAAAATCTTTGCCCAAATAAGTCATAGCATGGCCACGAAAAGAACTTTGGATTGATTGACTGATTGATTTTAGTTTGTCAAACATGTATGAGATAACAAGTGTAAATATAACATGGACATGAGCAAATGAAATAAGTACAAATAAATGGGAACAATAGAATGGGGACGGTAAGCACACTGGTGTGTTTATGCATGCCCCTATGCCCCTTTACAGACATCTTAGGAATGGTATGAGGTCCATGGAAGAAAGTTTAAGGTTAAAGTTGTGGGGGATTGGGGAAGAAACCAGAGTCAGATAGTGCATTCCAGGTATTGACCTCTCTGTTGCTGAAGAAGTATTTTATGCAATTGAGTTTGGAGTTGTTTACCTTGAGTTTGTATCTATTGTTTGCTCATGTATTAGTGTGGTTGAAGCTGAAGTAGTCATTGACTCAGTCGGACATTGTAGCAGACAATTTTGTATACTATGCTTAGATCAGACCGTAGGCGGCGAGGTGCCAAGGTGATCACTTCCTGGATTCTATCCATCCTCCATTATTCTAGTGCCGCCCCCCGGAATCCAGGAAGTGATCACCTTGGCGTCCTTAGCAACCTCCTGGTATACCTGACGTCAAAGCTCCACCCCCAGAATCTCTTTGTGGGATTCCCCAGCTCCTTTTGCTTGTGACGCTGCAAGCAAAGGGAGGTCTTTACATGTAAAAGTAAATTTTTTAATTTTTACGTGAAACAACGGCACAGTAGTGCCGCAAGCAAAGGGAGGTCCTTTCACGTAAAAATACAAACATTTATTTTTACATGAAAGGACCTCCCTTTACTTGCGACGCTGCTGCGGCGTCCTTTTTCGTAAAAATAAAAATAAATAAAAATAAAAAATCCATAAAAATAAAAAACAATGGGATTCCGGAGGCAGAGCTTTGGTGCCATGGACCGTTCAGGTTTGGGTTCAGCCGAATTTTGCGTGAAGTTTGTCTGAACTTGCTGAACCTGAACACCGTTGGGTTCGCCCATCACTACTTACAGGATTTTGAGGAGACATGGTGCTTCATTTAGGCAATGAAGGTATTAAGTATGCCAACAGTGCCAAATACAATTATATATAAACGTTTTGTTCTGCTTTTCTAGTTAAAAATATTCAAGCTCCTAAGGGATTTAATGACTATAAATCAAAGTAAGCACATTTTAGTGCAAATGCTGTCCAGAATACAATCACAGATCATTCATTTTCAGAAATCAATAATCTTGTCTTCCTGTAGTTTCTTTCTGGTTTAAAATGTGACCACTTACTTAAATATTCAAAACCATGCCTCAGAAATGTCATACCCCTACCCCAGCCCTCAAGTAAAAATTCAGTAAGAATTGTACAACTGGTTTTAACAAAATAATGCTCTTGGATGATATCTGAACCCATTGTACTCTTTTGAAAATAATTGAAAGTTGAAAATTTACAACAAGTGAACGTTCAGTGGCAAAATATCTTTGGCAGGTATTTGGTTGTAATGGGTTAACCCTCCCATATTTCCCAGATGTTATGGTCATTTGCAAATATATATTGCAGTTATTGTTTTCTACCTGCCCAAACAATTTAGTTACCTGACAAATCATACAGTTTAAAGGCAATATGTGGTTTTCTACTATCCTTAAAATGAAATCTTTAAAAAAAGATGATCTTGTTTGAGACTTGAAGTCAAGCATACTATTATAGCATTTTTTAATACAGTGGTACCTCGTCTTACAAACTTAATTTGTTCAGTGACCAGGTTCGTAAGTAGAAAAGTTCGTAAGATGAAACAATGTTTCCCATAGAAATCAATGTAAAAGCGAATAATGCATGCAAGCCCATTAGGAAAATCCAAAACATTAAGGCTTTAAAAAAAAAAAAAGCAGCGGGCGAATGAAGTGGAGGTGAATGGAGTGAGGACAAAGGCGAGCCAAGGAAGTGGCGGGAGAGACCATCTCACTGTCAAAATGTGTCTGTGGAAGCCCCGGTCATCCATCACCCGCCGCCCCCTCCTGCCAGAAGCCTGCGAGGAGCTGAAGCCAGGTGTGGGGAAGGGTGGAACTTTCGGCTTCTGGATGGACAAGAGAGCCCGGAGCCACCACCTTCCCGCCCGCCTTGCCGGTTGCCCCCCTCGCCAAAGGTGCTCCTCCTGCCTGCTCCAAGAGCTGCACCAGTGCCACCCGGGAGCCGCTGTTGCCAGGACGGGATCCCCTCGCTGCCCATGTCCCCACTCTGTTAGCCTCTTCTTGATCTTCCTGTCCTTGTAGCCAGCAGGAGAGCAAGCGAGTGAGTGAGAGAGACAACCCTTCTCCGGCCGCGCCTTGGGAAGACAAGGACACCTGGGATCGCACCTGGGCTCATCTCTCTTGCTCACTCACTTGCTCTCCTGCCAGCTACAAAGACAGGGATACACGGTGTCAGGACTTTCTCCCTGTGGTGTCCTTGTAGTGGGCAGGAGAGAGAGAGAAACAAGCCTTCTTCGGCCGCCTGAAGGAAGAGGAGTTGGTCCCGAATTCTCATGTGTGCTGCAGCAGGGCAGCTCTGCCCAGCCAGGCTACTGCTCCTCCCCCTGGAGCTCCCAATGTGGCAGGAGAACAAGTGAGCGAGAGAGAGAGACCAGCCGCAGTGTCCTTGTAGCAGGTAGGAGAGCGAGCGCGAGAGAGAAATGAGCCTTCTCCGGCAGGTGTTGGGAACTACGGCAGGAGGAGCAGTAGCCTGGCCAGGCAGAGCTGCCCCGCTGCAGCACACATGAGAATTCGGGACCAACTCCTCTTCCTTCGGGCGGCTGAACAAGGCTCGTTTTTCTCTCTCCCTTGCTCTCCTGCCCACTGCAAGGACTGCGGGGAGAAAGTCCTGACGCCATGCCTCCCTGTCTTTGTAGCTGGCAGGAGAGCAAGTGAGCGAGTAGGAGAGATGAGCTGCGGTGTCCTTATAGCGAGCAGGAGAGAGAGAGAAATGAGCCTTCTCTGGCGGGTGTTGGGAGCTCCGGCAGGAGGAACAGTAGCCTGGCCGGGCAGAGCTGCCCTGGTGCAGCACTCACGTGAATTCGGGACCAACTCCTCTTCCTTCGCATGGCCGGAGAAGGCTCATTTCTCTCTCTTTCATGCTCTCCTGCCCACTACAAGGACACCGCGGCTCGTCTCTCTCGCTCGCTCACTTGCTCACTTGCTCTCCTGCCGGCTACAAAGACAGGGAGGTGCAGCATCACGACTTTCTCCCCACAGTGTCCTTGTAGTGGGCAGAGAGCAAGCGAGAGAGAAATGAGCCTTCTCCGGCAGGCATTGGGAGCTCCGGTGGGAGAAGCAGTAGCCTGGCTGGGCAGAGCTGCCCTGCTGCAGCATGCATGAGAATTTGGGACCAGCTCCTCTTCCTTCGATTGGCTGAAGAAGGCTCATTTCTCTCTCTCTCTCTCTCCTGCCCGCTACAAGGACACCGCATGGAGTAAGTCCTGACACCATGCCTCCCTGTCTTTGTAGTCATAAAGCAGGGGAAATCCCTGCGGCAGTAAGAGATCACATGCGCAGTAAGAGAACCCACCCACCCGGGGTCAGGTTCGTAAAGTGAAAATAGTTCTTAAGAAGAGGCAAACAAATCTTAAACACCAGGTTCGTATCTCAAAAAGTTTGTAGGAAGAGGTGTTCGTAAGACGAGGTACCACTGTATACAGGATTTATTTCTTATTTTTTGGTCTGGTATGAAATTTAAAGTTGTATCTGAAAATGGGGTGTTGCTTTCTATTTGCTTTTTACATCTAGCCATGACTAAAATCATTCACATTTATATTTGAAAAAAAATATTCTGGTCCTTTTTTTTTTTTGCAATGCCTACAATGTAAAATGTAATTATGTTAGCATCAAACTTTCCCAAGCAATTTTTCTAATGAAGGGTAATTCCAGTTATTTAACTATTACACATTTTGGGGATATATGTTTTCATTGGAGAACTGATCCATGACATTTGGTATGATGAACATTACAAGAGATACTTGAGCTTCGGATTGTATATTCTGAAACTGCAAAATTAAGTATATTCATCTTAAGATTCAAACTGAACCAATTTATGGTTTCCCAAGGGATTCTCCATTCAGACAATAGCTATGTTGAAACAGAAATAAACAAAACATGGAAGTGATGTGCCGGTGTCTGGAGGCTGTTGGGGTCTAGATGAGTGTCAACAGACTCAGACTCAACCCTGATAAGACGGAGTGGCTGTGGGTTTTGCCTCCCAAGGACAATTCCATCTATCCTTCCATTACCCTGGGGGGGGGGGAATCATTAACCCCCTCAGAGAGGGTCTGCAACTTGGGCGTCCTCCTCGATCCACAGCTCACATTAGAGAAACATCTTTCAGCTGTGGCGAGGGGGACGTTTGCCCAGGTTCGCCTGGTGCACCAGTTGCGGCCCTATCTGGACCGGGACTCACTGCTCACAGTCACTCATGCCCTCATCACCTCGAGGCTCGACTACTGTAACGCTCTCTACATGGGGCTACCTTTGAAGAGTGTTCGTAAACTCCAGATCGTGCAGAATGCAGCTGCGAGAGCTATCATGGGCTTTCCTAAATATGCCCATGTTACCCCAACACTCCACAGTCTGCATTGGTTGCTGATCAGTTTCCGGTCACAATTCAAAGTGTTGGTTATGACCTAAATAGCCCTTCATGGCATCGGACCAGAATATCTCCGGGACCGCCTTCTGCCGCACGAATCCCAGCGACCAGTTAGGTCCCACAGAGTTGGCCTTCTCCGGGTCCTGTCGACTAAACAATGTCGTTTGGCGGGACCCAGGGGAAGAGCCTTCTCTGTGGCGGCCCTGACCCTATGGAACCAACTCCCCTCAGATATCAGAGTGGCCCCCACCCTCCTTGCCTTTCGTAAGCTCTTAAAAACCCACCTCTGTCGTCAGGCATGGGGAAATTGAAATATTCCCTTCCCCTAGGCTTATAAAATTTATGTATGGTATGACTGTATGTATGACTGATCTCTTCAATTGGGGTTTTTAGATTTTTTAATATTAGATTTGTTTACATTGTCTTTTTACTGTTGTTAGCCGTCCCGAGTCTGCGGAGAGAGGTGGCATACAAATATAATAAATAAATGAATGAATGAACTCATAGATGTTATTCAACTTAAAATTGACTATATTAGAAGACACAAAGCATGGCCTCCTGGAGAAACTGCCTCTCAAACGAACAGACTCTGCACCTGGATGCTTAGGACTATTGCCAACTGCATTAAAATGTATGATTTGTTATCTAAGAATCTCCAGTATCTTAATCTTACATAATCGTTCAGCATAATTTATTGCCCGGTTCATCGTAACGAGGTATTGCATGTGTCTTCCAAACATTCACACTACAAATGAAAGTGATTTGAACAGAATTAAGGAAGTTGGGGGGATTCGTATGTTTTGGACTTAGATCTTTTATAATCCCAGCTATGGGCTATGCTCTCTGGGGCTTAAGGAGCATTAACTTAGTACATTCAGAAGGGATTTGGGGACTTGGATTTGAAGAACTTCTTTATGGAGAAACGCAGTAAAATTTCATAATCGCAATAAATAAATGAACATAGGATATGGAAGCAACTGCACTTTCGTGACCTCTTCTGTTTTCAATTAATTTTTTCCCCCTTCCTAGCATTTTCCCACAAATGCAGGCTTTTTTTTTTTCAAATCAATTTAGTGTTGATCCATTGATTGTGACAGGAATTAACAGATTGGCTTGTTGCCTGAGCCTGACATTGTGGACTGACACAGAGTGACTGGCTCAAAGTCACCAACCTTGCTTTTATGGTTAAGGTAAGATTAGAACTCACAATCTTTCCTGAACTCTACCCTGGTGCTTTAACCACTAGATCAAACTAGCTCTCTTTCTGTGTTCAGTTAAATTCATATCACTATGTCATTTACATTTATCTCCTCTTACCTTCACAGATATTACTGGAATTTAAAAATGCCAGGCAGTAGGCAAATGAGAATGCCAGCTTCCACTGCAACTATTAGATGTTTCCCTATGCTCAGGGGTCTCCCTTGACACAGCCATATGGATAAACAAAGTGAAATTGGCATTAGCTACTTTGGCTCTGTATTATTACACCCACATCACACCAACACTCCATGAGCTTCAACAATAAAACCAAATAATGTTCTGGAAAATAAGAAATAATGAAATAGTAATAAAATAGCTCTTTTTCACAGTATTGGTTTAATAAATCTAGGTTTAACGATTTGCTGTGATATTCTTAATTTCATTCATCATTTCCTTTAAAAAAATAATTTGTATGCCATCTACTTGTCAAGATTCTAGGTGGCTTATATATTAAAATCATAAAACATTTTAAAACAAAATTCAATGTTAAAAAATATCAATTGCATGTTTCCCCAAAAATAAGACCTGGCCTTCCCCCCCTGCCTCCAAAAGAGCTACTAGGTCCTATTTTCAGGCACAGATGACACCAAAACTCCCACCCAGCAGGAGCCTATGTGGCAGTGGTGGGTTGCATTTATCAGCAAACCAGTGCGCTTTGCATGCATCAGCTTTTTCTTTGGGCACGCACACGTCCCTCGCTTGATATTGCTTCTGTGCATGCACAGGAAGCAGAGATGCACCAAAATCTCATAAGGGGACTCTCATGTGCATGTGATTTCGGGGATTTTTTGCTTCCGCGCATGTGCAGAAAGCAAAAAAGCCAAAAGATTGAAGAAATATTTTCAGTTCTGGAGACCTCCCCTACAAAAAGATATTGACAAAATTGAACGGGTTCAAAGACAGGCTACAAGAATGGTGGAAGGTCTTAAGCATAAAACGTATCAGGAAAGACTTAATGAACTCAATCTGTATAGTCTGGAGGACAGAAGGAAAAGGGGGGACATGATCGAAACATTTAAATATGTCAAAGGGTTAAATAAGGTTCAGGATGGAAGTGTTTTTAATAGGAAAGTGAACACAAGAACAAGAGGACACAATCTGAAGTTAGTTGGGGGAAAGATCAAAAGCAACACGAGAAAATATTATTTTACTGAAAGAGTAGTAGATCCTTGGAACAAACCTCCAGCAGACGTGGTAGATAAATCCACAGTAACTGAATTTAAACATGCCTGGGATAAACATATATCCATCCTAAGATAAAAATACAGGAAATAGTATAAGGGCAGACTAGATTGATCATGAGGTCTTTTTCTGCCGTCAGTCTTCTATGTTTCTAAAAAAGATGGTACCGTCCGACAGACTGGCACCTGAACGGTCGCATGCAAATTGCACAGTTTGGCAGCTGCTATTGGTGCAGAGTTGTCTACTGCACCGGTAGGAACCCGCCACTGCCATGTGGCCACTGCAAGCCCACTTCTTCTGCAGCCACTTGCGGCTGATTGCATGAGGCACCCCAGCCTCTGTTTCGCTATTGGAGGCCTTCAAGAAAGGCCTCTGTAGCTGAGAAATGACCTCTGACAGTGCCTCTGGTTTAGAAATGGAGGTTGGGCAGCGGAATCATGTGTGTCAATTCAGAGCTCAGCTGCAGAGGCCTCTACTGAAGGCCTCTGACAGCAAAATGGAGGCCAGGGAGCAACGCGCGCAAGCAGCGGCAAGTAGCCACAGAAGACGTGGGCTGACAAACCGAATCAGGTATGTAAGCTATGGCTGCAACTGTCTGAGGTAAGTAGCTTCCCCTCCCCATACCCACTCTGGCTTGATGTTTACCCATGTAAACTAACTTACTAAAGCTTATAAACTAAAGCTTATTTTAGAGGGTAGGGCTTATATTGTGTGCATGTATAAAATCAAATTATGGCTTATTTTCAGGATAGGCCTTATTTTTTGGGAAAACATCATATTACTATAGCAAAACCTCTAGTACCATACAATAATGAACGGGCCTTCACAAGCATCAGTATTCCTGATTGAAATTATTGAAAAATTATCAGCGACCAATTAGGTCCCACAGAGTGGGCCTTCTCCGGGTCCCATCAACTAAACAATGTCGGTTGGCGGGCCCCAGGGGAAGAGCCTTCTCTGTGGCGGCCCCGACTCTCTGGAACCAACTCCCCCCAGAGATTAAAACTGCCCCTACTCTCCCTGCCTTCCGTAAACTCCTTAAAACCCACCTTTGCCGTCAGGCATGGGGGAACTGAAACACCTCCCCCGGGCATGTACAATTTATGCATGGTATGTTTGTGTGTGTGTTTGTTAGTAAATGGGGTTCTTTTTAAACTTTTTAAAATATTTTAAATTTATTTGGATTTGTTACGATTTGCTATATCTTGCTGTGAGCCGCCCCGAGTCCGCGGAGAGGGGCGGCATACAAATCTAAATAATAAATAAATAAATAAATAAATTTGGTAACATATCTGTAGGCAGAGATTTCCTCTAAGAAATTGCTATCCCACATAGCTGTCCAATGTACATTCATCATGTCTGATTCCTAATAAACTTTAGAAAAAAATATTTTTTTAGCAAACAACATGAACTGACTATCACATAAAGCAGGCAGGAATTGGAGAACAATTTCTCTTATCAAATTATCAAATAGTTCCAGGTATTTTAAAGAGTTAAGAATTGGTGATACAGGTTTTGGAATCTTTCAGGACAGAAACTCATTTTGGGGACCTGTTTTTACACGACTAGACTAATTACATTGATAAATACCACATAGCCTTTTCCACAGATTTCTGCTGATGCAGGTAGTCTTCGATTCACAACCATTCATTCAGTGACCATTCCAAGTGACAATAGCTCAGGGAAAAACAGTGACTTACAATCAGTCCTCACATTTATAAAATGACCATTTGATCATGTAGTATCCCTATGGTCACATGATCAAAACCTGAGCACTTGGCAACTGCCATATATTTACAATGGTTGCAGCATCATGGAGCCATATCAGGAGTGGGTTCCTCCTGGTTTGGATCAGATTGAGCGAACCATTAGCAACCCGCTGGTGATGTGAAAATGGCATCACGGATCCAGTTCTGTCTGTACTAGTCCATGTGGGCCGCCATCTTTAAAAACAATTGGTGATTTTTTTTCCAGTGTTTGGATGGCTTCTCCTCATCCTCTGCTTTGAAAAAAGCCCTCCTGCCCATCCCTGGGTTAATACTGACCTTTATTTGTTTGCCCAAAGCACAGCTGAGCAGTTCCTCAGCTGTGTTTTGCACTGAAACCACCTTCTGAGCATGTGCGGAAGTGAATTCACACAAGGGGATCGTGAAACATCACAATGTGAACCGGTGGTGAAGGTAAGTGTGACCTTCCCAGGCAGCTTTTGACAGACAAAGTTAGTGGGGTAAGCCAGATTCACTTACCAACTATGTGATTCACTTAACTATAGTGATTTGCTTAATAACTATGACAATCTGTTATAATATCAGGTGTAACTCATTGCCTTGCTTAGCAATTGAAATTCTGATCTTAATTAATAATAATTTAATAATAATAATAATTTATTAGATTTGTATGCCGCCCCTCTCCGAAGACTCGGGGCGGCTCACAACAATAATAAAAAACAAAATTATAGGGAAACAAATCTAATATTAAAAAAGAAGCATATAAAACCCTATCATATTTAAAAACCAAACAACACATACATACCAAACATAAAATATAAAGAGCCTAGGGAAAAAGTGTCTCAACTCCCCCATGCCTGGCGGTATAGGTGGGTCTTGAGTAGTTTACGAAAGATAATGAGGGTGGGGGCAGTTCTAATCTCCAGGGGGAGTTGATTCCAGAGGGCTGGGGCCACCACAGAGAAGACTCTTCCCCTGGGGCCCGCCAAAAGACATTGTTTAGTCGATGGGACCCAGAGAAGGCCAACTCTGTGGGACCTTATCGGTCACTGGGATTTGTTCAGTAGCAGGTGGTTCCGGAGGTATTCTGATCCAATGCCATGTAGGGCTTTAAAGGTCATAACCAACACTTTGAATTGTGACCGGAAACTGATCAGCAGGCAATGCAGGCCACGGAGTGTTGTAGAAACGTGGGCGAATCTGGGAAGCCCCACGATGGCTCTCGTGGCCGCGTTCTGCACGATCTACATCAAAAATTGTAGTCATAAGTCAAGGAATATCTATATATACAATGGACTGAAAGGGAGGACAAATCTTGTTGAGAGAAAATGTTGCTAAGAATTTTATCTATTAAGAAGTAAAAATGGGATAAGCTATTAGAGTCATATACCTATGTAATTTTGCAAGCATACAAAAGAAAATAAGAGGAAAAAATGAAAGGGACAAAGAGAAATGAAGCAAAATACAAATAACTCCCTTTTGAGCTTTTTGATCTTATCTGTTTGGTTTCAATCTTTGGATTAGATAGGGTACGTTCTCAGACTTCACTTTAAGTTCATGTTTATTTATTTTGGTTGTTTTATGAAAGTTTGCTGTTTATGCCACTCTATTGTGAAACAAGCAGCTACAACAAACAAATAATAAGATAGTTTCATGTCAAATAGGAACAACATGGTCCTCTTTATGCATCTGGCTCTCTAGTGAAGATAAGTAATACAAATGGATGAGATTTTTCTTCTTCTTGCTTCTGAGTAATAACTTAAAAATATGAAAATGTCTTCAGAATAGCTTGCAATTATTTTTTAAAAATGAACATTTAAGCAAGTCCAGTTAATAAATTCATTCCTCCCCTCATAAAAGAAACAGTCCTCCTAAGGATTGCTTTTTCAGATGATACCACAACTCCTCCTGTATGCGTTAAAGCTGAAGTATGTTAACACATCAAAAAGAAGTCAACTGATCATATCTTCTTAGTTTAAACCAGGGGTGGGTTCCTCCCATTTCGGACCAGATTGTCCAAACCGCTAGCGACTTGCTGGAGACATCAGGATGGCGTCACAGACCTGGTTCAGTCAGTGCTGGTTCATGGGTGACGCCATCATTTCAGAATTTTTGATGAATTTTTTTACTGCTTGGACATTGTTTCCTCTGCTGCTGCTTGAAAAAGGGTCCTCCTGTCCACCCCCATGTTGAAGCTGACCTTTATTCCTTGGCTTGAAGCACAGTGGGACCCAGGGGAAGAGCCTTCTCTGTGGCGGCCCTGGCCCTCTGGAACCAACTGCCCCCAGATATTAGAATTGCCCCCCCCCTCCTTGCCTTTCGTAAGCTACTTAAAACCCACCTCTGCCGCCAGGCATGGGGGAATTAAGACTTCTTTTCCCCCTAGGCCATTACAACTGTATACATGGTATGTTTGTATGTATGTTTGGTTTTTATATATTAAGGGGTTTTAATTTGGTTTTAGTATTGGATTTTATTGTATATTGTTCATGATTGTTGTTAGCCGCCCCGAGTTTTCGGAGAGGGGCGGCATATAAATCCAATAAAACTTGAACCTTGAAACTTGATTCCAACTACTGAGCATGTGCAGAATGCATACATGTGTGTGAACAAAAGGAGATTTCTTCTATCAACCGGTTCTATGAACTGTTTAGAAAGTTAACAACAGGTTCTAGCAAGCCTGTTAGAACCAGTAAAATTCAACCCCTGGTATATATTCACACATTTTAAAATAATTGACATAATTTAAATAAGCGTATATCTTAGCATAGCAGGGGAAACTAGCAGATGCTTTTGGTACCATCTAAACCTATTGCCCAGTTGCTAATTCTTGTGAACAATTTTACTCTTTCTCTTTTGACTCTCTCTGTGTAATTGGATTCTGTTAAGTTAGACCATCAATAAGAAGATTGTCCTCTGCAAAACCGAACACACAATCACTTAGTTATTCGCCTTTGTCCAATTAAATGATCACTACTCTTGTTTTCAAGCTCTCGCAATTCTGAAAAAATGGGGCTTTTCAATAAAAAAGAGGCTATAGAAGAAATTGATTCAATTGTATAGGTTGTTTTCATCTAATAACAAATTTATTTAAAATAAGATTACCAGATCTGGGCTGCAAAGTTCAAATAGTTTTTTGTAGTTCTGTGCTGTTATCTAAAGATGCTGTCAATTTTTACCATCTAAATCTGATTTCTCTAATCTAGTGGCATCAAGAAAATAAATTTAGATATACTGTACCAATTTCTTTTCCTACTGCAAAATTGGCCCCTGGACAAGACATTCAAACACTACCGGGGAATCATACAGAGTAGGAGTGGCGCAGCAGGTAGAGTGCTGTACTGCAGGCCACTGAAGCTGACTGTAGATCTGCAGATCAGTGGTTCAAATCTCATCACTGGCTCAAGGTTGACTCAGCCTTCCATCCTTCCGAGGTGGGTAAAATGAGGACCCGGATTGTGGGGGCAATATGCTGGCTCTGTTAAAAAGTGCTATTGCTAACATGTTGTAAGCTGCCCTGCGTCTAACAAGAAGGGCGGCATAAAAATCAATCAATCAATCAATCAATCAATCAATCAAATAAATAAATAAATAAATAAATAAATAAAATACAACACAATACAATACAATATGTGATTTTGCTCATGAACTAATTATCCCTGAATTCTGCATGAACCATGTTGAAATGATGCACAAGCCTAATTCTATCTACTGATTCACTCCTGTGAAACTTTTTGAACTTTTTAAAATGTATAATACTTAGTAACAATTGCAAAATAACAATTGCTCTAAGACTAGATTCTCTTTGAGGCTGACTTTAAAAAAGAAACTAGGCTTTAATTGTCTGTTTCAGATGAATTTTATTTTTTGTAAATGCTTTATATAATATTGTTTAATTGTTCATTTTATACATTGCTTTGAGGTGAAAATATATGTTGATACTCTCCTCCTCATGTTCTTAAGAATATTGCAAGCCAAGGAAATTACAGTAACAGCAATTGTAGCATCTTTAAACTGTTGGCTGACCAGTAATTGCAACACAGTTTACTATTAATTCTTTGTGGTTTGCAAAACTTTAAAACAAGGCCATCACATTTGTTTCACAAAAAGCAGATTTTTTGCAGCACTGTCAACACTGATATTTGAAATTTAACTCCATTGCTGCTTGTCCAGAAAGTTAAATTTATTGTGTAAATTTACTGTGTGCTTAAAACCTTTTGAAAGTTTCCTCCTTAAGAAAAAGTCTGCCTTCCAGTAACGTGGGGTCTGTTTTATTAAAATCCTATCTGAACTTTGTGTAGCTATGGTCCCTCCAGTGAGTCATACAATAACAATTCCCAGTTTGTAGCCAGTTCTCCAGAGAGGCAGAATAAAAACGGAGCTGCTTCCTTTTAAGGGAATCAGATCTGTTTGCTATGATAACTTCTTTCCAGTCCTATTTGAAGACATTCTCCATAGACTATGAATTAAGACTGATTACAAAATACTACTTTTATTTGGAAGGTATATAGATATAAAATACAATACTTTATTTAACAGATTTACTTTTCAATTTGTACCTGCAATGACTTACACATGTTTGTTTTGTATTGGAATTTTGTGGTTTTTTTCCCCTTTGGTAAAATTAGGTTATTATCTAGAGATGCCTTTAAGTTTACTATTATCCCATATTTAGTTTATACAAGCATGCAATGTTATTCTATAGAACTATTTGAGAAGCTATCTGCACATTATGAGTTTATTACTCAAAGGCTAGATTCAAATAGTTGCAACTTGGAAGAATAATAATTGCCAAACCCTAATGCAGTGATGGCTAATCTTTTCTTCCTCGGGTACCAAAACAGCATACATGCATGTGACATTGTGTGCCACCCCTAATGCAATGCTACCCCGCAGGCTCCCCTATGCATGTACGAGTGGTGCCTGTGCTCTTCCCCAACCTTCACGCATATACCAGTGTTCTGTCTGGGTCACTCCGGAAGCCAATACCAACCCAAAAAGAGAAGCCAGACACACCGATAAAAGGCAAAGGCAGTTTATAAAATTCAAGAAAAAACACAGGTAACAGAAAATGTCCTTACAAACAGGAAAACGCTGTATCTTCAAATATATATCCACGAAGGCAAAAGTCCATGCAGCAATACAGGATTCTTGCTGCCAAGACGAGGCTGTAGATAGCAGACCTACACCTCCCACGGGTCTTCCAAACTGCTGGGCCACAAGCCAGGAACAGAGACATCGAGAACAAAACAGGACACCGTAACTCCCACTGATAACACTCCACATGGCTTCAAGGGCTTGCCTGCCTTTTAAACCCTGCTAAGGAGGACCACACCCAAGCCCAGCTGTTCCTAATTCAGTGCTGATAATACTTCTTTAATTGCTCCTTTCTCTGATCTGAACTTCTCTGTCGCATGTCAATGATGGCTTGTGCTTCATCACCTAATGACTCCAAGCTACTGGCTGGGGAGAGCCCCCCCCCCCCCCCGGGGCTCTCATGCTGTTCTCCTTCATCCCATTCCTGACTTTCCTCTCCCCCGTCCGACTGTTCAGCCCCCTCCTCTTCGCTATCATCCTCCTCCGGGCATGGAGCCAGCAGAGACACAGCCGGTCCCTGAGCAGCCTCAGGCTGAACCACAACAACCAGCAACCCCTCCCAGCCCATATTTAGTTCCAGGAGGCTTCAGGGAGGCCCGCTAGTATCAAAACAGAAAAGGGAACGAGCCCCAGTCTCCTCAATTTATTTCCCCAATCTCTGCTAGTTTTCTCCTGGATTCCTTCCTCCAATGCCTCCCCCAATCTCCCAAATGTCTTTCCCAATTACGTGCTAGTTTCCTCTTGGATTCCTCCCTCCCATTCCTTCTGTGATCTATCCTAATTTCTTTCTCCAGTGCAGCACGTGGAAATGCCCTGCCTCCGCTTATGTTCAGAGGAGCCCCGAAGAGCAGCTGGGTGGTGGGAGGCCCGTTCATGTGCAGTGGAGCTGGGCTGGGTGATGGCTGACGTGCCTGCAGAGAGGGCTTTGCATGCCACCTGTAGCACATGTGCCATAGGTTCGCCATCACAGCCCTAGTGCGTAGAAGTCTGCGAGAAGCTTTTTGCAAAAAAATTCTTACAGTTAGAACAGTTCTCATAGTTAACCTATGCAAATGGCTTTAGATAGGTAACTTACCCTACGACTGTGCCATTGACACCAAGCTTCCTGTTAGAACTTGAATTGGCTGCCTTAAAAGACTTCCTAGACAAAAACCTGGACAGCGGTTTTTCATTTTTAATGTGTGCCAGTGTATTCACAGAAAAAAGTGACAATAAATGTTATGTTATGCTATGTTATTCTACCCTCTATGATTGTTTATGTACCAGCAAGTCAGGCATAACCTTTAGCAACCACATAAAAAGATTCTCTCACGTAATGTAATGCAATTATTATTATTATTATTATTATTATTATTATTATTATTATTATTATTATTTATTGGATTTGTATGCCGCCCCTCTCCGCAGACTTGGGGCGGCTAACAACAGTGATAAAAAACAGCATGTAAACAACTAAAAAAAACCTTATTATAAAACCAAACATACACGCAAACATACCATGCGTAAATTGTAAGGCCTAGGGGGAAAGAATATATCAGTTCCCCCATGCCTGACGGCAGAGGTGGGTTTTAAGAAGCTTACGAAAGGCAAGGAGGGTGGGGGCAATTCTAATCTCTGGGGGGAGTTGGTTCCAAAGGGCCGGGGCTGCCACAGAGAAGGCTCTTCCCCTGGGTCCCGCCAAATGACATTGTTTAGTTGACGGGACCCGGAGAAGGCCCACTCTGTGGGACCTAACTGGTCGCTGGGATTCGTGCAGCAGAAGGCGGTCCCTGAGATAATCTGGTCCGGTGCCATGAAGGGATTTATAGGTTATAACCAATACTTTGAATTATGACCGGAAACTGATTGGCAACCAATGCAGACTGCGGTGTGTTGGTGTAACATGTAATGTAATGTAACATAACGTAACGCAACGCTATGCTGTCCTCTGTGATTGTTTATGTACCAGCAAGTCAGTCATAACCTTTAGCAACCACATGGAAAGATTCTCTCATGTAATGTAATGTAATGTATTGTAGTGTAATGCATGCTATGCAATGCAATGCAATGCAATGCAATGCTATGCTATGCTATGCTATGCTATGCTATGCTATCCTCTATGATTGTTTATGTACCAGCAAGTCAATCATAACCTTTAGCAACCACATAGAAAGATTTTCTCCTGGCAAGAACAGTTCCAACCCTAATATAAATAGGAAATGTTAATCTATGAAAGCCAGAAAGTGATGAAATATTCTGAATGTGGGACAAACTATTATTTGGTCTTGCCAAAATGGTTGCTTGGGAAAAAATGAGCTTGGAGTAAAAGAAAAATCCAAAAGAAACTACAGAAGAACTGCAGATTGTAAAAATCTGGATGATGCTGACTTATTTCTTCATCTGACTCCAAAATTCTGAAACACATCAAACATTTAAAGAAAAAAAAGGGCAATATGTGAATTGGTGTATAGAATATAGAACGTTTACACATATGGAGATAGGGATGGTATATAATGATAGAGAACAGTGCTGGTATAAATTGTAGTTGGCTATATTTCACATTCTTTTTATTGCCTCCTGTTCTTAATTTATTTTGACTTGATAATGCCTATTCATTTTCTGCACTTTGTAATATGCTACTCACACCAACATGTTGTATGTACAGCAAAAAACCTAAACATTTTAATGCTTATAATAACATGCATTATACATGTGTAAACTATTTAATTGTGGCAATTGAAGTCACTTCAAAATGGTTAGCGTTTAAGAATGGTGAAGTACAGTGGTATCTCTACTTGCGAAATTAATTCGTTCCATGACCAGGTTCTTAAGTAGAAAAGTTTGTAAGAAGAAGCAATTTTTCCCATAGGAATCAATGTAAAAGCAAATAATGTGTGTGATTTGGAAAACCACAGGGAGGGTGGAAGCCCTGTTTCCTCCCAGGAGATTCCTAGAGAAGCCCCAGGGAGGCTTCTCTCCATCTTTTCTGGCCCTGTTTTCCCCCAGGAGATTCTTAGATAGGCTCCACAGAGGCTTCTCCCCACCTTTTCCGGCCCTGTTTCCTCCCAGGAGATTCTTAGACAGGCTCCACAGAGGCTTCTCCCAACCTTTTTTGGCCCTGTTTCCTCCCAGGAGATTCCTAGAGAGGCCCCACGGAGGCTTCTCCCTGCCTTTTCCGGTTACACTTTTGGAGGCTCAGGTTTGTAAGTAGAAAATGGTTCTTGAGAAGAGGCAAAAAAATCTTGAACACGCAGTTCTTATCTAGAAACGTTCATAAGTAGAGGCGTTCTTAGGTAGAGGTACCACTGTATTTAAATTCTATCTGTCCCATTTTTATTTAGGTCTCACTTCAAAGTTATAATGACAATTGTGGGTTTATCTCATAATTAACTTTTTATGTAGCCCAGAATGTATTTTTGTCTTGTTCTCTAGTAAGGTTATATGTTACTATTCCACAAATACAGATGCTTCATAAAAACATCATGTTGTTTTTCTAATATGACAAAGATCTACCTAAATCTGCTTTTATTTTCTTAGCCAAATTCTGTCACAATTTCAATTGTGCTCAATTCTCCCATCTTTCTTTCTTTCATCCACCCTGGCTAAGTAACAATCCTGAAATCCAAATATCTTGATCTAATTTAAACAATTTACTGAAATGTATTTTTAGTTTCATCAAATGGTATCACCAGTATGTTTTTGTTCAATGTGACCACTGGAACTTTTTCTAAAACAGGCAATGCAAAAGCTGACGAAAAGAGCTGAAGAAAGAGCAAACAATTTTTTAAATTTATTTTATTTATTATTTAAAATTAATACATTAATTATATTATTATTAAATTATTATGCCACCTTTCTCTTCTATCATCATATACAATATGCCCATATTCATGTATGCATGAATATTATTTTTCAATGAATATTCAAAATGTTCAAAATGGTTCTTATTTTAGAGATAGGCCATTACAGCGAATCATTTAGAAAAAGTCACTCTAGTACAGTGTTTCCCAACCTTGGCAACTTGAAGATATCTGGACTTCAACTCCCAGAATCCCCCAGCCAGCGAATGCTGGCTGGGGGATTCTGGGAGTTGAAGTCCAGATATCTTCAAGTTGCCAAGGTTGGGAAACACTGCTCTAGTAAAGTAGCTTTACACTAAAATTTATCTGCCCTGCCTCCATTAGAAGAGTTCTGGTGGTTTAGGCAAATGGTCTTTATAGTCTACTATTTTCATAGCATGATCAAGATGATACATTCAGAAAATTCATAAACACAAGTACAAAACTTTTACCAGACCCATCTTCGAATACAGCTCATCTGTTTGGAACCCCTATCGCATCTCAGACATTAACACCCTTGAAAATGTCCAGATACTTCACCAGAAGAGCCCTTCACTTCTCCACTCGAAACAGAATACGAAAATAGACTTTCAATCCTGGGCCTAGAAAGCCTAGAACTAAGACGCCTTAAACATGATCTAAGTATTGCCCACAAGATCATATGCTGCAACGTCCTGCCTGTCGGTGACTACTTCAGCTTCAACCACAACAACACAAGAGCACACAACAGATTTAAACTTAATATTAACCGCTCCAAACTTGATTGTAAAAAATATGACTTCAGTAACCGAGTTGTCGAAGCGTGGAACTCCATAGTGTCATCCCCAAACCCCCAGCACTTTACCCTTAGATTATCTATGGTTGACCTATCCAGATTCCTAAGAGGTCAGTAAGGGGCGAGTACAAGTGCACTAGAGTGCCTTCCGTCCCCTGTCCTATTGCTCTCCTATATCTCCTATTCCTTTCTTCTATTCCTATATCTCTTCTTCTATTCTTTCATTGATATGTTCTATTCCTATATCTTCTTTTCTATTCTTTCATAGATATATTTTAATATGAGTATCTCCTCTACAACCTTCATCATGTATTTCACTATGTGTATATAGATATATTCCCACTAAAACCCTCATTGTGTATTGGACAGAATAAATAAATAAAATAAATAAGTAGGAGAACATAATTATTTTCTATTTTCAATCCATTATTCCACCTATTATAATGGAAAATACCAAATAGTTATTAAGGTTAGTAGCCACTGACATTGCAGCCATTTCATAAATGTTTCCTATATCTCATTATGAACAATAGCTCTCACCCACACTGAATGCCAGCAAATTACAGAGTCAGTTATCAAGAAATGGTTCCATGAATTGGGCCTGACTCTTCTCAGAATTTATTTCTCTAAAATTATTAGCACATAAAAACCTCTCTAAACCATATTCCAGGGGTGGGTTCCACCCGGTTTGGATTGGATTGCCCAAACCGATAGCAACCTGCTGGTGATGACATGATGGCATCAAGGATCTGGTTTTGTCAGTACCAGTCTGTGAGTGCTGCCATCTGTTTTTTTTTTAAAAAAAAACCTGATTTTTTTAAAAAAACTGTTTGGAAGTTTTGTCTTCTTCTGCTGCTGCTTGAAAAAGGACCCTTCTGCCCGTCTCTGGGTTTATATACTTATCTTTATTCCTTTATCCGAAGCACAGCTGATCAGCTCCTCAGCTTTGTTTCGGGCTGATTATATTATTATTATTATTATTATTATTATTATTATTATTATTATTATTATTATTATTAATTAGATTTGTATGCCGCCCCTCTCCGAAGACTCAGGGCGGCTAACAACAATATAAAAAGACAATGTAAACAAATCTAATATTAAAAACAATATAAAAAACCCCAATTTAAAAAACCACTCATACATACAAGCATACCATGTATAAATTCTATAAGCCTAGGGGGAAGGGAAATTTCAATTCCCCCATGCCTGACGACAGAGGTGGGTTTTAAGAAGCTTGCGAAAGGCAAGGAGGGTGGGGGCAACTCTGATATCTGGGGGGAGCTGGTTCCAGAGGGTCGGGGCCGCCACAGAGAAGGCTCTTCTCCTGGGTCCCGCCAGGAGCTAGTGAGCATGAGGAGATGCACACATGTGCGTGAAACATCACAATGAGAATCGGTGGCAAGGTTAAGTGGAACCCACCTCTGTCACATTCCATATCATACTTCTGTGTACTCATGTTTCTCAGAATAGTCTGGCTGGGGAATTCTGGAGGATTCAAATCTACAAAGTCTTAAAGTTGTCAGAATTGGATACCCATGATCTAGGAAATTACTTTCATTTTACACTTTTGTAAATACAGATGGTTTCAACCATGCCAACTTTATACATAAAGATGTTTGAAATAACCATCTAAACAAACTACATATTGAGTTTTGTTGGTGTATCTATGTCACATGGAGAGGGAGGGAAGGAGAGGAAGAATATGAATAAAATCCATCTGGTGCTGTTCTTGAAAAGAATTATCTTAGAGAATGGGCAAAACTACCTAAATTCCTGTTCCAATTGCTTGTTTACAGTTCTGTATTATTTGGCAATTACAGGGACCAAAAGTGTTTTTACCTTTTTGTTCTGTTTCAGTGCTGAACCCCAATATCAGATGCACACCAATTGTCTAACTACTAAAAGATTTTAATATTTACAAAATTCTCAGTCCTGTAAGAGTCTTTTCAAAGGGAGAAGCAATTCTAGCAAAGCCTTATAAGTTGTCCAAAATCCCAGAGAGAAGATAAACATGGTAATAATTACCAGGTGAAGCAAGATTTCCAAAGCGTAGTTCTCAGAAATTAATCGAAAGACCGAAGCTCACAGCAAAGGCAAGGTTGTGCTCTTTTGAAACACAAACTGAATTCAGTAGTCAAGAAATGAACAATTTTGGTCTCTGAACAAGGCGGGACATGCCTCACCCTTAAATAGTGTGAGGGCATGACCCAATAGCCAGCAGTGCTACTCATGAGTTAATCTCCTCTTAGCCAACCACTCATGCCTTCTAGATGCCTTACAAACTCTGGCATCCAAAAGAGGCTCCTTCTCTTCTCCTGAGTCATTCAGCACAGGAAGTACAAAGTCATTCCTCCCAAGAAGTGCTGATTCACTCAACACAGGAAGTGCAGAAGGCCCTGGTTGTTCTGACCCTGACCCCTCATCTACTTCACTGTCAATTTCAGTTGCCAATAACACAGGATGCCTTTGCCACACCTCCACAGTCTCTGCATCCTCAGAGTCCATGATTATTTGTGCAGGATGCGAGTGAACCACAACACCTTTGGGCTGAATTGGCCAAATGCCTGAGAAAGTATCTTTTAAAAAGTATTGACTTTCAGAGAAAGTTGTAAAAAAAAATCTACACTTTGCTCATCTTTAACAATATTTCAGATTTATGTTTAAGCAATGATTTACATATTTCTGTCAAAATAAAAAGTAATATCTTTTTCTATAATAATAGAAATAAAAGATAACTGCAATAGAAAATGGTTATTCTCCAACTGACATGTTCTAAATGTTTAAAAATATTACTGGTGCTTTAGTAATATCCATTTTCCAAGATGTCATAGGACTCAAATGATGGTCCAAATGATGGTATTGAGGTTCTTGTTCAGTGTCTTCAAAACTAGATGATCTGAATGGAAAAGAACCTGTTGACAAGACTAAATGGCTATAGGTTTTAGGGCAGTGATGGTGAACTTTTTTTCATCAGGTGCCAAAACAGTGTGCATGCGCATTATCGTACATGTGTGAGTGCTCACACCCATAATTCAATGCCTGGGGAGGACAAAAACAGCTTCCCCCCATCTCTGGAGGCTGGAAACAACCTGTCTCCCAACTTCTGGTGGACCCAGTAGGCTCATATTTCACCCTCCCCATGCCCCAAAGGCTGCCCTGAAGCATGGGGAGAGTGAAAATGCCCTCCCCCATCCCTCTGGAGGTTCTCTGGAAGCCAAAAATGCCCTCCCAGAGCCTCTGTGTGAGTCAAATATCAGCTGGCTTGCACACCCATGCACATTGGAGCTAGGCAGCGGCTCGCATCCCAGCCAATATGGCTCCAGGTGCCACCTATGGTACCCATGCCATAGGTTCACCATCACTGTTTTAGGGTTACCCTCATCTAATGATTTGCCAGTTTTAGTTCTGGCTGCAATTACATTTCCCCAGCAGACTTCATGAACAGTCTTGTTTCCTCCTGGACTCTCAACTCCTGCTCAAGCTTGCAGCTGCAGCCAAAAAAGTCTCTGCACAAATATATTGGGTGCCGGTTACACCCATTCCTGGATTAGGAATCTCTGCTCTCACTCATACATTAGTCACAATTGGATAACTGCAATGACCTCTACTTGGAGTTGCCCTTGAAGCTTCAGCTGATCCAGAATGCAGGGCACATGCAGTGATGGGTGCTTTACAATATACCCATATAACATCAATGCTATATTTTATTTATTTATTTATTTTGTCCAATACACAATGAGGGTTTTAGTGTGTGTGTGTGTGTGTATATATATACACACACACACACATATAGTAAAATACATGATGAAGGTTATAGAGGAGATACTCATAGTAAAATATATCTAAGAAAGAATAGAAAAGAAGATGTAGTAATAGAACACATCAATGAAAGAACAGAAGAAGAGATATAGGAATAGAAGAAAGGTATAGGAGATATAGGAGAGCAATAGGACAGGGGACGGAAGGCACTCTAGTGCACTTGTACTCGCCCCTTACTGACCTCTTAGGAATCTGGATAGGTCAACCGTAGATAATCTAAGGGTAAAGTGTTGGGGGTTTGTGGATGACACTATGGAGTCCGGTAATGAGTTCCACGCTTCGACAACTCGGTTACTGAAGTCATATTTTTTACAATCAAGTTTGGAGCGGTTAATATTAAGTTTAAATCTGTTGTGTGCTCTTGTGTTGTTGAGGTTGAAGCTGAAGTAGTCACTGACAGGCAGGACGTTGCAGCATATGATTTTGTGGGCAATACTTAGATCTTGTTTAAGGCGTGTTAGTTCTAGGCTTTCTAGGCCCAGGATTGAAAGTCTAGTCCCGTAGGGTATTCTATTTCGAGTGGAGGAGTGAAGGGCTCTTCTGGTGAAGTATCTTTGGACATTTTCAAGGGTGTTAATGTCTGAGATGCGATATGGGTTCATATGAATTGCACTGGCTTATATTGGACTTCCTGGTGCAAATCAAAGTACTTGCAAAGCTCTACATGGTGTAGAGCAAGGTTATTTGCAGGGCACTAATTCCTAGTGGTTTCTGCATGCCTTAATATGTCTGGCAGCATGGACACAGTCTGAGTTTCCTTAGTAAAACAGTGACACTGGATGGGACCTCAATAGTGTGACTTCCCTTTCAGAGCATAGGAATAGGAATCCTTATTCAAATCTGTAGTCACATTTGTTGTGAAAAATGATTCTAGCATTGTTTTGTGAATATGAAAAGGTTGTAGTAGCGCTATGTTTTTAAATGTTAAGAAATCAATAGTCTCATCACCTTCTTCTCTACTGGAATACAAATGTATATTATTTCTTTGGTATGTCATATAATTAATCTAGTCCAACCTCTGGATCAGCGCCCAAACTCAAACCATGACTGATAGTGATGTATAAATCTCTCTGTAAAATAAACTCGTCCCATAATGCTGATGAAGCACGAGAGATTCTAATCATTTTCCGGGGTTGATCATAGAAATATTTCCCATATGAACTGCATTATCCAAAATAATAAATAATAATTAATAAATAATAATTTATTGGATTTGTATGCCGCCCCTCTCCGCAGACTCGGGGCGGCTAACAACAATAATAAACACAACATGTACAATCCAATAATAAAAAAACAACTAAAAACCCCTATTATAAAACCAAATATACACACAAACATACCATGCATAACTTGTAATCGCCTAGGGGGAAGAGCTATCTCAACTCCCCCATGCCTGGCAGTATAAATGAGTCTTGAGTAGTTTACGAAAGACAGGGAGGGTGGGGGCAGTTCTAATCTCCGGGGGGAGTTGGTTTCAGAGGGCCGGGGCCGCCACAGAGAAGGCTCTTCCCCTGGGGCCCGCCAAACGACATTGTTTAGTCAATGGGACCCGGAGAAGGCCAACTCTGTGGGACCTTATCGATCGCTGGGATTTGTGCGGTAGCAGGCGGTTCCAGAGGTAATCTGGTCCATTGCCATGTAGGGCTTTAAAGGTCATGACCAACACTTTGATATGTTATATGTAATCAGTAGGCCTCAGAAGAACCATGAAGGAAGGCCCTTCATAGTTTTTTGTTTAATGATTTTTTTCTATAATAAAATATGCTGCATGTTAAATCCCATTTTAGTTAAAATAATCACTTATCTTTAACCCAGTCTCATATAGCCTTAATAATTTTAAGTATTGATTTGTACAAGTTGATGAAAACAAAGTTATTACTAAAATAATAATAATTGAAAGCAAAAAGTGATGAAAATCATCAAAATCTCTATCAAAATAAAAATGTCTAAGCAATGGATTGGATGCAATTTAAATCCTTAGAGTGGGTTTATTAAAATTAATGGACTCAGAAGAGTTATAGTTAATTGAAGTTCAGTTGATTATTCTAACTCTGGATCAAAGTGTTTTTTTTCTCCTTCATATCTAAATACTTTTGCAGGATCTTTCTTCAAACGTTTGATTGATAATTTCTTTCTGTTGTGGTTTATATGTCATGATATCATTAAGCAAACAAGTTCAGAAGTTCACACCATGTGTTCAAAACTGCCTTATTCCTATTGTATAATTTTTGGTTCACAAGAGTGTAACAAACAGAAAATACTTGGCAAAAATATTCAGACAGGAAACATTAAACTAAAACACAAGACATTTAACTCATACACTCCCATATTCTCTCTTCTAGTCCTTTAGCTTACTTCAGTAGACATTAATAATAACTGTAGAATTTTAAAACTGTTAGTTTGCATCATATGGGCTCATGACTAAGTTATCCATATTAAGTGAAGTGATTTTTGGTTGCAGAGGCACCCAGATGTTTTGATTGGATCTGGCATTTTTATCCATCTATCAACCTGGGATAAGCATATGTTGTCTGGTAGTGTTAAAAATATTGTCAAGAATGTAAGCTGTTGCAAGTACATCTGCCTTTTGCAATTGACCCATTGTGATTTTGCCATTGCTGATGGTGTTCAAGAAGTGTTGCAGATGTTATGAGATTGCAGCCAATGCGCATATGTATCTGTGCGTGTGAGCACATGTGCATATAGTGTATGTGTGTTTGTACACATGTACACACACACACATAGAGAAACAGAGATAGAGAAAGAGAGCTTTTCCTTGTCACAGTTGTTCCAATTCAATTTGCATGTCATTGTATGTTGTGTTTCTCTTTCTCTTTTATTCTGCTTTCTCCAGGAACTGCAATGTCCACTATCTAAACTTCTTTATGTTTCCTATTGGTAATTGTTAAGTCTGGGGTGTAATTTATTTATTTATTTATTATTAGATTTGTATGCTATTTGTAATGGCCATTTGTTAAGTCTGAGGTGTAATGTTGCAGGTGCTTATCTGTCTGAATTTTAAAGTCCTAGAACACTTATCATTGTCTATTACTTTATGTAATTTATAGAATAGAATAGAATAGAATAGAATAGAATTTTTATTGGCCAAGTGTGATTGGACACACAAGGAATTTGTCTTGGTGCATATGCTCTCAGCGTACATAAAATAAAATATATATTTGTCAAGAATCATGTGGTATAACACTTAATGATTGTCATAGGGGTCAAATAAGCAATGAAGAAGCAATATTAATAAAAATCTTAGGATATAAGCAACAAGTTACAGTCATACAGTCAACATGGGAGGAAATGGGTGATAGGAATGATGAGAAAAACTAGTAGAATAGAAGTGCAGATTTAGTAGAAAGTCTGACAGTGTTGAGGGAAATATTTGTTTAGTAGAGTGATGGCGTTTGGAAAAAATTATGTAATTTATAGTCCTATCAGTTCTCTCTTGCTGATATTTCAATGCATCATTGCTGATACCCTGGCATGCCCTTACTTGTGCGATTATCTTGTACCATACATATATGAAATGACAGACATCATGATCTCCAGAACTTTAAAAAAATTATTTACTAAAATGTATTTACAATTCTCCCTCCCTCCCCCCTCTCTCTCTCTCCCTCTCCCACTCTTATTTACTTATTAAATTTATTTATTAATTTGACTTCTATGCCACCCAATCCCAAAGGACTCAGGACGGCTTATAACATCAATATGAGTACAATATAAATAGATACAAAACAGTAGAAAGAAATCTAACATTATCTAAGGCTAAAACATTATCAAACTAAAAACCCCATTAAAAAGTTATTATAAAAATGGCAGTCACACTCATATACATACACACCATTCATGCAATTGGCCATCAAAGATGTAAATTTATGGCCTCCAGGCCTGCCGGCAAAGCCAGGTCTTCATGGCCTTTCCACCCCCCCTCTATATATATACACACATATATACATGCGCACGCACACACACACACATATGAAGTTCCTACTTACAATTATAATAAATAACTGGATTGACATACTGTGACAAATGCTATGTAATGTGTTTGATTAAGTGAAGGCAAGCATTACATGATGGTGCATCCCTTAGTTTAATGCAGAGGACCCCAACCTTTTTTGCACCAGGGACCGGCTTTAAGCTAGACCAGTTTTCCACGGCCCGGTGGGGGGGGGGGCTTTGGTCAAATGAGGGTGGGGTTATGGAGGGGTGGAGCTTAGTGACGCAGCCCTCCACACTTCTCCACAGGGCGGGGAGAATCAGGAGGCTCCTTTGGCGGCTGGGGGCTGCCTGGCTTTGTGATTTTGGCTGGGGGGGGAGTTAGGAAGGTCCTACTTCTCCCCCCCCAGCCAAAAATTCAAAGCCTATCTGCTGGATACGGGCGATGAGTGGGACAGAGCGGCGCGGAAGCCTCTTGCAGCAGCTGCCACAGCCACCGGCTTCGGCACCGCTCGTCCCGCTCATCGCCCGTATCCAGCAGATAGGCTTTGAGTTTTTGGCTGGGGGGGGGAAGTAGGACCTTCCTAACTCCCCCCCAGCCAAAATCACAAAGCCAGGCAGCCCCCAGCCGCCAAAGGAGCCTCCTGATTCTCCCCGCCCTGCCCGACGCCCCACCCTGTCCTCTGCCGGGAGGGCAGCGCCGCCGCAGACCGGCTGGAAAACCCCAACGGCCCGGTCCTGGTCTGCGGACCGGCGGTTGGGGACCTCTGGTTTAATGCATAAATTCAGTCAGTTGGGATTATAACCCTAATTAAGTCTAAAAGAAAACATAACCTTCCAGAGTGTACGAATCCAGCCAACAGAAACTTAGACCTGGAAATATAATCTCAACTATACTTCTTCTTCAACAGGATCTGATAGCAGAACTAGAAAAGCATATAAGCAGATTAGTCAGAATCCCATTGGATTCTGGCAGGCTCTTAAAATATACATTCATAGGGGAAGGTTTTATACAGATCAAAGACCAATGCAAGCTTTGGGGGTCACATTCCCAAAATAAATGGAGAATAGTCACATAAATCTAAGTTTAAAATTGCAGAGCAAAATAGATAGAAGTAGTTCAGTACCAGCCGTGCCTGAAACCCCAGGGTTGTTTTTTTTTCCCTGAGACCATAGATGTCCAAGCAGGATGCTTAGGAGTTCTGCTGAATCACCAGTTCTCTTGGGAAATTTAGATAAGAGAACATGCTGGGGATTTGGCAACTTTCCTTCTCACACAGGCCAACAGTGTGCTGGGAAAGATTGTAAGCAGATGCAGTCTCATGACTGTCATAAAAAGTTTTAGAAGGGTTTGTTTCAAAGCTTGCTATCTTTAAATTTTAAAAAAATGAAAATATCTTACCACAGTTTTTTTTCTCATCCATGTAAAAGTAAATACAGTGATACCTTGTCTTACAAACTTAATTGGTTCCGGGACGAGGTTCTTAAGGTGAAAAGTTTGTAAGACAAAACAATGTTTCCCATAGGAATCAATGGAAAAGCGATTAATGCGTGCACACCTAAAATTCACCCCTTTTGCCAGCTGCAGTGCCCATTTTTGTGCCGCTGACATTCCCCTGAGGCTCCCCTCCATGGGAAACCCCACCTCTGGACTTCCGTTGCCAGCGAAGCACCCGTTTTTGCGCTGCTGGATTCCCCTGCTGGGATTCCCTTGCAGCATCACAAAAACACTGAAGTCTGGAGGTGGGGTTTCTCATGGAGGGGAGCCTCAGGGGAATCCCAGCAGCGCAAAAACGGGTGCTTCGCTGGCAATAGAAGTCCAGAGGTGGGGCATCCCAGCGGCGGCGGTGGGTTTGTAAGGTGAAAATAGTTTCTAAGAAGAGGCAAAAAAATCTTAAACCCCAGGTTTGTATCTCGAAAAGTTTGCATGACGAGGCGTTTGTAAGACGAGGTATCACTGTATATTATAGTAAGTAATGTTTGACATTACTTAAGAAAATTACTGGAACAAACACCAGACTGTATTCTGTATTTATCAAAAGCAGCTATCTTTGTACAGTATATTTTTTGCTCTTTGTTTTTACACAAAAAGGACAAAATCTTGAGATATCTTACAGACTGACAAAAAAAAAAAATCACCTATATTTTCATGGATTAGGATTCACTTTATCCCCAACTTTGTGTCTCTATTTTCACTTCAAACAGCCACCATAGATAAGCATTGAAACATTCATTTCAGCATAGTTTGTTCAGTAGATTCATCCCCGTTATCAGATCGCTATAAAAGCAGTTATTCATTTGAAAGAATCATTTTTAATACTTTGGGAAGAAAATGCAACTATATGAGTTATAACAAACTCTGTTCAATAATTGGCTATTTGTTTGGAGTTGCTGTACATGTTTTTGTTCCACCTTTCTGCTTGTGTTATGTAGTCCTTTAACTAATCTTTTGTTCTACACATTTGAATAAATTAATCCTTTCCGATCCATCAGCCTCCTGTGCATCTAGGGTTCTCAGTTCTCCTTCTGCCAGTCTTATTGATACCTTGCCATAAATGATCATGATTGCTGATACATGATTACATGAGTCCATGAAACCAGTGTGATGGAAGAGTTCTGAGGTTCTATCAAGAACCTCAACTTCAAGCCACAAAACTTCTGCCTTCAACTACTGTCACAAAAATCCACTGTTCAGTTGCTCTCTCTTAGCTTGAACACCACATATGCTCTTGCGCAGATAGAAACATAGAAACATAGAAGTCTGACGGCAGAAAAAGACCTCATGGTCCATCTAGTCTGCCCTTATACTATTTTCTGTATTTTATCTGAGGATGGATATATGTTTATTCCAGGCATGTTTAAATTCAGTTACTGTGGATTTATCTACCACATCTGCTGGAAGTTTGTTTCAAGGATCTACTACTCTTTCAGTAAAATAATATTTTCTCATGTTGCTTTTAATCTTTCCCCCAACTAACTTCAGATTGTGTCCCCTTGTTCTTGTGTTCACTTTCCTATTAAAAACACTTCTCTCCTGGACCTTATTTAACCCTTTGATATATTTAAATGTTTCGCTCATGTCCTCCCTTTTCCTTCTGTCTTCCAGACTATACAGATTGAGTTCATTAAGTCTTTCCTGATACGTTTTATGCTTAAGACCTGCCACCATTCTTATAGCCCGTCTTTGGACCCGTTCAATTTTGTCAATATCTTTTTGTAGGTGAGGTCTCCAGAACTGAACACAGTATTCCAAATGTGGTCTCACCAGCACTCTATATAGCGGGATCATAATCTCCCTCTTCCGGCTTGTTATACCTCTAGCTATGCAGCCAAGCATCCTACTTGCTTTCCCTACCGCCTGACTGCACTGTTCACCCATTTTGAGACTGTCAGAAATCACTACCCCTAAATCCTTCTCTTCTGAAGTTTTTGCTAACACAGAACTGCCAGTACAATACTCTGATTGAGGATTCCTTTTCCCCAAGTGCATTATTTTACATTTGGAAACATTAAACTGCAGTTTCCATTGCTTTGATCATTTATCTAGTAAAGCTCAATCATTTACCATATTACAGACACCTCCAGGAATATCAACCCTATTGCACACTTTAGAGTCATCGGCAAATAGGCAAACCTTCCCTACCAAACCTTCCCCTATGTCACTCACAAACATATTAAAAAAATAAAGCTGAAAGAAGCAATGATAAATGTATAGGAGCTCATGGAGGAAAGGTGAAATGTTCCTTAAGAATCAATGAAAATAAGAGAGGGCTAGCAAAGGAAGCTAATGTGAGACTTAAAAGAAACTACCATATGCAGAGGTGCTGTATCACTGAAAATCACATGGAGAGAGAAAGAGAGAGAGAGAGAGAGAGAGAGAGAGCGCATAAATGATAGGCAACTCCTTTATCTCCTGCTGGACTCTCTGGATTTGATTCGAGTCAGCAGGACAGTTTTTACATTTGCAGTGATATCGACTATCGATATCTACTAATTAACCATCCCTCATCATTGCATACAATGAATGTAGCTTCCGCTCTGATAAGAATGCAACATTCAGGCTCCCTATACAAATCCATGTTGTTGAAAGAGACACTGCTTTTTCTTTCTTTTTATTCACTGAATTTCAGCCAGCAATGTCTTTTAATACTTCTAATGCATGCTATCTGCTTTGCCTTGCATTCCTCTTATAACTGTGCTAGCTCTGTTAATTTCTGTAGTGTGTTTTCCTGTGTCACTAGGTGGCAGAATTCGATTATCACAGCTGAGTTCAAACTATAATTACATTCAAAATAGAAAGCTCCTTTTTTATTGGCTTTTCCAAAAGAAATTTTATTTCCAGAGTACGAAATACTTAATGATAACATTATTTTTACATTAGGACATTGATTTCATTAACCACTTATTGTCAAAATGGTTAGTAGAATTGGTACTTTCAAAATAGAGGAAGAACATGAAAGAAAACTGGTACTTGATTTTCAAAGGTAGTTGTTATAAACTTTATTTTATTTTATTTTCAATACTAAAAATGAACCGATATATAATGGTTCAACAAAATATTACAATAAACTTTGGCAGTTCTCCATCTACTATAATATATCATGCTCATGAATCAATGAAGAGACAATGAAAACGTCTCCTTATTCCTTATTTGTTTCTTAATAAAAGCAAGCTGTATAATAAAAATAAATTTCACTAAATCTGGATCTTTATATATGCACAGGATATATATGCATCTTTTGCTTCAATACGCAGAACTAATATGCTACGTTTTACTTGGATGTGCAAAATGCTGGTTTCTAAATTCAAAATGATGATTTTTTTATGCATTATGGCTTGTAGATGATATATTCAATGTTAGTCATAACTAAAAAGCTTTGCAAAGATTATATTTTAAAAAACTAAGATCTTCATTAAAAGTTGTTGTTCCATTCTTCTAATATTAGTTCACTGATTTCATTAACTACTTATTGTCAATTTTTAAAAATATATTATTGGTTTTTATTATGCTATGTTATGAGGTTTTTAAAGCAATTAGTTAGAATTATCATATCCTTCTTATTTTGCTTTCACCTATAAAATACATCCTGATAATAAACCCAGTCGGGCTTTTGAGTACATGGCAATAAGCCCAAACACATATTTTAATATTTCTAAAAAATATAAGACAGGATCTTACTTTCAGGGAAACACAGTACATGCCAGTCAACAATATTTTAACATTGTTAAGTTTGCATAAAATGAGACAATAGCCTCATGACTGAGTTGTCCAAAGTAAGTGAAAAGTTAGGTGCAATTTTTCCCTTGGAGCCATAAATTTACTTTTTTTGCCAAAACTGGAAGAAAAAGGATCACAAATCTCTCATCAAATGAGGCTCTGCTCATTCAAAACCTCGCGCTTATTACACACTGTCCTTTCAATGCCATTCAACAAGTTCAACAGAAGTTAAAATGAATAATCATTTCACAAGATACACACATATACATATACATGAGAAATCACTTTGTGCTTTCCAAGGTATCAAGATAGGAATATTTTAAAATGATTTTTTTAAAAGTACATCTGATAATACATTTGAGGAAATTCTGTAAGTACTCCAAGTGTTCTAACTATCAAATTATACTAACCATAGCTTTTATTTCCTTCTCTTTCTCTTCACACATGTAGAAATACATACAGTGATTAAAACAGGAAGGGAGATAATTCTTATTTTCTTACCTTGGCAATCTTCAAAGGCTGCTTTTCTTCCTGGCCACCCTGAAGTCTGAAACCCCAAGGTGCCCCTCCAGTCATAGTGATGCAAATATAATCCTGTACACCCATTATCTTTCTGGGGAAATAAGTCAATGTTCATTAAAAAAAAGTATCTATAAAAAATCTTGCAGCTGGACTTTGCCTTGTAGATGGTGTTAGAGGAGGGAGACAGGATCACTGCTGTTGGCACTGCCTGTGTCCTGCACTTGGTTAACACAATCATTGACTGAGAGCAAGGAAGCGCTCCCAGTCCAAGGGACCAGCCCACTTTTTCGTCAGATTTGCTCTGCTCAGCCCACCTTCGTGGTAATGTCAGAGGAACACAAATGAAAAGCACTCGGCTGTGAGGCAAGAAAAAAAGAAGGGCTATATTTAAATCCAAGAGCATTTGCCTGTGACAGCTAAATCAAAACAGCCAGGTCAAAGGACTTGTTAATCTCCCCGCAATGATTTAAGACAGAGAGTTTACTTTTGTAAGTGGTACCAGACTTGTTAAGCTATAGTTGCAACACATTCTGTGTTCTCATAACCCAAACAAAGTGTAGGAGGGGAAGAGGGAAAAAGTTGTCTTCCTCCCCAGTTCTTCATTAGATACTAGCATGAAGCATCCCACTGAGAATTACCCGCAGACCCACTGTGATAGGATGTTTACAATTATCAAATGATAGCCTGAGTTTTTGACATATGCCTGGTTCTTTCTGGCATAAATTTTCCAGTGCCTGGATTCACACTCCACATGTTAAGCCATGGTATGTTCAAGTGATTGGCTGGTTTTGAACTATGAACTAAGCAATAACTCATGTTTTACAAAACTCAATTCAATGCAGTAAATCAAAACCAAAGCAGTATGTTGTATTAATCGGGCATATAAATTCTTTTTCCTATTGTTATGTGTAAAAGCTACAATTGGTATATGCTCCCTTCAAAAAACAAAAAATTAAAGAGCAAGGAGCAAGATGTAACTTTTACATTTTAATGCAAATGGAGGAAGATCACTTTCATATCAAAGGTAATTATTCAAATGACTGAAGATCATACCTGTGGCCATTCAGATCTGCAATTCACAGCAGCAACAGAGATAAGTAGCAATGGTGAATTATGCTGGAAATTTTGGTTCAGAATTTAATAAGGAAGAAATAAAATCAGGGGAACCTCAAGATTGAAATTAAGATTAATGGAGAGGAATTTATACTCGCTCCTCAATTCCATATTCCCACCCGATGCAAATATATGTACTGTGATGTCACCATGCACATTTTGTGTTTTTTTAAAAAAACAACGTAGTAATGGACATTTATTTTTGGAGACTTGAATAGCTTCAATATTTATTGGAAGACAAACATGGCTAAGCAATAGCTAAGCATGGTCATGCCAAGAAATTCTTGACTTATGTTTCTCTTTTGGAGGAAAAAGGAAGCAACAGTGGAATCACTTGATTTGATAATAATCAATAGCAAATACACTTTGTTGAGGAAGTAAAAGTAGCATGAATCTTGAAGGAAACTTTTATGTAATGCTAACAAGAATTAAAAAAGAAGGTCAAGATGAATAAATTACACAAAATTGTGGGGGATGAGGAGGAAGAAGAGAAAGAGATGTTAAAACTACAACTGTAAACAAACTGAATGAAAGAAAGGGTGGAAAACAACAGGAAAAAACAATATGGCTGGGAAATTAAAATGAAGATCTTTTTTAAAATATGTATTTTTAAAAGAACGTAAGTAACTTGAAAAGATGGACATATTATCATATGCAGTTAATGTACAACAACAAATTTGGTGTCAGGAAAGCTCAGAATCAGCTGCAATAGGCAGAGGCTGAAAACAGCAAAAAAAGAGTACAAAGTACTATGTTCAAAATAAAACGGCTGGATGGCATAACCATGAAATTGTGACATAGTTGGCTCAAGAATCATATAAAGACATCAAGAGTTCCATATTAAATGGAGATGCTGAGAAGGTACTACAAGTTAAATCCTAAGGCCTCTGCTCTTCACTATTTTTATTAATGCATGAGTCAAGAGATGAAGGGACTGCCACACGAATCCCAGCGACTGATTAGGTCCCACAAATTTGGCCTTCTCCGGGTCCCGTCGACTAAACAATGTCATTTGGCGGGTCCCAGGGGAAGAGCCTTCTCTGTGGCGGCCCCGACTCTCTGGAACCAGCTCCCCCCGAGATTAGAACTGCCCCCACCCTCCTTGCCTTCCGTAAACTGCTTAAAACCCACCTTTTGCCGCCAGGCACGGGGGAATTGAGATATCTCCCCCGGGCCTATACAATTTATGTATGGTATGTTTGTATGTATGTCTGATTAATAATGGGTTTTTAAAAATGTTTTTAAATTATTAGATTTGTTATGAATTGTTCTATTGCTGTTGTGAGCCGCCCCGAGTCTACGGAGAGGGGCGGCATACAAATCTAATAAATAAATAAGTAAATAAATTTATCAAATCTGCCAATGACACAAAATTGGGTAAGATAGACAATACCATTTTTTTTAAAAAAAACCCAATCCTGATTGAGAATTAAGACAAAGGTACTTAAGAGGAACAAAAGCAAAAAATATGAAATTTACAGATATAGAATGGGAGTAGGGATGATCCTAGCTAGTTATGGTATTTTTCAGAGTATAAGACGCACCCTTTTCCTCCCTAAAAGTGGCTGATAATTTGGGTGCATCTTATACTCTGAATGTAGCTCCATCATCACCACCACTGCCCCCAACTAGCTGCTAACGATCTTCCCATCTCTTACCTTGCAGGCTCTTTCATTTTTTCTTTGTGAAGAATGTTTCCAAGCCCTAAATCTTTGCAGGTTTTTTTTCATTGCTCTAACTTGCTCCAAATAAGTTTCTTTCCAGCCCTAACCAGGTGCTAAGGATGTTCCCAGCTCTTACCAGCTTGCAAGCTCTTTTGTTGTTATTATCTAATAATAATGTTTTCCAAACCCTGTCTTTGTAGTTTTTTTTTCTTTTTTCTTTTTTTAAATTATTATTTTATATCGACAAACATACAAACAACATTAAACATTTATACTTATCTGTTATACATAATAATTAATAGGGTTTTTTTCCATTGATTTACTTGCTCCGAATATTTATTTCCATCTCTAATCAGGTACTAACAATGTTCCCAGATCTTACCGGCTTATAAGCTCTTTCATTGTTACTCTCTGCAAATAATGTTTTCCAAGCCCTAAGACTTTCCTGGTTTTTTTTCATTGCTCTAACTTGCTCCAAATAAGTTTCTTTCCAGCCCTAACCAGGTGCTAACAATGTTGCCAGCTCTTACCAGCTTGCAAGCCCTTTCATTGTTACTCTCTGCGAAGATTGTTTTCCAAGCCCTAGGTCTTTGCAGAGTTTTTTCCATTGCTCTACTTGTTCCAGATGTTTCTTTCCAGGTGCTAAGGATGTTCCCAGCTCTTACTGGCTTGCAAGCTCTTTCATTGTTACTCTCTCTAAATAAAGTTTTTTAAAAAGCCCTAACTAGAGGATAAAATAATGTGCTGGCTAAGGACGCTAGCCAGATGAATACCTGGTAAGCAGATTATTTTCCCTATTTTCCTCCCAAAAAACTAATACTACAGTATTCCTGAAAAAGTCTTGGAATACTTGTGGGATTGTAAAGTCAGCAATTCAGCAGAGCAAATGATTGTAAAAACTTGAACACAAGTATCGTTTCCAAATGACATTAAGTAATGCTTTCACTTTATTCAACACTGGTCAAATATTGGTTATTTCTCCAGTTCTCAGCATCCTTTTAAAAAAAGTTTCAGATAAAGTGGAATAGTTTCAGAGAAGAGTAATGAGGATGATGACAGGACCAGAAACTAAATCCTGTGAAAACAGAGGGGTGGGGGAATGGAAATGTCAAACTTTCTCAGTCTTGAGAAAAGAAGAAAAGATAAATATATTAAAAAATGTTATACTAGAAAATCAAGACTTTGCTTTTATTATTTCATAATAGAGGAGGTAAAATAATTTTCAAGTTACAAGGTGGCAATTTTGATAAATAGTAGAAAAAACATCCAACAGAAAAATAGTGATGGGTACAAATTCATTGGATGTACTGAAGGGGAGGCTAGACAAATATGCTGGGGATCGTGTGATTTGGATTTCTGCACTGAAAAGAAGTTTGGATTCAATGGGGGCTAAACGACTTCTTCCAACTCTATGATTTGAGACCGCTGCTGCTTCCTGTTGTTCGTATATGTGAAATACTGAACATAACAACATCAACGTTTTATCTTAGAAGATACAGTGATACCTTGTCTTACAAACTTAATTGGTTCTGGGATGAGGTTCTTAAGGTGAAAAGTTTGTACGATGAAACAGTGTTTCCCATAGGAATCAATGGAAAAGCAATTAATGCGTGCAAGCCCAAAATTCACCCCTTTTGCCTGTTGAAGCGCCCATTTTTGCACTGCTGGGATTCCCCTGAGGCTCCCCTCCATGGGAAACCCTACCTCCGGACTTCCGTGTTTTTGTGATGCTGCAGGGGAATCCTAGCAGGGGAATCCTAGCAGGGGAATCCTAGCAGGGGAATCCCAGCATCGCAAAAACAAGCGCTTCGCTGGCAGTGGAAGTCCGGAGGTGGGGTTTCCCATGGAGGGGAGCCTCAGGGGAATCCCAGCAGTGCAAAAACGGGTGCTTCGCTGGCAACGGAAGTCTGGAGGCGGAGCATCCCAGCGGCGGCAGTGGGTTTGTAAGGTGAAAATAGTTTGTAAGAAGAGGCAAAAAAATCTTAAACCCCGTGTTTGTATCTCGAAAAGTTTGTATGACGAGGCGTTTGTAAGATGAGGTATCACTGTATTTCCTACTTTAAAAGAACGTCTAGTACTAAATTAAGCTAGCATTCTGGTCATTACCAAGTCAGAAGACTTTAGGAACTGAAGAATGCCCCCTGAAATATGACAAGCAACAGGAAAAAAAATAGCAAGTAGAGATTCTAACCAAGTTAGTCAGAATTACATAGTGATCAGCAGATTGGAAGAGGTCAAATCTACATTACCAATACAGAGAGAGAGAGAGAGAGAGAGAGAGAGAGAGAGAGAGAGAGAGAGAGAGAGAGAGAGAGAGAGAGAGAGAGAGAGAGAGACTTAACATATTGTATAAATTATCATAAAATATTTTAAATTTCAAATGCTACCAAAATAATGCTTAGCCCATCCAACATTTTATAGACCCTTACAAGGAAAAAAAATACCAGATGTTTCAGCTGACTTTAGAAAAAGAACATAGACGTAGCAGATGTATGCTGGATAATTAATCAAATTGCATCATATGCTCAGAAAAAATGGGAATCCCAGAACATCAGATTGCTTTCATGACAAGCATATATGCACACCCCTTATTTATTCAAACTATATGGTGAATATATATTAAGAGAAGCTGGATTAGGAAAATGTCAGTGATTTTAAAACTGCAGGAAGAAGCATCAATAACCTGCACTAATGACAGTAGCTATAATAATAAAAGTCAAAGAGCAGTGTGAAAAAATGGGATAGCAATTAAATATAAAGAAGACCAAACTGATGACAAGGAGACCAATCAAGCTTAGAACTGGCAGTGAAATCATCAAAGTTATGGTCAGTTTCTGCCTTTATGATCAACCAAAACCAATAAAGAAACAATGAATCAAGAAATAAGCCAAAGACTGCCATTTGATAAAGTAGTTACGAACACCTTGGAAAAGATGTTCAAATATGGTGAGATGTCTATATTATAAAGATCAAAATGATGTACGGCGTGGGATTCCTTGTGATGCTGTATGAACATGAAAATTGGACTTTAAAGAAGCAGGGTAGGAAAAGTATTGATGGTTTTGAATGTTGGTTTTGAAGAAGACTTGGGCAGGCAATTCCCCCCCAAACCATTCATTGAACAATTCAACCCAGAGTTCTCACTTGAGACACAAATGACCAGACCCAAATTATCCTGCTTCAGATATATGCAAAGACATAGCTCCCTTCAGAGGGTTCTAGTGCTGGCAAAGGTAGAAGAAAAAGAAAAATAGAACAGCAGCAAAGTGTACGGAAGCAACTATAGTGGTGATGAGTTCACAACTGGGATACTTTGAACATTAGGTTAGGAATGAATCTATAGTATGTGGTTACTGGGAGCAGGAAACGACTTGTTGCACATAATAATTTCTTGCCCTGCCACACGCATAACTCATAGGCATTTAGCTCAATTGATATATGATACCCTATGAGACTAGACTTTCAATCCTGGGCCTAGAAAGTTTAGAACTAAGACGCCTTAAACAAGATCTAAGTACTGTATTGCCCACAAGATCATATGCTGCAACGTCCTGCCTGTCGGCGACTACTTCAGCTTCAACCACAACAACACAAGAGCACACAACAGATTTAAACTTAATATTAACCGCTCCAAACTTGACTGTAAAAAATATGACTTCAGTAACCGAGTTGTCGAAGGGTGGAACTCATTACTGGACTCCGTAGTGTCATCCCCAAACCCCCAACACTTTACCCTTAGATTATCTACGGTTGACCTATCCAGATTCCTAAGAGGTCAGTAAGGGACAAGTGCACTAGAATGCCTTCCGTCCCCTGTCCTATTGCTCTCCTATATCTCCTATACCTTTCTTCTATTCCTATATATCTTCTTCTATTCTTTCATTGATATGTTCTATTACTATATCTTCTTTTCTATTCTTTCTTAGATATATTTTACTATGAGTATCTCCTCTATAACCTTCATCATGTATTTTACTATGTATATATAGATATATACCCACTAAAAACCCTCATTGTGTATTGGATAAAATAAATAAATAAAATAAATGATTCAATATATTATGTGACTTCGTCAGCAACAAGGTTAAGCATGTTGTATCAGAGCAGTAACTGTGTTGGCCCAAAATGTAGTTTAGAAATAAAGTATCAATTAAATCTCAATGATTTCAGTGAGAATGGCTACAAAACTGTCTGCATCCAGTAGTTTTTAAAAAAAATACTCTTCATAATTATACTTTCTACATAAAAAGCTTCCATAATTTTAGTTGTATAATAGATTCTGGAATTAAAATAAAGAATTGTTCCAAACACAGGGAGCATCTAAAACAAATACAAGTTCAAATAGCAAAATAGATAATAAAACATAAAAGCCCTAAGGAGATTGTGACAAGATTAAACTACTACAGTTACGGAAGCAATTCTTGGGTTTTGCGCGCTTTTTCTCCATGATCCCTTTTTGGGTTTTGTTTTAATTTATTCAGAGGCTGAAAAAGATCATTCCCTTCCTGACAGCCTTGGCATACAATTTCTTTCTCCTTTTCTCCAGGTGTTCTACAGTCTTTTTAAAAAACAAATTCTTCTTCTCTAGCACAAGGAAAGTGGGTAGGATAATCTGATTTGTATGTGACCCAGGGCATGCAGCTGCCACTTGGGAAAATGTAAATTGGGGGAATCAGCTTCAGAGAGTACGTACTATATGAGGAATGTCTGAGTCCGTCACATATCTAAGGCTCCATTCACACTAGTGATGCTTGTTTTTAAAGGTTAGCTTACTTTTTCATATATCTTTGCATGTTTGGAGACTTCTGCATTATAATTTACTGTAATAAATTGTTATTTGTCTTTTTTTTAAAATAAGAAAGACCAAAATGTGTGTTAACTAAATTAATATGATGTAGTTTAATATAGTATTAAAGCATAGGATGGGTACAGGCTACACAACCTTTCCTTAGAGCCTATTTTGCTCCTAGCTCCCTTAATATTGTTTTTCTAATCTTGTTTTAAAGTAAAATAAAATAGAAACCAGGAATTTTACAAAACCATCCTCTAGCACAGGGCTATCAAACTCCCAGCTCGCAGACTGGATGCATCATGCGCTGGCCACACCCATGTCCAGTTTAGCAAAGGGTAGAAAAGCCCGATACATCATGTGATGCCACCGTGATGAGTTAAGTTTGACACCCTTGCTCTAGCATTATCTATTAGAAAAAGGCATCTATGCTCCTCACAGTCCTTACTAGGAATGGGAGTCAACTATATCAGTGTTTCCCAATCTTGGCAACTTGAAGATATTTGGACTTCAACTCCCAGAATTCCCCAGCCAGCTGGCTGGGGAATTCTGGGAGTTGAAGTCCAAATATCTTCAAGTTGCCAAAGTTGGGAAACACTGAAATATATAAAAGAACAAGCTTTGCTCAACATCTCTAAGTCAATCTTGTTTTAGTATGTTTAAAATATTAAACATAGAAAACATATTACAAGTCTTTCACATTGCCTTTGAGAAAAATTATTTAATAAACTTGGTTGTAGAATAAGAGATTGAATGCTTTTATGAACTGGTAGCTGGTTAATAAAAAGAACAAAATAAATAGATTTTCTTTAAGAGAGATGTAACATAAAATGGAATCATATAAGGATTTGTACTGTATGGAAGATCTGTATGCAAAGAGCAAGTTTGGTATAATGATTAAGGCTCAGGCTAGAAACCAGGAGATCATGAGTTAAGGTCCCTCTTTGGGAATTAAGTCAGCTGGATGACATTGGGTCAGTTTCAATCTCTCTCCCAACTAGAAAGAAGGAAATGGCAAACCACTTCTGTAATCTTGCTAAGAAAACAGCAGGGACTTGCATAGACAGACACCAGGAGTCAACATTGAGGGACCAAAAAAGTGAGGGGAAAATTTGTACAGAGAGCAGCACTGTTTAACTTATTCATTCATGACTTGAAGTTAGAGAAAACTGAAGATATCAATATAAACATAGAAAAAGAGTTTATGAAGACCTGCAGCAGAAATGGGACATTCCAAAATTGGATGAAGCAGTTTTGATATGGCAAAATCCAATGGAAGAGAATCTACCAATTTGGTTTTTTCTGAATATTTCATGGAGAAATTCAAGATTTACTCAAGGAGGCTATTAGAAATTGATGAGGAATGGGATTTTGAAATCAAAATGAATGACCCAGTGAAAATATAACATCAAAATGCCACTGCTACAAAAACAAGAGTGAATTCCATGCTTGCTTGAAATCTTTAAGAAAATATTTCAAAATAAAAATGCCAACTCACACTGGTGGATAAACCTATGGTATGTTCATATTTGCAATAGTTATGATCATTTCACTTTAGAAGTATTCTATACTTTCTGAGTATGTATACTGTTGTGGTTAGCTCTGGCCCAGCTCCTGCCCCAAGGACTGTGGATGTGGGGGAGACATCCACAGGCTGCAGGCCTGTTTTGCCCCCGATGGAATCTGCTGATGAAGGCTCCTCTGACCAAGAAGACATGAGTGACAGGGAGGAGGAGAGTGTGGCAGACAGCTCAGAAGGAGATCAATTATCTAGCTCCTCCTTGGATTCAGAACAAGAGTTAATGATACAGCCACGCATGCGGAGAGCGATGCATAGGCAACAACAATTGAGAGATTATTATCAAAGAAAATGAGGCCACCTGTGGTTGGGTGTGGCTGTGGTAATTAGTGAGGCTGCTATAAATAGCAGCCTGTGGGTTGGCCATTGTGGAGGATTATCTGATCCTTGTGTTTCATGACTGCTTTACTGACTTTGACCTTTTGTGTGCTGATTTCCCCCCGCTTTGAAACTAAACCAGAGCAAAGTGTGTTTCACTTTGTGAAAGAAGAAGGACTGTGAATTGCCTCACAGCTGCAAGCTAAGTATCTCAGAACTGATAAGGGACTTGTACAAATTACCAGTTTGTTTGGAGACCAGTGCCCTTTGCTATACCAAAAGAGGGCTTAGTTTAAGTGAATTTTCATTATAAAGAACGTTGTTTTGAATTTTCAAACGTGTGTGTGTCTGAAATTTGTACCTGTGAATTTTTGGGAGGAGTCTACCAGAGAGCCCGACAGAACATAAAGTAGTGTGCATACAGCTTGTATAACAGTGCAAATGTGCTGTCCCCTCAAAATAATGGAACACACAACCATTAATGTCTAAACTGCTAGCAACAAAAGTAAATGCACCCTAAATGATAATGTCAAAATGGGGCCAAGTAGCCATTTCCCCTCTCTGGTGCCATGTCACTCATTAGTGGTACAAGGTCTCAGGTGTACAGGGGGAGCAGGTGTATTAAATGTGGTGTTATCACTCTCACTCTCTCATACTGGTCACTGGAAATTCAACATGGCACTTCATGGCAAAGGACGCTCTGAGGATGGACTAGGGCCTGGGGTGGGCAGCAGGCAGGATGATGTGGAATGCAGTTCCACTGGAGGAAATGAAGATGCATGCGCAGCTCCAGCTGATCTGCAGCTGTCACTTCCTGGATTACTGGCCTCGGCTCGGCTCTCATTTTTCCCTCTGCTGCTGCTGCTGCGTCTGCGCTCCTTGCTTTTTTTCTCTTTCCTCCTTCTTGGCCTCAGACGAGCTTCCCTCTCTCCTATCTGGCTCCCCTCCGGCCTCACGCAGCCACTTCCCGCCTGAGGTGTAAGCAGAATGCGTGGGTGGAAGCGCCTGAGGTGTAAGCAGAAGGCGTGGGTGGAGTCTACCAGAGAGCCCGACAGAACATAAAGTAGTGTGCATACAGCTTGTATAACAGTGCAAATGTGCTGTCCCCTCAAAATAAATGCTAGCAACATTTATGCTTCTGGCAGCACCTGTTCAACTAGCTACTCAGCCTGAGGAGGGGGGGGGCAAACCAGGAGGGAGAATGTGGGAAACACAAAGCAAATTGTCACCCCAGCGAGCGACACTGATAGGGTTGTAAGTTGAGGACTTAACAGTTCACTTGAACAATGATGATTGTTCAAGTCACTCCCACCTGAGCATGTGGCCAGCAAGCCACTGCTACCCAGTCACATGACCATTAAACCACACCCACAAAATAAGCCACACCCACAGTAATGGGTGCCTATTACTGCCTAGGGCTATATAAGATTACCAAGACCCTGAAACTGAGCTATAGTACAGTGGCCAAGAGACCATATAGTAGTTTAATAGGATAGGTTCCACTCAGAAAAGGTCTCACCATAGTCGACCAAACAAGTTGAATGCCCGTGCTCAGTGTCATATCCAGAGGTTGGCTTTGGGAAATAGACTTATGAGTGCTGCCAGCATTGCAAATTCCTCAAAACTCACCTTTATCATCAGGCACGGGGTAATTGATTCCCCTGGGCTGCTTCCGCTTTACGCATGACCTGTATGAGATGTATGATTGTTTTTATGTTAAGGGTTTTTATTTATATTTATTTATTACTTAGATTTGTATGCCGCCCCTCTCCGAAGACTCGGGGCGGCTTAAATTGTTTTAGCATTGGATTTGTATTGTTTTTGTTGTGAGCTGATCCAAGTCCTCGGAGAGGGGTGGCATACAAATCTAATAAATAAATAAATTAAATAAATAAATTGCTGCAGAGGTTGAAGGGGGGGGGGAAATCAGCCTGTCAGTGCTTAGAACATACATCGTACACTACATCAAATTGATCTGCAGGGCTGTCATCTCAGAAGGAAATTGCCTCTCAAGGTGATGCACAAGAAAGCCCACAAATGGTTTTCTGCAGATAAACAGACTGAGGATATGGATTTCTGGAACCATGTCCTATGTCTGATAAGACCAAGATAGACTTATTTGGTTCAGATGGTGTCAAGTGTGTGTGGTGGCAATCAGGTGAGGACAAAAGACAAGTGTTTTTGCCTATAGTCCAGCATGGTGGTGGGAATGCCATAGTCTGAGAGTTAAGGCAGTACTGGAAAATAATGGTGACCACACCAAATATTGACACTTAAGGCCTCATTTGGACATTATCATTTAGGAGTGTACACTCACTTTTGTTGCCAGCAGTTTAGACATTAATGGTTGTGTGTTCCGTTATTTTGAGGGGACAGCACATTTCCACTGTTATACAGGCTGTGCACACACCACTTTACATTGTCGCCATCTTTGTAGTATCATTGAACAAATATGAATTATTTTGATGCTACTATTTTATTTATTATTATTTTTTATTATTTGGATTTGTATGCCGCCCCTCTCCGAAGACTCGGGGCGGCTCACAACAAGTGTAAAACAAATCATAAATAATTCAATTAATTAAAATATTTAAAGATTTAAAAAACCCCATATACTAACAGACACACACACAGGCATACCATGTATAAATTAAATGTGCCCAGGGGGAGATGTTTAGTTCCCCCATGCCTGACGGCAAAGGTGGGTTTTGAGGAGTTTACGGAAGGCAGGAAGGGTAGGGGCAGTTCTGATCTCCGGGGGGAGCTGGTTCCAGAGAGTCGGTGCCGCCACAGAGAAGGCTCTCCCCCTGGGGCCCGCCAACTGACATTGTTTAGTTGACGGGACCTGGAGGAGGCCCACTCTGTGGGACCTAATCGGTCGCTGGGATTCGTGCGGCAGAAGGCGGTCTCGGAGATATTCTGGTCCGATGCCATGAAGGGCTTTAAAGGTCATAACCAACACTTTGAATTGTGACCGGAAACTGATTGGCAGCCAATGCAGACTGCGGAGTGATGGTGAAACATGGGCATACCTGGGTAAGCCCATGACTGCTCTCGCAGCTGCATTCTGCACGATCTGAAGTTTCCGAACACTTTTCAAAGGTAGCCCCATGTAAAGAGCATTACAGTAGTCGAACCTCGAGGTGATGAGGGCATGAGTGACTGTGAGCAATGAGTCCCAGTCCAGATAGGGCCGCAACTGGTGCACCAGGCGAACCTGGGCAAACGCCCCCCTCGCCACAGCTGAGAGATGGTTTTCTAATGTGAGCTGTGGATCGAGGAGGACGCCCAAGTTGCGGACCCTCTCTGAGGGGGTCAGTAATTCCCCCCCCAGGGTAATGGACGGACAGATGGGATTGTCCTTGGGAGGCAGAACCCACAGCCACTCCGTCTTATCCGGGTTGAGTTTGAGTCTGTTGACACCCATCCAGGCCCCAACAGCCTCTAGGCACCGGCACAGTATAATCATTCAGAACATATCTCTTGCTTGACTTGAAGAAATAGCATCCCACCTTTCTTCTAGCAAAGATGAACTCTTCTGAACTGCTTGTTTGGTATACAGTGTTCCCTCGATTTTCACGGGTTCGAACTTCGCAAAAAGTCTATACCACGGTTTTTCAAAAATATTATTTAAAAAAATACTTCGTGGCACTTTTTCTTATACCACAGTTTTTCCCCGCCCGATGATGTCATAAGTCATCGCCAAACTTTCGTCCGCCTTTAATAAATATTTTTTTAAAATAAACTTTAATAAATAAACATGGTGAGTAATAATCTAAATGGTTGTTAAGGGAATGAGAAATGGTAATTTAGGGGTTTAAAGGGTAAAGGGAAGGCTTGTGATACTGTTCATAGCCAAAAATAGTGTATTTACTTCTGCATCTCCACTTCGCGGAAATTCAACTTTCGCGGGTGGTCTCGGAACGCATCCCCCACAAAAACTGAGCGAACACCATATTTTAAAAAACCTCAAACATGACTGATAACCCTTAATTTCTAATTTTGTGTATAAACCCAATTTAGCTTGCAACCAATCAGTGAAAGCTTCAGTATATCAAATAATTACAACAGTTGAAGTATTTATGGCTTTAATTGAATTTAATTTTGTTTTTAAACTATACCAGACTAATTTTATATAATTGGATGAAGTATTATTTTACTTGACTGTGTAGTAAGTCGGGCAATAATCCTAAATGTCTGTATCTTTCTGGCACCAATTATCTCATTTCCATTCATCAGCTGCATTTTTATTCAACAAGTATTCCTCCCCCAAAGCAACTTCCAAAGATACACATTAGTCTACTAAAAAGGCAGACAATATTTGGGTCAATGTTTATTAATTGAATGCCCTCTAAAGCAGGGGTCTCCAACCTTGACCACTTTAAGATTTCTGGACTTCAACTCCCAGAGTTCCTCAGTCAGCAAAGCTGAAGTTGAAGTCCACAAGTCTTAAAGTTGCCAAGGTTGGAGACCCCTGCTCTAAAGGATGGTATGTTTGTTCACTCCATTGAAACAGAAAACACATTTAACTGATAACATTGATCAAGTCCACCCAATGGTGGGCTGCCAAAATTTTTACTGCCACACTGTGGGCATGGCTTATTTTGTGCGTGTGGCTTGATGGTCATGTGATGGGTAGGAGTGGCTTGCTGGCCATGTGACTAAGTGGGAGTGACTTGACAATCATATGATGAGGTGGCTAAAAGGATCATGTGACTGGGTGGGAGTGGCTTACCGACCAAGATAAGTATTCAAATAGGTGCTTGGACTCTTTTTCAGTTGATTAAGTCACATTGTTTGAATAGTCACAAAAAGGACAAATGATAGACAGCATTATTTGTGGAGGAGCACAGTAACATTTTAAGGTTTTGTACTGAACCCACAAGGTTCAGTAGGATAACAGATTAGGCAAGTAGCTCAATTTTCTTTAATTGCTATCAAAATTCAGTTCTAGATAATGATTAAAATGATTAAAGCGTTTATGGGTAAAAACATACTATTTATTTATTTATTTATTATTTATTATTTATTTATTATTTTTATTATTTATTTGTTTATTATTTGTTTATTATTTTTATTTATTTATTATTAATTCATTAATTAATTAGATTTGTATGCCACCCCTCTCCGTAGACTTGGGCCGGCTCACAGTATACAATTAAACAATTCATGACAAATCTAATAAATTTTAAAAAACATTTAAAAACCCCATTATTAAACCAGACATACACACAGACATACCATACATAAATAGTATAGGCCCCGGGGAGAGGGAGGGGGAATGCCTCAATTCCCCCATGCCTGACGGCAGAGGTGAGTTTTAAGGAGTTTACGGAAGGCAAGGAGGGTGGGGGCAGTTCTAATCTCCGGGGGGACCTGGTTCCAGAGAGTCGGGGCCGCCACAGAGAAGGCTCTTCCCCTGGGACCCACCAGATGACATTGTTTAGTCGAGGGGACCCAGAGAAGGTCAACTCTGTGGGACCTAATCAGTCGCTGGGATTCGTGCAGCAGAAGGCAGTCCCGGAGATATTCTGGTCCGATGCCATGAAGGGCTTTATAGGTCATAACCAACACTTTGAATTGTGACAGGAAATTGATCGGCAACCAATGCAGACTGTGGAGTGTTGGTGTAACATGGACATACCTAGGGAAGCCTATGATTGCTCTCTCAGCTGCATTCTGCACGATCTGAAGTTTCCGAACACTTATTTTATTTCCTATTTTAAAAGTAATTAAGGATCACACTAAGGCAGTAGAGAAGAAGGAGAATAAAAAAACTCTTAAGTATTCAATAGATAGTGCATAAACCTACTACCCATACTGTGCCCCTTCCCTGTGGGCAGTAGCCCATCACTGAGTCCACTTAATCACGGTATGTGATTAAGCTATAGTTCCACGAGACATGTAAATCCATAAAAAATGGGTAAACTATTGTGGGTTTAAACGTTACCATGAAGCCAACCACCGTTATTCTTCAAACGGCGGACTTTCAATTTCCCCGTCAGTCTTTCATTCCTTGTTCAAACCTAGGCGCTTTACCTTTTTTCTCTTTCGCAGGCTATTTTTACATGATGCGATGAACTGGGACGCAACCTAAGGGCGAAATGCTTCACCTCGGGCAATACGCATGCTCTCCTCCTTCCTGCCTCTTTCTTTCGGCTTTTTTTTTTTTTTTGAGGTGGGGGGGGGGGGGCGGCGGCAGGCTCGCAGCCCGACTGGCAGCTTCGCTCAGAGCACAGCTTGCGTGGCGTCGGCGGCGGCCACGCGCGCTCCGAGGGCCAGCTGTGGCCTCGGCGCGCGTTCCCGCGAGCGCTGTTACACGTGGCAGTTCTCCGAGCGCTCCCGGAATAGGGAGAGCCTTGAGGGAAGGCAGCCCGGCTCTCTTGACAGGCGCCTGCAGGACCGGCTTTAGAGCAGGGCGAGGTAGCGAATTGAAAGCTGAGGGACGGCCAGGTAAGGGGAGAACGACCTTCGGCAAATATTAGGGGGTGGGCGTGGGGGGCGCAAGAGAAATTAGAAGCCTCCTGGGACGTGCAGTCTGGACGCGAGAGGCGCCTTTGAAGGCAGGTCTGTTATTCGTCAGGTAGGGCGGTCAGAGATGATAGTAGCATCCCTTTGAACCAAGGGACATTCTAGGGCTGGGGGGAAAAAACAACTTTTGAATTTGCACAGAAAAGGAATTTGAGAAGATTCACCTCAGCGCAAGGGATGCAGAGAACCTTCTCCCCTTATCAAATTGGGTGTCTCATAGGGAACAGTTGCAAATTTCAGTACCTGAGCCACATAGAAACATGGAAGACTTGACCGCAGAAAAAGACCTCATGATCCATCTAGTCTGCCCTTATACTATTTCCTGTATTTTATCTTAGGATGGATATATGTTTATCCCAGGCATGTTTAAATTCAGTTACTGTGGATTTACCAACCACGTCTGCTGGAAGTTTGTTCCAAGGATCTACTACTCTTTCAGTAAAATAATATTTTCTCATGTTGCTTTTGATCTTTCCCCCAACTAACTTCAGATTGTGTCCCCTTGTTCTTGTACTCACTTTCCTATTAAAAACACTTCCTTCCTGAACCTTATTTAACACTTTGACATATTTAAATGTTTCGATCATGTCCCTCCCTTTTCCTTCTGTCCTCCAGACTATGTAGATGGAGTTCATGAAGTCTTTTCTGATACGTTTTATGCTTAAGACCTTCCACCATTCTTGTAGCCCGTCTTTGGACCCGTTCAATTTTGTCAATATCTTTTTGTAGGTGACGTCTCCAGAACTGAACACAGTATTCCAAATGTAGTCTCACCAGCGCTCTATACAGCGGGATCACAATCTCCCTCTTCCTGCTTGTTATACCTCTAGCTATGCAGCCAAGCATCCTACTTGCTTTTCCTACCGCCTGACCACACTGCTCACTACCCCTAAATTCTTCTCTTCTGAAGTTTTTGCTAACACAGAACTGCCAATACAATACTCAGATTGAGGATTCTTTTTCCCCAAGTGCATTATTTTACATTTGGAAACATTAAACTGCAGTTTCCATTGCTTTGACCATTTATCTAGTAAAGCTAAATCATTTACCATATTACAGATGCCTCCAGGAATATCAACTCTATTGCACACTTTAGAGTCATTGGCAAATAGACAAACCTTCTCTACCAAACCTTCCCCTATGTCACTCACAAACATCTGGCCCACCTGTCTAGCCTTAAAGAGGACTGGTTGGATTTGCTTTAAAGGCATCCTGGTGATTTATTCTGCCACCTGCTCAGTTATCTTGAAGCTGTTCGGGTTCTAAATATGCTTCTTTTAGAAAGTTGTACACAAAACAATTAAAAAGCCCCTTCAAGCCCCATTCTCCCCCATCTTGGGTGCAACTAGCCCTAATTTGATTGCCTATTTTTTGTATTTGTGACATATTCAAAAACTCTGAAAAAAATGGGCTTGATTGCATGCCATGTGAGCTTTTCATACTTAATGTTGAAATGGTCATTTTCCAAAGGGTTTTTTTTTTTTTTTGCAAATGCTATATAATATTGGCATTGCTTTCTGGATTGGGCTTAATTTTCAGCACACACAAGCTACCTGAATCAACACTGTGTTGTGGGGGAGGCAGAGTGACCCTGCCATATTTTATCACAAGAGTGGGAAAATACTGTAGTTATTTTGACATATGCTGCAGTGGTGGCATGCATCTTTTGTCCTTAACTTGCACCCCAGTTTAATTATGAGCTGAGTATATTTCGAGTAAACTCTTATGTCTTCATACAGTAAAGAATATATGGGACAATCCTAACATATTTCCTCAGCTATAGGAATATGGGAACTTGATGTTTCATTACTATTTCATCTGCTGTCATTACAGAAGCATTTTCTTTCTCTGTTAGTTCAGTGTAATTTAGTGATTATTTTTGTTTTGTATCTTCTTTTGGTTTTTAATAACTAGGTTCATAAAATGTGCATGTTTACTCTTAGTTATGATTCCCTTCATCATTAATGTGGGAACCTTAAACATGTAATCTGACTCTCAATCAAATCTTGGTTGGCATTATGGACCATGCTCCAGGTTCACAGTCTCCAATTTCATACCAATGTTTCCTGATTGCAGTGATTATTATTTGCAGTGTTTAGATTGGGCAGGCTGTCACAAACCATAAATCACTTCCAAACTAGACTTGGGGACTATGACTCCAACTGGATTTTCAAAACCAGTTCGGTCATATATCATGCAGCAAATAAGAAAGCGACAGAAGAGGCCAAGAGTACTGCATAATGGGACACAAAGAGGTTATAGCAAGACAGAAGAGGAAGCCATCAGCTCGATTACAGAAATTAAGCTACTCTCTCCATCTGTTGTTACCTAGCATCAACCATCCTACTTGGCTATATAATAGAGCAGGGGCAGGGGTGAAATTTATTTATTTATTCGATTTTTATGTCGCCCTTCTCCTTAGACTCAGGGCGGCTTACAACATGTTAGCAATAGCACTTTTTAACAGAGCTAGGCTATTTCCCCCACAATCCGGGTCCTCATTTTACCCACCTCGGAAGGATGGGAGGCTGAGTCAACCTTGAGTCGGTGATGAGATTTGAACCGTTGACCTTCAGATCTACAGTACAGCAGGCCAGTACAGCAGGCCTATAGAAATGCTACCGGTTCAGCCTGGTATAGGCGTATTGGTAGTGGCCATCATCGGTGGTTCAGAGAACTGGTAACAGTGGCAGCGTGAGATTCCGCCCATCCATCCGGAACTCACCATTTTCTTTTTTTAACCCTCTGCGAATGCACAAAGGCATCTGTGCATGCGCAGAGAGTGAAATAGCACACGTGATGGTAGCGCACAGGCTTGCTTCTGAACCGGTAGGGAAAGTTAAGTACATTTCATCGCCGAGTAGGGTTCTCCAACCTTGGCAGCTTTAAGACTTGTGGACTTCAAGTCCCAGAATTCTTCAAGCCAGTTTTGCTGGCTGAGGAACTCTGGGAGTTGAAGTCCATAAGTCTTAAAGTTGTCAAGGTTGGAGACCCCTGTAATAGAGTGTAAAAAGGGAAAATTAGGAGACATTCTGCTGGCTTAGTTAAGAAAGTGTTTGTTGTTTGGATAGTTTTCTAAGTAGGTAGTAATTAATAACTATATAACAAAACCTTAAAATCGGAATTATTTTGTTTGCTTCTTACCTAAAAAAGCCTGATTGCAGGGATGTTTTAAAATCAACATGTCAACTACTACTAAGGAAGCTTTTTTGGGGTGGGGTGGAGGTATAACATTATGATTGATGGATTACCTTCTTAGTATTGCGATGCTTAATAAAACAGATTTTAATTTGCACCTTGTTGATACATATTCTTAGAAGGGGAGAAGGAAAGGAGACACATTTGTCAGGTTACTTTGTTTATCATGAAACTGAAAGTAGATTGAAGTCATTTAAGCACAGTTATGTTTGTGTTTCTTGGCCTTTGGTTTGGTAGGATGTTCTGACGTGGCACTTTCCCCCTGCCCCCCCCCCTGTCTCTACGGTGCAGGAGGTTGTTTTATTGGCTCAGAATATTATCAACTGTAACTGGCTAGAATGGAATTCTTTATATTGACTATTAGCAGGGCTTTAATATCAAGCAGATAAATGCACCTGTTGAAATGACTAGAGCTCTAAACTGCCACGTTTCCATCCTGAAAGAAAAAGGAAGTTTGTGTCTGTTTGAGGGGATGTAATTATGGGCACCAATCTGATTCTTTCATAGAATGTATTTAACTAGTGCCACCTCACTAAAAATATGTTTTCTCATTTTATGTGCAGGGTACTTGAAAAGTCACAATTTTAAAAGTTCTACTTTAAATTACAAAAATATTTGTCTTCAGATATGAAAAGAAATAACAGGAAAACCAATTAACAATCTAGATCCTATTTATCTGTTGGCATTCATAATTTAGAATACTGCTGGTTGGGTTTTTTTAGTGTCTACTGTATACGTAGTTTTAATAAACAAACTATGAATAAGGAGTCATGAACACCTTTCCTTCTCTATAAATGTCATTGTAATCAACAATCTTATGGTGTTCTGTGTGTGTGTGTGTGTGTGTGTAATCCATGGTTGTTCTTGAGATGTACAAGATATACGATTTGTTTGATTTTTATATACCTTTGATGCATTTCGTATTTTTACATACATTCATTTCTAGAAATTTGATAACTTTATTTAGTACATCCAGTATTGGGTTTCTACCGGTACGGATGAGGACAGTGAACCGGTAGCAAAAGTTGTGCTGCATGCGCAGCTTCTATTCTCCTGCGTGCGCATGTATGCATCCCAGGGTGTTTTTGCTTCTGCACATGCACAGGGATGCAGGTGTGAGATTTGGGTGGGGTTTTTTGCTTCTGCGCATGTGCAGAAGCAAAAAAAGTGCTGAAATATCTCTCACACGCATGCCCCTTGCAAGATTTTGCTTCCTGCTCATGCGCAGAAAAAAAACCCATGCTGGGACATGCACACACATAGGAGAACAGAATCTGTGCGTGCTGTGCATCAGTAGAGGCAGTAATGGGAATCCATCTCTGAGTACTTCCACATATTGTAAACTACAAATTTAATGTGCCATTTTGCTAGACATGCTGATGTACGTGCCCACAGTCGTATGTCACAGAAGAGAATAAGGTCTGTGTAAGCCTTTCCTTAATAATTTTGCACATATCAATATGTTCTGTCGGGCTCTCTGCTAGAATCCTCCCAAAAATTCACAGGTACAAATTTCAGACACACACACGTTTGAAAAGTCAAAACAATGTTCTTTATAATGAAAATTCACTTAAACCAAAGAGCAAAGAGCACTCATCTCCAAACAAACTGGTAATTTGTACAAGTCCCTTATCAGTTCTGTGATACTTATCTTGCAGCTGTGAGGCAATTCACAGTCCTTCTTTCACAAAGTGAAACACACTTTGCCCTGGTTTAGTGTCAAAGCGGGGGGAAATCAGCACACAAAAAGTCAAAGTCAGTAAAGCAGTCAGGAAACACAAAGATCAGATAATCCTCCACAATGACCAAACCCACAGGATGCTATTTATAGCAGCCTCACTAATTACCACAGCCCCACCCAACCACAAGTGGCTTCATTTTCTTTGATAATAATCTCTCAGTTGTTGTTGCCTGTGCATTGCTCTCCACATGCGTGGCTGTATCATTAACTCTTGTTCTGAATCCAAGGAGGAGCTAGATAATTGATCTCCTTCTGAGCTGTCTGCCACACTCTCCTCCTCCCTGTCACTCATGTCTTCTTGGTCAGAGGAGCCTTCATCAGCAGATTCCACGGGGGGGGGGGGGGGCAAAACAGGCCTGCAGCATGTGGATGTCTCCCCCACATCCACAGTCCTTAGGGCAGGAGCTGGGCCAGAGCTAACCACAACACCAATGAATGGTAAAGAAAGGAAAAAAATGTAATTATTATAAATGAACCTGAATCTACTCCAATTTCTTCTCAGACTTCCTCCTAAGTACTTTCTCTTGTTGTTTCAATTTGGCATTGAAAAGTTGAGAAGTGACTGGGGGAAATTTTGAGACAGCTGCTCCTTTGACTCCATTTTGTACATATTTACTTAGGCAATGTGGGGTTTACTTCTCAGTAAACTTTTATAGAATCTAAATTTGCATTTCTGAAAGTAGAGTGGTAGATACAAATGTTTATCTTTCCCCCTCCATTCTAGTTGTCTCTCCTGGACTCACACCTTCTGCTTGAAGAATAAGTGGCAGCAGTAGCCAGAGGGGCTCTTTACAACTGCTTCTTGTGCAATAATTGTTCCCATACATGTAGAAGCTTGTGGCTACTCACACCTAATCACCTCCTAATTGTAGGGCAATTAACAGCATTATGGGCCCCTGGGCAAAGCAGTGAACTGGGGTCCCTATGACAATTACTGCCAGGAATAAAAACGTAAATGGTTGATAAAATTAAACATATTTACATGTTAGTATTATTAAAAAATGCGGTAAAATGCAATAAATATGTTGCTGTATTTATATGATTCAAGGTGCATTGAAGGGTTAACAAACACAGATTAGTATGGGCCCCTGATACCCATAGGAAATTGCCCATCAGGCCTATTATTTTAAACCAGCCCTGCCTAATTGTACTACTGCAACACACTCTATATGGGGCTGCCCTTAGAGAGCATAGGAAAGGTTCAATGGTCCAAAATGCAGTAGTATGTGTGCACCTCAATATGTCCTGTAACTCTACTATACTAGTGTTGGTCCAGAATGCTTCTGGATGTGATTCAAGGTGCTTCTTATTTCCTTTAAAGTCTTACATGTCACAGGGCCAAGTTTTTTTGAAGGACACTTCCAAGAGCATCTGCCAGTCCTATGTGCTCCCACAGATGACATGCTCTCGGTTTCTTTTAAATCTTGTCATCTTCTGGAACCTAGGAAGTGCACCTATTCTGCATTCGCTGGCTGGGGAATTCTGGGAGTTGAAGTCCAAATATCTTCAAGTGGCCAAGGTTGGGAAACACTGCTGTAGTTATATATATTATATATTTATTAGATTTGTATGCCGCCCCTCTCTGAAGACTCGGGGCGGCTCACAACAACAACAATACAATATACGGAGTACAAATCCAATATAAATTAAAAACGAAATTTAAAACCCATAAATATTAAAAATAATCATTATTGCACAATCATACCATTCTCATGTATTACAGTCAGAAAAAAAAGGTGGTAGTGGGGAAAAGAGATAATTATTCCTCCCATGCCTGGCAACATAGATAGGTCTTCAACATCTTGCGGAAGGCAGGAGGAGTAGGGGCAATTTGAATCTCCGGGGGAAGTTGGTTCCAGAGGGCCAGGGCCATCACAGAGAAGGCCCTTCCCCTGGGTCCTGCCAGATGGCATTGTTTAGTCGTCTGGACCCGGAGAAGGCCAACTCTGTGGGACCTGATTGGCCGCTGGGATTCGTGTGGCAGAAGGCGGTCCTGGTCCGATGCCATGTAGGGCTTTATAGGTCATTACCAGCACTTTGAATTGTGACTGGAAACTGATCAGCAACCAGTGCAGGCCGCAGAGTGTTGACGAAACGTGGACAGATCTTGGAAGCCCCACGATAGCTCTCGCGGCTGTATTCTGCACAATCTGGAGTTTCTGAACCCTTTTCAAAGGTGTAGAGAGCATTGCAGTAGTCAAACCTCGAGGTGATGAGGGCATGAGTGACTGTGAGCAGTTACTCCCGGTCCAGATAGGGCCACAACTGGTGCACCAGGCAGACCTGGGTGAACGCCCTCCTCGCCACAGCTGAAAGATGGTACTCTAATGTTAGCTGTAGATCGAGGAGGACACCCAAGTTGCTTCTGTCCTCTGGAATGAAACCTACCCCCATATACTATCTGTATGATAGGCCCTGATTTTTCTTGACTTGAGGAAAATCATTAAGACTTGGCTTTCCCTCTAGGCATTAGGGGAGTGTTCTTGATTTTTTTTGGGTTTGGTACTTAGTAGTAGTTTATATTTTGTATTTTTATATCACATAGCATTTAACGTTACTGGTAGATTATAGGTAGTGGTTTTGTTTGTTTTTGTTGTTTTATGACTCCCAAAGTCACATTGTTTGATTTTGATGGTGTTATCAATCTAATAAAACAAAAAAAAAAACCATACTGCACAGAAATTTGAGAAATCTTGTGAAATGGAAACTTTCCTCTTTCAAAGAGCATATTTCTATAGTGAACCCAATTATAATTTTCAACTTTAATTGTTTACTTTAAATAACACCCTCATCAATTATAAAAGTCTTAATTCAGTCAAATCATATATGTTTCTTCTAATGAATAAATAATATGATGCAAGAGCCGGGGTGGCGCAGCAGGTAGAGTGCTGTACTGCAGGCCACTGAAGCTGACTGTTAGATCTGTAGGTCAGTGGTTCAAATCTCATCACCGGCTCAAGGTTGACTCAGCCTTCATCCTTCCGAGGTGGGTAAAATGAAGACCCGGATTGTGGGGGCAATATGCTGGCTCTGTTAAAAAGTGTTATTGCTAACATGTTGTAAGCTGCCCTGAGTCTAAGGAGAAGGGCGGCATAAAAAAATTGAATGAATGAATGAATGAATGAAGGAAGGAAGGAAGGAAGGAAGAAAGAAAGAAAGAAAGAAAGAAAAAAAGAAAGAAAGAAAGAAAATAGGATTTTCTGGCAAGTGGGCCATAGAACTGAAGAAGTTGATGTTTTGGTTCCATAAATAGGAAAAACACACCTTTAAATTTTACATATTTCAGAGACTTAGTTATATATTTAAAAGATTTATAGGCCTCTTATAATGGTTGGCTTACAACTTAGGGTCTTCACTTGTCTATGAATTGAAGTAATGCTACCTTTGAGTTGGCACAAAATTAATAACATTTGTTTTCTCCTTTACCAATTCTTACCAGCTCTATTTTTTAAAATAATAATAATAATAATAATAATAATAATAATAACAACAACAACAACAACAACTACTACTACTATTATTATTATTATTATTATTATTATTATTATTATTATTATTATTATTATTATTATTATTATTATTATTTATTCTAAGGCTTGGTTTGGCATTATTTTGCACCATTCATTGCTTGGACAAAGTGATTGCTGTGTTCTTCTGACTTTGATGCCAACTTTATCATATATAACACCAAGCAGCAGAGAAAAGACATCTACCAATGAGGGCTCTGCAGCAGGATTTGAGGAATTTTCATTTTTGGTTTTGTCTTCTCTGGGCTGATTTATCTGCCTCTTCATCCAACTGTATTTGGGCATTCCCCAAATTAAAAGAGTATGAAATGTAGAAATATGGAAATATGCTGTGCACCAATAACCTTATAAAGAACGGAGGCAGATCCTTTCACAGTTAGTGAGGCAGCTAGTTCTTATAGAGCAGGAGCACTAAGAAACTGTTAAATAATTTAGGGTCCCGTCCCCCCACATGGGATTGGGAGGATTTATTTGGAAACTAACCAACTCTGGGCATTCTTCACACTTTAAAAGCAAGAAACATTAAAATTAGGGATAAAATTGATAATTTTTTTATTTTAAAATATTAGATTTGTTATTAGATTTGTTATTGTACATTGTTTTTATTATTGCTGTGAGCCGTCCCGAGTCTACGAAGAGGGGCGGTATACAAATCTAATTAAAAATAATAATAATAATAATAATAATAATAATAATAATAATAATAATACCAGGGAAGGGACAAATAAGCATTAATCTTAAATAAAATTGGGATGCTTTTCTTTCTTCATGCTGAATATCAGTGTGTCTCAGTCTTCACAACTTTAAGGTGACTGAACTTCGACTCCCAGATGTCCCTAGCCAGCATTCTGAGAAATGGTTGAAAGCCTGTAGAGACGTTGTGGTCAAAAACAGCAGATGTAAAAAGAACTTGAATGGAAGGGCAGAAGCTAGAAGAGAACGAATAAGGTGACTTATAAACAGAAAATGAAGAGGACAAGCCTACATCTCCAGAGGTTGGTTTCAGCAGGTTCTGACCACATCTGGAAAACCGGTAGTGGAAATTTTGAGTAGTTTGGAGAACTGGTAAATACCACCTCTGACTTGCCCCACCCCATCTGTTTTCTGCTCACTGAGTTCCAGCTGATCGGACAAAATGGGGATTTTTCAGTAACCTTCCGCTGGAGTGGGAAGGCAATGGAGATTTACAGTATCCTTCCCCTGAATTCTGAAGCTATGCTGGCTGGAGAATTCTGGAAGTTGAAATCCACAACTCATAAAGTTGCCAGGTTTCAAGACATCTTCTATAGAGATAGAATAGAATAGAATAGAATTTTATTGGCCAAGTGTGATTGGACACACAAAGAATTTGTCTTGGTGCATATGCTCTCAGCGTACATAAAATAAAATATACATTTGTCAAGAATCATGTGGTACGACACAATGATTGTCATAGGGGTCAAATAAGCAATGAAGAAGCAATATTAATAAAAATCTTAGGATATAAGCAACAAGTTACAGTCATACAGTCAACATAGAGTTAATATATAGAGATAGAGATAGATAATGCTTTTGTGTGATATACGTACGAATGTATTTGTGTCATTTGACAAAAGTAGGTATAAAAGGACATAACACTTCAACGAGGCAGGGAAATAGAGGAAGGGCAGAAGAAACTGAAAAATGTGTCATAAGAGGGGTGGATATTTTTTCAGTTATACATAGATTGTCCTACATAAATAAGGTGTAGAGTAAGGATGAATTGTTTGTGTCATTTAAGCCAGTGTTTCCCAACCTTGGGAACTTGAAGATATCTGGACTTCAACTCCCAGAATTCCCCAGCCAGCATTCGTTGGCTGGGGAATTCTGGGAGTTGAAGTCCAGATATCTTCAAGTTGCCAAGATTGGGAAACACTGATTTAAGCAACATGTGGCTTCCAATCTTTTTCTTTATACTCTGTGCTCCTGAATTGTAGTCACATAGTTTTACATATTCGGAAGAAACATATTTGAAAGTGCATTATCTGCAGTGGCTTAACATACCAATTCCTTTAACCCTTTGCAGAGTGTGTGTAAAACTGTTAATTTGATTCCTACTCTTTCAGATAACATCACTGTTTCCCCTTCCTCATAAGAAAATGTGTATTTCTAGGCACCAAAGAGATGTTTGCTTCTGAAATTTATCCAGAAACATATTCCATATTTTATAAAAGGAAATATATATACTGTATATATATTATCCAGTTATGTGGTGAACCATAAATTTATACTGTATCCCTGTTAAAGAAGAACTACTATGTGCTTTGTCTAGATCAAAATAATCATTCTTAAGAGAATTATCAAACGATGGATGACTTCCTTGGTCGAACCTGCAAAAAAGCTGATTCTGTTTTTTACTATTATAATAGAACAGTAATGATTCAATTCGCATTTTTAGTGTGTGGAAATTATAATTTTCCTATTTATTCACATTTTTATAAAGAAAGAAATACCGCTGAAATGACTCACCAAGGATATGTTGCAGCACCTCCATATTCCCAGGCCCAGCCAGGAATGGGAGGATTTTCTCCTGGCTTTGGACAAACAGTTTCTTCACCTCTGCATGGACATTATAATGATCCAAATCCAGCACCTTTTACATCTCAGTCAGGTACAGTTATTTCATGCTGCATTCTGGTTCTTTGTAAAAATAATGGGTTGTATGTTCCAAATTCTCAGCCAGGACAAGGTTTGAGAGGAATTCTGGATGTAATCAGTTGGGGAAAAAAGGTTCATGATCATAAAAATTAATTGAAAATAGAATAGATAAAGGTTTATCATGGTCTGTGAACTAAGGTTGTATATGATCCAGCATTTTAGTTTAGAACTAAGACGCCATAAACAAGATCTAAGTATTGCCCACAAGATCATATGCTGCAACGTCCTGCCTGTCGGCGACTACTTCAGCTTCAACCACAACAACACAAGAGCACACAACCGATTTAAACTTAATATTAACCGCTCCAAACTTGACTGTAAAAAATATGACTTCAGTAACCGAGTTGTCGAAGCATGGAACTCATTACCGGACTCCATAGTGTCATCCCCAAAACCCCAACACTTTACCCTTAGATTATCTATGGTTGACTTATCCAGATTCCTAAGAGGTCAGTAAGGGGCGAGTACAAGTGCACTAGAGTGCCTTCCATCCCCTGTCCAATTGCTCTCCTATATCTCCTATACCTTTCTTCTATTCCTATATCTCTTCTTCTATTCTTTCATTGATATGTTTTATTACTATATCTTCTTTTCTATTCTTTCTTAGATATATTTTACTATGAGTATCTCCTCTATAACCTTCATCATGTATTTTACTATGTGTATATAGATATATACCCACTAAAACCCTCATTGTGTATTGGACAAAATAAATAAATAAAAATAAACAAATAAATAAAATGTAAGTCCTGGGGAAAAAACCAATACTTATGGACTTCTTTCTTTGAGGTTTTTGTCGTATGCTATAATTGTTCGGAAGAATCTTAGCCCTTGCAGGATTCCAGATTATTGTCTGAAAGAATCTTAGCCTGCCCCAGAGTTTGGTATGAATCTCTCCTCTTGAGGTTGGACTCAGGGGTTCAGTTGGGTTTGTTGCTGACATACCTGCCTCCCAGCTGCATTACAACAGCCTTGCCTGCACTGCTAGAGCTGGTAGGCGTATTGGTGGTGGTGTTCCCCATGTTTATAGTGCTGGGGGAATTCAAGTTACCATCACTTGGCTAATCCTTGCACCTTGCTCAGGAGTTCATGGCTTCCATGACAACCATCGATCTTTCCCAATTATAAATGGAAGACACTGAGTAATTTGGAATTTATTTAATTTAGTTTATTAATATATTTCTTTGACATACATTATTTATGCTTTAACTTTTATGATGTACTCCTTTTAATGTAATTGTTTTCCATTGTTGTCGATATGTTTACTTTTACTTTAGGTATATTGAAAACAAATGTGCCTTTTGGAGCTCCTCCTGTCATGGGATCTCCACCTCAAAATCTCCACTCACCTAAGCAGAGTAATTTCCAGAATGGACCCAGCACTGCAGCAGCTCAACAGCCACACAGGTGATTTAAAACAAAGTAAAATAAAGCATTAGGAATATTCCCAAAATTTCAAGAAGCAAGATGACTTTCTTGTTTTTCTTTGAACTGATAAAGCTTCTTGGATGAGAAGAAAAACATCTTCAAAGAGAAACAAGTAAGTCCACTTGCCTCTTGAAAAACCACCTTTGGGACAATCATGAACCTGCTTGACTGACAATCAACTTAGAACTAAGGAGAAATTTCCTGACAGAACAATTAATCAGTGGAACAGCTTGCATCCAGAAGTTGTGAATGTTCCAACACTGGAAGATTTTAAGAAGATGTTGGATAACCTGGAGTCCACATTTCGGCTGGCCAGGAAGGACGTCTTCGTGACGTCAAATCTCCGCCCATGGAATTCCCTATTGGGATTCCCCACCTCCGTCTGAGCCTCCCAACCGGCCGACAGCTCCGCGGCTCTTCTGGCAAGGTGACAGCTGGGCGGCGGGCTTCTCGGTGGCCTCCCAAACCCAAACGCCGAACCCAAACTTTTGACGGACTTCCAGGTTTGGCGTTTGGGCGGCGGGTTTGTAAGGCGAAAAAAGTTCGTAAGAAGAGACAAAATTTTTCCGAACCCCGGGTTCATATCTCGAAAAGTTCGTGAGACAAGGGGTTCATATCACGAGGTACTACTGTATATGATAAAGTCAATATCCATATAACATTTGTGCCAATTGGTATCATTTGCATAATGACAACGTAATGTGAATAATATAATCTATATCATTATACATAATGTACATCACCTGTTGATTTACTGGACTTTGGGGGGAAAACAGACATTCTCCTCCCTAATCAGTGTACTAAAATCATATTTTTATTCTACTGCATATGGTAAGGACACAAGGGGACATAGTCTTTTTGAAAAATAAATCATTTTTGTACTGAGTTCTAGAATATTGATAAAGAAGTGCCTCTATAAATTGGATTAACTAAAAGGAAAAGCATAATTTTACTACGCAATATTGTATCAAGCAGTTATTTTAATTAGAATCCAAGGCCTAATTTAACCCATATGTTTTGAGCAGCCATAATGCAGAACATATTCTGTGGGCAGAGAATCACCTTTGACCTTTATGTCCAACTTAAAAGATCAAAGCTGAAGGTCTGTGAGCCATGAGATGAGATTTAGTCTATTTCAGTTCCTTTTTATTTCTTAGTCGTTAAATGAGCAGTGTATGCAAGAATTAATAAAGTCATATGTTGTAGAAGTTATTAAGTTCCTTATGCATGACTTTGAGAAAGGCAAATTATTCAAATTGAGTTGCCTATTAATTGAAACTATTTTTCTCTGACCCTATAAAAAGTTTTGTTTTGTTTAAGCCAGTTTTAAATTTTAAGGAAAAATACTGTAGCTTAGTATATATGTTGAATTTCAAGATTTGAAGAGAAAGGGAGAGAAAATTCTCTTTATTAAGAGAACTTAATAAAACATGTTTGCTAATATGGATTAAAACAGAGAAGGAAATATTTTTAGACTTCAGTCATACTTTTTAGAAAGTAAAATCCACCCTAAGCACAGTGTTCTTCATGATTACTTAAACATTGGGCTTCTGCCTCATGCAAAGTTACAATGTGAATGTTTGGTCTTAGCTTAGCAAATTCTATAAATCTTGTCATTATGGTTTGTAAACTATAGTTTAGGGTTTAGTCCAGTCTCAAAACTGTGCCTGACTTATGTGAAATAGTTCTCACTTTGCAGTCTACAGAATTCTGTATATACAGTGTTGTTATAAATTAGACAAAAAATTGCAAAGGAAAATTGCCCCGGAAGCGGAGTAAAGACGCTGAGACAGTGTATGAGTTAAATATAGGGTCACTTTATTAAATTAGCATAAATTTAATATGCTAATTTAATAAAGCATATGAAACACGTAAATTTAAATATTAAAATTCAACTATAAACAAAGGACCTGAAGAGGCCAAAAACTAACGGAGCTGAAATTCCTGCCAGAACCTTCCTGGGCAACATTGGGCAAAAACTCCTTGCTGAACCAGGTGAAGGTAGCCACCTTCACCTGGATCCGAGCCATGCCCTTTGGAGTGTGGGAGGAGCTCACCCTCCAATCCCTGAGGGAAATTGGATCCGGTGAGTCCCATGAGCATCCCCTCTCCAATCCCCGAAGTTGTAAAACCTATAATTCATGGAGAGAGGCGGTCCATCATCCTTTTAAAAGATGCCCAAAGGAGCATGCGCAGTCGCTCCTACTGCCCATTTCTGCCCCTAACCTGCCAAACCCCAGTGACCAGAGGGAAGCCTAATTACAATACTATATAGCGCCGCACCCCCTAACCATTCCATCCGTACCGTCAGTGTGGAATAGGCGAAAAAACATCCGCCTCTAAAGGGGAAGCCACCAAAAATTCCTATTAGGCCCCGAAGTGACCTCCTTCGGACACACTGTTGATAGCGGAGGGCGGGCGGGTGTTCGCTTCGGGACTCAGCAAAGCAAGGAGGAGGTCCTGTTCGGACCGCCCTTAAATAGGGCGAACCAGGACCTCCCCCCCCGGCCCTGCATGTAGCGTGTCACCTTGGCGCGCTGCCAAAAGCCGAACTTCCGATTTTGCCGGAAACGGGAAATTCGGAGCTCCGCGGAGCTTGAGGCAATTGGGCTCCATGGGCAATTTTGGCTGGCGGTTTAAGCCGCCGACCGGGCATTTATGACCAAAAATGAAGAAGAAAGAATAAGGCAAGGAAGAAAACCTTAAATACAGAATTACCATAATGTTGTTTGTAGTTTCATAGGGAATATTAACTTTTTGCATACAAATCATTTGCATTAGATTGGATTTAATTGCAAAGCACACATTTCAACATAATTTTTTTGCAATGTGAAAAAAGGTCAATTGACTCTGAGGACACAGATAAATCTCCAACTGCTTCAAAAAACCCTCTAAAAGGATGCAGATTACGAGCTGTCTGCAAGGAATATAAATCCTTCCATTCCTCACTATCCTGTCAGAACTGAAAAAGCTTCTTGGATGAGAAGCAAGACATCTTCAAAAGAAAAAAGAAAGTCCAGTTGGCTCCTGAAAAAGCACCTTTCGGAAACCATGACTTAGATGACTGAGAATCTTTATAGACCTCCTAATAAAAATACTTGTAATCATCTTATCTCAGCTCTATTGTGTTTGTGAAGCCTAATATCACAATGGAAGCCCTTTTTTAGAAGAGAAATTTCAATTGTGCAAAATGATTCTAACAATTGACAGTGCCTGGGTATTCATAAACTGTATTTTATTATCATGAGAATGAGCCTTGGTGAACTTAAGACTTAAACTCTGTTACTTCTGAGCAGTCATGTGAATAAGATTGTTAACTTTGACATTTGATTAGCTGCAGCTTAGTATTAAGTAATTTTTAAAAAACCTGGTTAATGTCAATTAATGCTTTATTGAAACAATCCGGCTATATCTATTTCCCCCCCCAATAAGCAACATTGAAAACTAACCATAGTTCAGTCCAATGGTGGACTATGAGCCAGAATGCTAAATTGTGCTCGCCGCGGCGGCTCATAAGTTCTTGCGGGACTAGTGCGATTTTGCTGCTGCACCTGTGGAGGTAGCAAAATCGCTCATGGAGCCATAGGTAAAACCTTGCGTTTAGCGTTCCGGCTCGTAGCCCACTGCTGGTTTAGCCATAATAATAAACTGTTATTAGTAGAAGGGAAAGAAAACTTCTTATTTTGAAAGTGCCTGGAAAAAAAAATACAAGGGACAAATATATCTGAGGATGGCTGACCTACAATTGTTCCACTATAAATAATAATTAATCAGGAAGTTACCATACAGCATGTGATGAGTAAACCTACTATAAACAAAGCCTCTTTTTCATTTCCTAGACATTTTATGTGTGGTGTTTTATCTGCAGAGTCTACAGGAATGATTCATGTTTATTTTAGCTGATACGTTTTATGCGCAAAAGAATATGCTGTATGGTGATTTCCTGAGTTTCTCTAATGTTCTTTTTTTGTTTTCAGATTGCCAGGTCCTCCAGCTTCTTATCCTTCCTACGTTCATTCTTTACAGTCTGGTCCTAACAGGCCCTCTATACCTGCAGGACAGCTGACAAATCAGCTTGGCAACATGCAGATAAGTAGTTATGGTATGAATTATTATTATTATTATTATTATTATTATTATTATTATTATTATTAATTAGATTTGTATGCCGCCCCTCTCCGTAGACTCGGGGCGGCTCACAACAATAATAGCACAATATAAAAAAATCTAATAATTAAAAGTTATTTAAAAAACCCTTATTAAAAAGAAAACATACACACAAGCACACCATGCATAAACTGTATAGGCCCGGGGGAGATGTCTCAGTTCCCCCATGCCTGGCGGCAGAGGTGGGTTTTAAGGAGTTTACGAAAGACAAGGAGGGTGGGGGCAATTCTAATCTCCGGGGGGAGCTGGTTCCAAAGGGTCGGGGCCGTCACAGAGAAGGCTCTGTCCCTGGGTCCCGCCAGACAACATTGTTTAGTCGACGGGACCCAGAAAAGACCAACTCTGTGGGACCTAACCGGTCGCTGAGATTCGTGCGGCAGAAGGCGGTCTCGGAGATATTCTGGCCCGATGCCATGAAGGGCTTTATAGGTCATGACCAACACTTTGAATTGTGACTGGAAACTGATCGGCAACAAATGCAGACTGCGGAGTGTTGGTGTAACATGGACATACCTAGGGAAGCCCATGATTGCTCTCGCAGCTGCATTTTGCATGATCTGAAGTTTCCGAACACTCTTCAAAGGTAGCCCCATGTAGAGAGCGTTACAGTAGTCAAACCTCAAGGTGATGAGGGCATGACTGACTGTGAGCATTGACTCCCCGTCCAAATAGGGCCGCAACTGGTGCACCAGGCGAACCTGGGCAAATGTCCCCCTCGCCACAACTGAAATATGGTTTTCTAATGTTAGCTGTGGATGAAAGGTTTTTATTTTATTTATTTATTTTTAAATTCAGTATAAAATGAAATAGGAGGAAAAATAAAGGCAGAAAGTAAAAATAAAATAAAATAAAATCTTTTTAAAATAACATACTACATATATTTATTCATATTGATACACATATAAAATGTTCTATATTAGCATTTCAGTGAATGATAACCACATGTCATTATAAGCATAATCTATTCCTTTATAAATTGCTAAAACTTCAACTTTTCGAATCACGTTTACAATTACTCACAGATCAGAGTTTTAACTAGTGTGTTTTTCAGACTATAAGATGCACCGGAGTAGAAAATGCACTTTAGCTTTTGGGGAGAAAAATAAGAAAAAAGTTGATGGGTAGGTGGATCATTTCAGCAAAGGATCCTGATAATGCTCTGTTTTCTATAGATAGTAAAAGTATTAATTGAAAATCTTTGTAGCTGCCTTCGTTTATCTATAGTATCATAGTATTTAAATATCCCAAAGTATGCTTCTTTTTACCATGAAATGGAATAAAATAATTACTTCTAGGAAGGTGATCTAAGTAATTTATGTAAATTTAAGTAAATTTAAATTATTTATTAAATTTCTACAATAAATGTAGATAAATGTCTTTTTATATATGCTTGTGGAGTAATTTTGGTTTAAAATCTAACAATTATTAATAGATTGGATTTAGTCCTAATCATGTCTGGAGCAGATTAACTTTTGAAAATAGAATAGTCATATTTGAATAGCTTCTGTGGATCTAGGCTATGGATGAAAAAACAGCAACTCAAAAGAAAGTAGTGGCAAACCACTTCTTTATTGTTGCCAAAAGTACTATATAAACATGTCCATGAACTCAGCAGGACTATACTTTGATTTGAGGTGCAGTGTGCCTCTATGCAGATTTTAAATATAATTAAATACGTATCCGGAGAGGGGTGGCATACAAATCCAATCAATCAATCAATCAATCAATCAATAAATAAATAAATAAATAAATGTAAATCATTGTAATCGAAGAAATAAGTAATTGTTAACAAAAATATGTATTGTAAATGTCTAGAAGACTAAATTACTCAGATGTGACTGTGTGACAATTTTGAGTGTTAGATGCATACTTCATAATTGTATTCTTGCCTAGGTCCTAGTAATACTCAGAATCCACCTTCTTCTGGACCTTCAGGCATACCATCACACTTGCAAAGTCCACTGCTTCAGCCACATCAAATGGCTTTGCCAACAAGTCCTCCTGTTTCCTCACCAAATAACTTGAATAGTCAGTGCACTCCATCTTTACCGCCTTCAATGGCCAGGCAGGAGGGGATCCCTGGCCCAAATCCATTGAATACCAACTTGCCACAGCAATTTGCAGGTGAACCCCCAGGTCCTGGGTTTCCTTCTCAGTATGGTAAGTGTAGATGACTATATTTCATTTCATTTCATTTATTATTCAATTTCTACATTGTTCATCTCAAATAATCAACATAGGATTAGCAGGTTGTAATTTTTGTTTTGAATATAGAGAAGGGAGTAATGTCTAATGTGAAAAGCATGTAATGCTATAATTTAGAGTGTGTTTTTCTGTCCATAGATTCTTTGTTGTATGTGGCATAGTGAACAGAAATTGGCTGGGTATGACCTGTATAACTAACTCTAGATCTAATGTGTTGACTAGACCAGGGGTCTTCAACCTTGTCAACTTTAAGACTTGTGGACATTAGCTCCCAGAATCCCTCTTGTTATGTCTCTGTAAACCGTTTCTAAACTAAACGCTGATTGGCTAAGACGCGGCAAGTCAAATAGACTTGCCGCCAAATTTAACAAACTGTCAAACTGTTTCCCGCTTTCCCAAAGAGCCGCGGTCTCGAACCATTATCTCTGTTGGAGACTGAGAGTTGAGCTGAACACTTCTACTTTCACTGCTAATAAAAGAGCTGATTATTAGCCAGTGGTCTCCAGTCTCCTGATTTAACATCTCTGGTAGCATTCTGTGAATTGATGTCCATAAGTCTTAAAGTTGCCAATGTTGGAGACCCCTGGACTATACTGCATTATAGATCAAACTTTTATTGTTACAAAACATCTTATTGCTGTTTTACTTGAGATGTGTTCCTCTTGGCCTCCTTGAAACATTGGGACATATGATGAGTTCTGAACCCAGAGACAAAATGCTTGATTGATGCAAAATAGGAATGATACTTTTTTTTCACATTTTTATAGGCCTGGCAGAAGTGGAATAAAAATAGGTATATGTTTCCAAGGCCTAAGTGGACTATCACAGAATGTGTAGAACTGTTTAAATTGGGTCTGTGAGATGGATATGTTATCTGCAAATAATTTATGTTGTCTTTGAATGCCACCATTTTACTTGTGTTACTAGTTACTGTATTTGGGCTTTTAAGTCTACATGACCCACCTAGAGTTGGTCTTGCAAGATGAACCCCCATATAAATTGGTTAAAATAATATTTTTAACAGTATTACAGTCAAAATAATTGTTAGGGAGATAACAGTTGGCCAGTCACCAGAATATTATCAGAATATACTAAGAAAATGACTTTTGTTTGCTAGATTATCTAAATCATAGCATAAACAGTTTACTGATAGGTAGCATGTATGTTCAGCAAACACACTCACCAGCACAAAGGAGAGAAAACAACTTTGAAATAGAAAATTCAATAGTCAGCAGGATTACTCTACTTCTTCATATTTGGATAACATCTACTTCTCGCCATTTTGAAAGAAAACAATAAAAATATTGGAAAGCATTTTATTTTACATTCTTCATTTACCATTCTTTTCTTTGTTTTTCACCATTTCCCATGAAATATTCCCAACAGATCTTTATGTATAGAGATCTCTCTTTATTCTTCCCCATCCTATAAGAGAGAAAATAGCTATGTCTTGTTTGGAGTATAGATTTTTAAACAGGGAATAGCTTTTTCACTTCTGTTTTTTTTTTTAAAAAACCCCTTTTTAATAAAAATCAAAACAGGTAGAAAACACGTGTTATAAAATAAAGTTGGGAGCATTGATGAGATTATTACATTTTCACCTTTTTTTTGCAGGAAATTATGCTCCTCCAATGGCGGGGGCACAACTGTCTTATCCAGGTGGCCTTCCCTCAGGTCCAGCACAATTAGCTGGACCACAGCAAAGAAAACTTGATCCAGATTCCATTCCAAGCCCAGTGAGTAAGAACTTCACCTTTTGTTTCCCTGGGTATAGCATGCAAGCTGTGTGACTGTATCCAGTAATGGGTAGCCAAAGCTTTTACTGCCACATTGTGGGGTATTTTGTGGGTGTGGCTTGATGGTCACGTAACTAGGTAGGAGTGGCTTGCCGGCCATGTGACCAGGTGGGAGTGGCTTGAATGATCAACATTATTCAAGTGAACTGTTAAGTCCTCAACTTACAACCTTACCAGTGTTGCTCTCTGGGGTGACAATTTGCTTCGTGTTTCCTGTGCTCTCCTTTCTGGGTTGCTCCCTGCCTCAGGCTGGATAGCTAGCTGAACGGGTGCCAATTAGCTGTTGAGAAAGAGGGGGGAGGAATAGGGGCCCCTGCAACACCTGTTGGTGCTGGTCTCCCTGCCACTTTCCGAGGAGGAGGAGAAGGACTGGAGGAGGGGATGGTCAGCTAGAGTTGGGCACACAGCTTTATTTTCGCCGGTGGAACTGTGTTCCACCCCATCTTGCCTGCTGCCCACCCCTGACTGTATCATATCCCAAGTCTTCTGAGCCTGTAATTTTCATTGAAGTACTTAGAGCAGGAGTGTCAAACTGGCAGCCCGCGGGCTGGATGTGTTACACACAGGTCATGCCCACATAAGTTCCCTGAAAACAAAATTCCATATTATTTTGAATATTCTGGTCAATGAGCTCTTGCTCCCTTGTTTTTTTAATCCTAGGATCACATATGTAATTTGAGTGCTGATATTTACCAACTGGGCGACTATATTTTAAAAAGCACAGGGGGTAAATAAATAAACAAACAAACAAACAAATATTTAAAAATCAAATTAAATCCCTAAGATTGTCCATACTATGTAGAGCTGAGGAGAACAACAAAAACTGTTCTTGAATATATGCTTGAATGTTAGTATCATGAGAAAGATGGGTGGGAGTTTGATTACTGTACTATTGTAATGCTTAAAGATATTTTTGAAGTACTATCTAAAGTTCTTCACTTTTTTGGAAATTGCATTCTAAGGTTTCTTCCAAGCAGCATCCAAACCTATTGCTTTCTTGATCAATAAAATTTGCCTTGATTTTTGAACTGCGGTAACATGTCTGTAAACATGAATTTTAAAAAATTAAACTATGCCTCCAATGCTTATATTGTTTATTTATTTTAATCCATAAGATTCAAGTAATTGAAAATGATAAAGTTTCCAGAGGAGGTCAAACCTATGCTACCAATATCAGAGGTCAAGTCCCTCCTCTTGTTACAACGGATTGTCTGATCCAAGATCAAGGTAAATAGATAATATCAGTGAACTTGAATTACAATTTGTATTGATTTGAATATTCATATTTAATTTATCTAATATTTGTTAAATTGATTGAGAACTCAAAATGACAAGAATACATGTTAACCTTTTTTTAAAAAACAGGTAAACTCATATTAATGTAGCCTCTTCTAGAAATAACTTATGTAGTTGCATACTAACTTGCTGAAAACTAAGTTTTAGTGGGGGGGGGGGAGTTTTTTACATGCCTTTGGGGATTTAACATTTTTGCAACTGATTCCAAACTTCTACATACAAAGTTTAATATTTTCTTGGTTGCTTCTATCTTGGAAAAGAGCTCTTATACAATTATTCATTCCTGTGACTGTTCAAATCTTCTCTAAGGGACTGAAGAATTGCTGTAGCTTATTGGGAGAAATTGTACCTGGCTTGGAAAGGAGGAGAAACCACACTGGAAAAAAAATAATTTTTACTTACATATTTCTGAGTTTCACTCTGTTAGGATATTTTTTTAGAGAAGCACTAGAGATTTCAATGAGAGGAATAGAACCTGAATGGTTTTATCATTAGGTTGAACTGCATTCTTTGTGAAGGAATATTCTCTGATTTTAAGGTCAAAACATATATCTGTTTTTATCATCTAACATTTGGAATTATTTGGAATTATTCAGGTAATTGCAGTCCTCGTTATATTCGATGTACATCTTATTGCTTTCCTTCAACTTCAGACCTAGCAAAACAGGCTCAAATTCCATTAGCTGCTATCATCGAGCCTTTTGCCAATATTCCAGCAAATGAGGTAAGTGAGAAAACTGTCAAAAATACATTGGTTCATAAATTACATTTTTAGTGATTTTACATGTAAAGAGTATGCATCTATTTATAGCAGAGAAGAATATAATGCATATGTTCATAGCAAAGCAGTATTACAGGAATGAATCAATAAAATCAGTTGTCAAATCCAGTGATTGTTCAATTATCATGGAACAGCTGCAAGAGATTGTGAAAATCTCATGAATTCTCCCATTATTACTGTGAAGTTAATGTACTATTCAGAATATCAGCCTACAATTTATGTGAATAAAACCCTTTAATGTAAAGCTTTACACCTATAACCTTTATTTTATTATATATATATATATATATATATATATATATATATATATATATATATATATATATATAAAAAATAAATACTGGATAAAACAGAGCTATCTTTCTGATTAAATCACTAATCACAAAGGACTGAACATCCATAGTAGTTTAAGTTTTTATTTAGCTGATTAATATTCAGCATGAATCTTACATATGTGAAATACAGTATTACTGTACTATGCATTTATCATTTATAGAAGTCTATATTTTTAGAATCATTTGTGGGTGTGGCTTGATGGTCATGTAACTAGGTAGGAGTGGCTTGCCTGCCATGTGACCAGGTGGAAGGAGTGAAAGCTATATCTTTACTCCAAAGATATAGAATTTTTAGGTTTTTTTAAATTCCATTTTTAATATATTGGACAAAGCATAAGTATTTAGGTAGTTAGAGATATTCATGAAGATTTTTATTGAGTTATGTTGTTTTATTTATACAATTTGAATGGACACACATCTCATGTAAGTGATTCTGGGTAGCTCACAGCTATTAAAAACAACAATCAGCTCAAGTTAAACTAGCATATAAAAAATCAATATCCACATTGTACAAAAATAACCATGATCAGTGGCAAAATCCATCATTGTATCTCACTATATTGCAAAAACTATAAGCTGTAAAATGCCAGATCCCCAGATACAGCTAGAGAGCCATGTATTCCTAAAGGCTGAGAGGGTTGGGACCAATCTACATTCAAGGGGATTATATCTTACATGAGTACTATAGAAGAAAAGACTCACTTCCTGTGTCTCGTCCCCCCTCCCCACAGCCACTGTTTCAAGTCAGGCTCCGTAACTTGCTTCTCCTGGCAATCTTGATGGAATAACTAAGTGTAAATGGAGAGAGCAATCCCTCAAATAAATTGATCCCACATCATATAAAGCCATATATTACCAGCATCTTGAACTGAACCAAGAAGCATAATAACAGACAATGTAGCTTAACAAAGGTATAATATCAACTGATTAAAAAGTACACATAATGCCAACACTGTCACATTTTATGCTAGTTGTAGCATTTGGATGCTCACTAAGAAAAGCACCATGCATTACATTAATTCAAGAGTTGCTTGGGATAAGAGTGGATATGAGCAGGGCCTCCTCATCCAGAAATGGGCACAACTGGCACACAATACAGAGTTGTGCAAAGATTCTCCTGGCCACAGCAGCTATCTGCTGTCTGAGCAGGAGTTGTGAATCCAGGAAAACCCAGATTGCACATGCTACTCCATTAATCTCAGTAGAGACTGTTAGGATTTTTTGGCAGAAATTTATTTATTTATTTATTATTTGGATTTGTATGCCGCCCCTCTCCGAAGACTCGGGGCGGCTCACAACAAGTGAAAAACAATCCAATACAATCCAATTAATTAAAATATTATAAATTTAAGAAAATTCCCTATACTAACATACACACATACAAGCATACCATATACAACTTCAACGTGCCCAGGGGGAGATGTTTAGTTTCCCCATGCCTGACGACAAAGGTGGGTTTTGAGGAGTTTACGGAAGGCAGGAAGAGTAGGGGCAGTCCTGATCTCCGGGGGGAGTTGGTTCCAGAGGGCCGGTGCCGCCACAGAGAAGGCTCTCCCCCTGGGGCCCGCCAAAATTCTTCATATTCACATCCTTGTGAGTTTAGACAGATACAAGCATAATCCACAATTGGTGTAAAGAATCACTTCGCTGTTATATGAAATATAACTCATTGTTATATGAGTTATGTATTTTGGGATTATATTGGAAGTAGTTAGCAAGAAATAAATAAATTAAAATCTCATAAGCATTGAGTAACTGTTAAAAAATCCTCACATTCAGAAAAAATGGAGAAGGAATATTATACTGAAATATTAAGATAAAAAAACCTGTGAATATCATGCTCTTTATTTTACATGCAGGTTTACAAACTAATGATAAATATTTGAGCATAGGTTGGAGTAGGCAAGCTAAACAGAAATATTTTTTTTAGAAGATGATGTTATGGCAACCATCAGAGTTGCCACACATAAAGATATATAACTCTGTAGTTTGGGAAACTGTTGGCAAATATTTTGCTCTTAGGAAATGTGATCTATGATATTGCTTGTTTCCATCCAAGGATATAAAAGTCTGGGGACAGCTGAGGGGTTTTTTTTAAGCATATGAAGAACAAAAATCAGGAACTGATTAGTTCTGGATATTTTGGACAAGATTTTGTCCCAGATGTTACTTACGCAGATGGTTTCAACCTTTGGGTGGGGGGCTATGTGAGTGATAACAAATTCAATCAATAGCCAGATTCAAGACAAGAGAACCTTAATGGGACAACTCCGCCCATAGTAAGGTCATCCAAAGGAACCTATTGAAGAGATACAGATGGAAAACCCAAGTAGGAAAAAAAGTTTGGTATCAGACCTCAAGATCTATTAGCTGTGGAAAGAGCTCTTACTTCCAAGAGTTCAGGTATCTTGGGAACCCATAAATGGATGTGGAATGAGTCCAGAACCAACTGCAGTGGAGCTTATTTTAGAAATTCACTTTCTCAAATCCATATTTTTGGGGCTTGCAATAGCACAAGCTTTATTCTATGAACTAATAGAGGTCTTGTGTCCTTTAAAATAAATATTTTTTTTAAAGAAGAACTTTAAAAGAAGAGTATCAAACCACCAACTGAAACCCTAGTACTGACATTTAGTGATGTCAGTGATACGGTATACTGCTGATGGTAGCTAGTAATTTTGCTTCAGGATCATTCAGGGATGTTGATGCCAATAGTTCACAGTTTCAGAATAGTCATACACAAAAACACATATGGAGAGGGGGAGAGAGAGAGAGGGAGAGAGAGGGAGAGGAGAGAGAGAGAGAGAGAGAGAGAGAGAGAGAGAGAGAGAGAGAGAGAGAGAGAGAGAGAGAGATCCATATATAATATGGCCAAACTCTTAGAGAGTATATTGCAGTGTATGAACAATTCTCTAAGTATCTTAATGGACTGAAATAGTAGCTACAATATACAGACCACTCTTTTCAAGAGTTTGGACTATGCAGTGATAAAATCCGTATCGGCTTCCTAGCAGAACAGGGGGGACCCTGCACCGGTAGCGGAAATGGAGCTGTGTGAACAGCTCTGGTTGACCGGTGTGCATGTCGGAGCAAAATTTGACTGGAAGGGTTGGGAGTGGGAGGCACTGTTCTTCAGTGGTTCTCCTCCTACCTCTCCGGTCGGTCGCAGTCGGTGTTAGTGGGGGGTCAGAGGTCGACCTCTAGGTCTCTCCCTTGTGGAGTTCCTCAGGGGTCGGTCCTCTCCCCCCTGCTATTTAATATCTACATGAAACCACTGGGTGAGATCATCCAAGGGCATGGGGTGAAGTATCATCAATATGCCGATGATACCCAGTTATACATCTCCACCTCATGTCCAGTCAACGAAGCAGTGGAAGTGATGTGCCAGTGCCTGGAGGCTGTTGGGGCCTGGATGGGTGTCAACAAACTCAAACTCAACCCAGACAAGACAGAGTGGCTGTGGGTCTTGCCTCCCAAGGACATGTCCATCTGTCCGTCCATTACCCTGGGGGGAGAATCATTGACCCCCCTCAGAGAGGGTTCGCAACTTGGGCGTCCTCCTCGATCCACAGCTCACATTAGAGAAACATCTTTCAGCTGTGGTGAGGGGGGGGCGTTCGCCCAGGTTCACCTGGTGCACCAGTTGCGACCCTATTTGGACCGGGAGTCACTGCTCACAGTCACTCATGCCCTCAACACCTCGAGGCTCGACTACTGTAACGCTCTCTACATGGGGCTACCTTTGAAAAGTGTTCGGAAACTTCAGATCATGCAGAATGCAGCTGCGAGAGCAATCATGGGCTTTCCCAAATGTGCCCATGTTACACCAACACTCCGCAGTCTGCATTGTTTGCCGATCAGTTTCCGGTCACAATTCAAAGTGTTGGTTATGACCTATAAAGCCCTTCATGGCACTGGACCAGATTATCTCAGGGACCGCCTTCTGCTGCACGAATCCCAGCGACCAGTTAGGTCCCACAGAGTGGGTCTTCTCTGGGTCCATCAACTAAACAATGCTGCTTGGCGGGACCCAGGGGAAGAGCCTTCTCTGTGGCAGCCCCAGCCCTCTGGAACCAACTCCCCCCAGAGATTAGAATTGCCCCCACCCTCCTTGCCTTTCGTAAGCTACTTAAAACCTACCTCTGCCGCCAGGCATGGGGGAATTGAGATACTCCTTCCCCCCATGCCTTTACAATTTTATGCATGGTATGTCTGTATGTATGTTTGGTTTTTTATAATAATGGGTTTTTAATTGTTTTTAGTATTGGATTATTATTATATGCTGTCATATTATTGCTGTTAGCTACCCCGAGTCTCTGGAGAGGGGCGGCATACAAATCCAATAAATAAAATAAATAAAATCTCGTGAGAGGCCATGTGCACGAGAGAGAGTTTGGTGATTTTTTGCTTCCATGCATGCATGGAGACAAAAAAAAACCCATTGAAATCTCGCACACCCGTGTGTCTTCTTGCAAGATTTGCTTCCTGAGCATGCGCAGAAGCCAAATCTTACTCTCATGTGCACATATCAGCACCGGTAGCAATGGTAAGTTGGAACCCCCACCTGAAAAAAAATGTATAGATATATAATGATGATGTCCAGGCAGAATGTTCAATCTTAAAACGTTAAGTTTCAGACTGGCATCTGGTAGTCCTCATCATAGTTCCCTCTAAGCTGAGCAGTGAACAATCGCTCACTTAAAAATCATCATCAACTCAGAGTTTTCCAAACCTGCCCAGAAGCCGAGAGGGAAAGAGTGAGAGGGAAGGAGAGAGAGAGGAAGAGAGAGAAACAGATAGAAAAAAGAGAGGAAGGAAAAGAGAAAGAAAAAGAATGGGAGTAAGGAAGAGAGAAAGAAAATCAAAATCTACTTTGAAACTAGCTCAACTATTTAAGTGGCATTTTATTTATTTATTTATTTATTATTTGGATTTGTATGCCGCCCCTCTCCGAAAACTCGGGGCGGCATACAAATTGATATTGATAGAGTTGCCCTATTATGAGCTCACTGTTATAGACACACAGTACCGTATTTTATTTTGAAATTCTCTGAGGCAAAACAGGGTGGGTTTTTTATTTGTTTGTTTGTTTGTTTGTTTATTTATTTATTTATTTATTTATTATTTCTGTGCCGCCCAGTCCCGAAGGGACTGCCGCTCAGACACTATACTTTTCCGCCCACTAATTTTCCCCCAAAAAATTAGAGAGAACACTGGTCCTCATAGTTCACCAAAATTTAGAACTGGAGTCCCCTTATATTAATCTATCTATCTATCTATCTATCTATCTATCTATCTATCTATCTATCTATCTATCTATCTATTTTGTCCAATACACAATGAGAATTTTAGTGGGGAGATATATATATATATATATATATATATATATATATATATATATATATATATATATATATATGCACACACACATAGTAAAATACATGATGAAGGTTATAGAGGAGATACTCCTAGTAAAATATATCTAAGAAAGAATAGAAAAGAAGATATAGTAATAGAACATATCACTGAAAGAATAGAAAAAGAGATATAGGAATAGAAGAAAGGTATAGGAGATATAGGAGAGCAATAGGACAGGGGACGGAAGGCACTCTAGTGCACTTGTACTCGCCTCTTACTGACCTCTTAGGAATCTGGATAGGTCAACTGTAGATAATCTAAGGGTAAAGTGTTGGGGTTTGGGGATGACACTATGGAGTCCGGTAATGAGTTCCACGCTTCAACAACTCAGTTACTGAAGTCATATTTTTTACAGTCAAGTTTGGAGCGATTAATATTAAGCACCATATAATTGCTCAGTGCCTCCTCAGCATCTTAGCTACTTTTCTTCCCATTCATCACCCATCAGCTGGTTAGATCAGACCTCATTTATTTATCCGGTATCGACCACAATTGTTAAATAGATATATTTTTTTCTAATAAATATTAAAAAGTCATTTTGAAATTAAATGGCATGGGAAATAATACATAATTGTCATTTAATATAGTTATAGTATTTGCTATAAGGAAAACAAACAGGAATTTTAATGCTTTTAAAAATGAACATGTAGGATGCATATCTTAGTTTAATTGGATAATCCTACATTTGTTAAAGTTTTATTTGGTAATTTATGATTGTGGACAGTTTGAAAACACTGGTTTAGAAGAATTGGAAAGGTACTGAACTTTAAAAATATTCTAGGCTTTACTATGTTTCTAATAGATTTCTTCAGTAGACAATGTTCAACTTTATGCACATTAGTTGGCTGTCACATGCTAACATCTTACCTACCACACTCAATCTATTACTGTTTCTTTGAAGAGAGATTTCACAGGGACTAATTCTCTATGGTAACAGAGTTGTTATTCCAGCTGAGATGCAACAAGAAATACTGGGTATATATCATTTAGGCAGCTCCAAATGCACAGAAAGGGCAAGAATATCTCTTTTTTGGCTATAGATGAGTTAAAATCTTGAACAGATTACAGTAGGTTTTGTTTCCCCCCCACAAAACTAACTTTCTCATCAGAAGAAAAATGTGATAATTACAACAATGCCAGCGAGAACCTGGAAGATAATTAAAGCTGATGTTTTTGATATAGGAGGTTGTAATTATTTAGTTGTCATGGACTGCATTTTTCATGTATCCATAGATTGCAAGTATCAGCAGGTTTAAAAACCAGGACTATAGGCAATGAACAATAATATAAATAATGGGGTTATAAAAATAAACATTTAAATGATAAGTGGATGAGACTTTTCTGAGGGATAGAAGACATCCAAGGCCATGGGGTGAGTTACCATCAGTACGCTGACGACACTCAGCCGTACATCTCTACCCCATGTCCACTCAGCGAAGCAGTGGAAGTAATGTGCCGGTGTCTGGGGGCTGTCAGGGTCTGGATGGGTGCCAACAGGCTCAGACTCAATCCAGACAAGATGGAGTGGCTGTGGGTACTGCCTCCCAAGGACACGTCCATCTGTCCGTCCATCACCCTGGGGGGGGAAATTATTGACTTCCTCAAAGAGGGTTCTCAACTTGGGCGTCCTCCTCGATCCACAGCTAACTTTAGAACATCATCCTTCAGCTGTGGCGAGGGGGGCGTTTGCCCGGGTTTGCCTGGTGCACCAGTTGCGGCCCTATTTGGACAGGGAGTCTTTGCTCATGGTCACTCATGCCCTTATAACCTTGAGGTTCGACTACTGCAATGCTTTCTACATGGGGCTACCTTTGAAGAGTGTTCAGAAACTTCAACTTGTCCAAAATGCAGCAGCGGGAGCAGTCTTGGGCTTTCCAAGAAATGCTAACATCTCGCCATCACTCCGTGGTCTGCATTGGCTACCGATCAGTTTCCGGGCACAATTCAAAGTGTTGGTTATGACCTATAAAGCCCTACATGGCACAGGACCAGATTATCTCTGCCGCACGAATCCCAGTGACTGGTGAGGTCCCACAGAGTTGGCCTCCTTAAGGTCCCGTCGACCAAACAATGTCATCTGGTGGGACCTAGGGGAAGAGCCTTCTCTGTGGGAGCCCCGACCCTCTGGAATCAGCTCCCCCCAGAGATTTGCACTGCTCCCACCCTCCTTGCCTTCCAAAAGAGCTTAAAAACTTATCTTTGCTGCTAGGCTTGGGACTTTTAGATCTTCCCCTTGACCACTGAATGCTTTAACTATGATTGTTGAATGATTGGTCAATAAGTTTTCTTTTAATTGTTTTTAAATTGTAGTATTAATTGGATTTACATTATTGTTCTGTTTTTATATATGCTGTGAGCCTCCCCGAGTCCTTGGAGAGGGGAGGCATAGAAATCCAATTAAATAAATAAAATAAAATAAATAAATTTGTGCCTAGTCCATAAGAACTTCTAGAGATGGCTTGTGATATGGCTTGTAACCAACAGACAAAAATTCCACAACTGAGTTATACCTCCAACCCCCAGAAGAGTTATTGTTCTCAAGTGAATTCTAGAACAGAATGATCTGAAACTCTACACATTGTAGAAATTAGTTTATGTATATTATTTATTATTGTCAGATTGCTGTTCAAATACTGTTAGAGGTGATTGGAGATCTGTACTACAGCATTATAGAAAGCATTAAGATTTATTTTTGAGGTTACAGACAATTTGTGTCTTAAACAAAGGAAAGTAAGCACTGAGAAGCACAGCCTTCTAGGAAAAGTACAACCTTAACTAGAAACCATAAGGCTGTTTATAAAGATCAGGGGAAACTGGAAAAATATGAAGCTGTGCATTACAGAATTTACTGTAGAATTCTTGTAGCCAATGAACACACCTTTTTCTCTTTGGTTGACCGCATTGTCCAGGCCTTACCCTCCACTGCCTGTTTGACTACTGATGCAATAAACCTCAACTGGGACAATGGCTTTAGGATACATGCATACTTTGGGGGAAATAAGTGAGACAATAGAATACACATTAAGAGATATATGTGATCTAACAATTATATGCTGTTTTATTATTGCTGTTAGCCGCCCTGAGTCTGCGGAGAGGGGCGGCATACTAATCCAATCAATCAATCAATAAATCAATAAATTAATAAATTAATAAATTAAATTAATAAATTAAATTAATAAATTAAATTAATAAATTAAATTAATAAATTAATAAATTAATAATTAATAAACAATAAACTAATAAACTAATAAACTAATAAACTAATAAACTAATAAACTAATAAACTAATAAACTAATAAACTAATAAACTAATAAACTAATAAATTAATAAATTAATAAATTAATAAATTAATAAATTAATAAATTAATAAATCAAGGCCCATTATAAATTCATGCACCTGGGCATGCAGGGACTCTTCTCCAATTGGATAGAAATAATGATTGAAATATTGTAATATTGAAATATTGTAATATTGATTGAAAGGAGGCAGTAAAAAGCGGAACAAATGTGTACATAAAATTAATAACCAGTACAATTTTTATACTGACTGTAATAGCCGTAAGAAAGTTCTTTTCTTTTAGAGATAATGTGTTTAATGGACTGAAATAGTTTAATTTAAATATCTTTTTTCAATTTTTTCAATTTTTTCTTTTTTGTTTGTTTTGTGTTAATATTTGTTTGTATGTTATATTTATGTATATTTTTGTGTATTGTTCTTTTTTAATGTTTATGTTTCATTAAAAGAATTTTTTTTTACAAAAATATATAGAATTCTGGGATTAAATTGAACTTTTTAATTTTATATTTCACTGTTTTGCCCCTGTCAATTTCTTCTCCATTTGGACAATTCAAGTTGTTTTTCTTTTCTGTGATGTGTGAGGAATATTCATAAGTTCCTTTTCCTTTCCCCTTTCTTTTCCATGTCCCTTCATTTCCCCCCTCCCCTCTCCTCTCTTCTCCTCTCCTTTCCTTTCCTTAAGCAATGTAATTGTTTGACAGAATATATTTTTAGAAAACTATTGCTTTAGCAACAGATCATAGAAACAAAAGCCAATGGTTAACATGTTTGTCCAAGCACTTTGCACGTTGCTTTTCGGAATGTATTAATAATAGCCAGAGCTGGATAAACTAGATGATCTTTGTTTAACATTTAATGCTGCGTGTTATTATTACCTTGGATAGATTATCTTATTTTATAATTTTAGAAGTTTCCCTGTTTTCTCCATCTTTTAAATTTTTGCAGTGTCTAGAAAAAAATAGGTTATTTCAATAAATGTTTTATAGTAAATTAATATACAGTGTTCCCTCGATTTCCGTGGGGGATGTGTTCCGAGACCGCCCGCGAAAGTCGAATTTCTGCGAAGTAGAGATGTGGAAGTAAATACACTATTTTTGGCTATGAATAGTATCACAAGCCTTCCCTTAACACTTTAAACCCCTAAACTGCAATTTCTCATTCCCTTAGCAACCATTTAGATTATTACTCACCATGTTTATTTATTAAAGTTTATTAAAAAAAATATTTATTAAAGGTGGACGAAAGTTTGGCGATGACGTATGATGTCATCAGGCGGGGAAAACCGTGATACAGGGAAAAAACCCGCAAAGTATTTTTTAATTAATATTTTTGAAAAAACGTGGTATAGCTGTTTTGCGAAGTTCGAACCCGCGAAAATCGAGAGACCACTGTACAGTGATACCTCTACTTAATAACTTAATTCGTTCCGTGACCAGGTTCTTAAGTAGAAATGTTCTTAAGTAGAAGCAATTTTTCCCATAGGAATCAATGTAAAAGCAAATAATGTGTGCAAACCCATTAGGAAAGAAATAAAAGCTCGGAATTTGGGTGGGAGGAGGAAGAAGTCCACGGAGAGGGGCGGCATACAAATCTAATTAATTTAATTTAATTAATTAAGAAAAGGAGAACAGTCACTGCTGAAGGAAGAAGGGGAGGGGAGGGGAATAAAAAAAATCCAAAACTTTAAGGCTTAAAAAAACAAAAAGAGGGACTCTGAGACAGCGAGGAGGAGCACATGCCTCCCATACACCCGGCACGAGCTGCTTCCCATACATTGCGTCAGAGAGAGAAACCCAGGGGGAATGGCAGGAAACTGGCTGGGCCTTCATGGCGATTCTGTGGCAGGGATACTTTTAAAAAAAACCAATAATTTTTAAGAAAATTTATTCCCTCCTGTTATGGCAGGATTGGGCATTTCACAAGTCTCATGCAGTCCCTAGCATGTCTTGATGCTCTGTTAAGTGTCATCTTGCCGTAGAAATTTATAATGTGTATGAACTAACCATTTGTCTGAAATGATACACAGTCTCCTGCTTGAGCAGGGTGTTGGACTGCAAGATCAAGGTCCCTTCCAACTCTGTTTCCCTGTTATAGCACTAAATTGGCATTGTTATTAGTAAAATAATTGTATTGTAATACATTGCATTTGCTCTTTTTTGCTGGGCATGTCACTGTCAGGTTCCTCATTGGAGCTTGGCAATAAACCATAGATTTTCTATCATTTCTTATCAGCTTGACTTGGGATAAATCTGAATCATCTTCCATAAATCACAGTACTGTCCTGTTTTTACTAACAAGGAGCAAAGGAGAATTTGATTGTAGAATTTTAGAGCTTTGAAGTCTCAAAATGACACTAGAATGATTTCTAGAATGGATCAATGAAGCACATAAAAGTTTTCCTTTTCTCCTCTTTCATTCTTGGAAATTAGTGAATGTGGTACATTCATCAAAAACTAAATACCGTATTTTTCAGAGTATAAGACGCACTGGAGTATAAGACACACCTTAGTTTTTGTGAAGAAAAATAGGAGAAAAAAATCTGCTTACCAGATGTTTATCTGGCTAGCGTCTTTAGCCAGCACATTATTTTATCCCCTCATTCACCTTCAACTGCAACAACACACGAGTACGACTAAATGTCAACCGCTCCAAACTTGACTGCAAAAAATACGACTTCAGCAACAGAGTAATCAGTGCCTGGAATGCACTACCTGATTCTGTGGTTTCTACTCCTAACCCCAAAACCTTTAACCTTAGACTATCTACAATTGACCTCTCCCCCTTTCTAAGAGGTCTGTAAGGGGCAATGCATGAGCGCATCACTGTGCCTACCGTCCCTATCCTATTGTCTTCTTTTGTTACTTTTTATCATTACTTATCTAATGTTTTATTTATACAAATTATCACCCTATGTTTGACAAAATAAATAAATAAAATAAAATAAATTAGGGCTTTTAAAAAACTTTATTCGGAGAGAGTAACAATGAAAGAGCTTGCAAGCCAGTAAGAGCTGGGAATATCATTAGCACCTGGAAAGAAACATTTGGAGCAAATAGAGCAATGGCAAAAAAAATTTGCAAAGACTTAGGGCTTGGAAAACATTCTTCACAGAGAATGAAAGAGCTTGTTAGTGCCTGGTTAGAGCTGGAAAAAACTTATTTGGAGCAGGTTAGAGCAATGAAAAAAACCTTGGAAAGTCTTAGGGCTTGGAAAACATTCTTTGCAGAGAGTAACAATGAAAGAGCTTGCAAGCTGGTAAGAGCTAGGAACGTTGTTAGCACCTGGTTAGGGCTGGAAAGAAACATTTGGAACAAGTAGAGAATGAAAAAAAAAACCCTACAAAGACAGGGTTTGAAAAAAAATCTTCGCAGAGAGAAACTATGAAAGAGCCTGCAAGCTTAACAGCTAGTTAGGGCTGGGGGTGGGGGAGAAGCTACATTCAGAATACAAGACGCACCCAAATTATCAGCCTCTTTTAGAGAGGAAAAATGTGTGTCTTATATTCTGAAAAATGCGGTACTTATTTTCCAGGGTTCACAAGAGCAGTTTATAAAAGAAGCAATGCCTAGATACATCAGATACTACAGTAGTCCCTCGCTCTATCGCGCTTCACCTGCCGCGGCTTCACTTCATCGCGGGTTTTGAAGTCAGCTTCATTTGAATGATTTTACCACACAAACAAGCGCTAGAATCCCCCAGCGGGACTCCCAAATGATAAGCGGGGCGGGGACTGAGCTCCGGCGGAGGCCCGTCCCCTCGTTCAATCCCCCTCGCCAGTGCCGAAAGGAAAAAAAAGAAAGGAACGCGACGCGGCGGGGATTTCCAGACTGGGCTCGAGGGCGGAAGAGGAAGTGCTCGAGGGCGGAAGAGAGAGAGAGAGAAAAAAAGAAACAGCCGGGGCAGCTCACCAGGGACTTTACAGCCGGGGCAAGGCAAAAAACACAACATTTGGCCGAACTTCTGCAAAGAACAGAGTAAGTAGTAGTGGGGGGGGAAGGTTAGCCGGCCGTTGCTCGCCTCCAGGCATCCGGAGCTGGTGGGAAGGAGGATAAATTCCCCATCGCGGATTTCACCTGTCGCGGCAAGGTCTGGAACGTAACTCCCGCGATAGGTGAGGGACTACTGTATCTCTATGTATGATCTTCTAAATGCCAGTAATCTAAATGTCAGTTCAGTGCTAAGTGAAAGCTATGAAAGGCAGAAGACTAGCAGGGAAAAAAAGCACTGCACAGTCAATTATTTCCATGACATTCTAGCAACAAAGTTAGAACTGCTGTTATGATGTTATGGCAATGTACCGTATGTTTTGCATATTAGCTTCTTATTTTTTTCTTTCCAGTTCGTTAGTTCTGATTGCTTCTGCTCTTTGACATTTTGGAAATTCGTTGTCTAGTAGAGGCTTTTGATTACCATGATTTGATATTTGTGTTTTTATCATTGGTTAATCCTGACTACTGACTTTCCCTTGATAAACAGCACCACCCAACTTCCCTATAACAATCAACACTTTCAAAGTAAAGAAAGTCATTGGGATTCATATGTAACTAAGCACACCCTGCTTAGTTACTATAGTTATTAGAATGACATCTGAATATGTCATACTTTGGCTGAAGGAGACTGGAACTAGAGCTGGTACTCTCAAAATTAATGAACTTCTATAAGATGGCAGGATAATTGTTGAAAATGAATTTTATTATTTATTTATTAAACGTCTGTGTGCCAACCTTCCATCATTCAAAACCAACCCCTATCATCCCAAACTATATGCACGCCTTTTCCTTCCTCAATATCAACCACTACCGATCTTAAATACAAGCTAATTAAGGCAAGAAGCATTGTAAACAAAATACCCAAACTCCTCTTTCTAAAAACTGTTAAATTAATTATACAGTGGTACCTCTACTTAAGAAAGCCTTTACTTAGGAACTTTTCTAGATAAGAACTGGGTGTTCAAGATTTTTTTGCCTCTACTTAAGAACCATTTTTTACTTAAGAACCCAAATCCGGAAAAATTTCCCAGGAAATTTGAGAGCAGCACGAAGGCCTGGCCAGTTTCCTGCCATTCCCCCTTTAATCCTGGCCATCTCGGGCTTTTCTGGGCTGCCAGAGGTGCCTTTCTGTGGCGCTTAAAGAGGCTTTGGCAACCCAGAGTGAACAGAGGGAGGTGTGTGCTCCTCCTCGACGCCTCAGGTCCCTCCCTTTTTTTTAAAACCTTAAAGTTTTGGATTTTTTAAAAATTCCCCTTACATTACCTTCTTCCTTCAACAGTGACTGTCCTCCTCCTCTTCTTCCTCCTCCTTCTCCCATCCAAATTCCGAGCTTTTATTTCTTTCCTAATGGGTTCGCACTCATTATTTGCTTTTACGTTGATTCCTGTGGGAAAAATTGCTTCTACTTAAGAACATTTCTACTTAAGAACCTGGTCATGGAACGAATTAAGTTCTTAAGTATTTGTCTGCGAAGCATGGCTGAATGTATCCCTCCCTGACTCCATTATTAAAGTAAGAGACTATTATGTTTACCAGTCCTATTGCAAAACCTGCAGAAGAGGTGGAGTTGCCATCTTCTATTAAAAAGTCACTAAATCTAAAAAAAAAAGCAAGTTATATATGAACTCGGTCTACCAGAAACCATTGTCTGTGAGCTGCCCTTAAATATCATAACTTTGCTTCCTACTATGTTATAGAACCCCCAATTACAATATCACATGTGCAAACAAATTAACCTCACTACTTACGTGGGCAGCCTCCTACCCATACCCTCTTATTTTTCTTGGTGATCTTAACCTACCTTATAACAACTAGACACTAAATGAATGTACAACTAAACCCATACATTCAACATTCAAATAATGTTTCTATTTTACTGGTATCATGTATATAAACATTGTTATATTTTTAAATACCACCAATATATACTTAACAAAACAATAAATAAAATAAATAATAAAATAAAAAAAATTCTTTAAGGGGCGTGCATAAGCACACCAGGGTGCCTACCGTCCCTGTCCTTCCTATCCTATTGTCCTCATTTATCTGTATTTACTTTGTTTATGTTTATGTTTACACTTATACCTTCTACCTTGTACATGTTTGATAAACAAATATAATAAAAATTAAAAATATTTGCTTCCACTAGGTCATTCTAATTAATGTGTCAAAATTTTAAACAATACACTAAATAATTTCATGAAATAACAATATCACCCACACTTTTTCTTTATCAACAGTCTAGAAAAATCACAAAAATCTGGGATAGCAACATTATATATCATAGCATTTAATTGCCAGTTGCTTTGTTAGTAGTTTTGGTCTTCATTGGGAACAAATATTGAATTAATTAGTGTTCATACTGAATATGTTTTTCAGTTATAAACCTTAGCACATTACTTTATTGGTTTTTCTCAGTTTCATTGGTTTTATATTTTAGCATTTATGGCAATTGTTTTGGTACTGCAATCAGCACAAATCTGTTGCTTATTATGAGTGTTGTATCTCTTTGGGGCACAGTGACCTCTACAGATAGCATGGAGCACAAATAAAGTTTTGCTCAGGTGACTCATTATCTTATCTTGTAGGCAGTTATAGATGAAATTATACCCATATGAACTTCTCAGATTTATTTTAGATAAATGGAATAAAATATTGTGTTTAAAAATAATAAAATTAGTGCATATCTAATGCTAGATCAGATATTAAAAAAACAAGCTCTGTATTGTTTTCACTATGATATGAATTAATAAGCATGTTTAGAAAATGAATGGCCATAAAATAAATAATTGAAATTGTTGGAAAAGTTGTAGTAAACAATGCTAATTCAAAATTATAGAGGCATTGAATTTTTTTTAAAAAAAGGAATGACTTTTCAGGCAACAAGAATTTTCTCTAACCACTATAGTAATTTTTTGAAGAATGTGGATTTGATATGAATAACAGAATTCCAGAGGAAACAGTATGCAACAACATGTATTTCCTTTGAAATGTATTGTTTTGAGGATAGATTTTTTTTTTTGCAATTTTTAGCATTTTAGATAATTTGTATATATAAAGTAAATAAAATTAAGTAGTTGATGAAGTAGTTCTGATCATGGTAGTGTAAGAGGTCCTCCCTGCCAAAGTATTAGTTTTAATTATATTTCAGTTGTAATATTTCTTTGTAATAACTGTATTTAAATTCGGTACTGCTGACGATTAAAAAGTTAAGACCATTCTTAAAAACACTCAGTATAAAACAAAAATATTTTGTTGCTAACTTAAGTTTTTTATGGGCATCAGAATAAGTACAAAGATAACCTTTCAACTTCTAATAAGAAATCATTAGAAAAATCTATTTTGTTTTGATTTTATTCATTCTGTCTCTAGTGACATGTTAGATACAAGCAAGCAGATTAATATATCTGCAGCCTGTTAACCCCAACCAATAACTTTTATGAGCATTTCTTTTGAACTTGCTGATTTGAAGAAATAATTCATGGAAGATAAATTGTTCACAAATTATTTTTCTTAACATAGCCATGTTTCAATGCAAAATACTTTCATTGAAAGAAAAAGTAGATTAAATAATATAATGTTCATAAATCAAAGCAAATAAATAATTGTGTTAATGACAACACCATTTAATATGCTGTGACCAAACTACTGGCTTATTGGACACAGTCCACCTCAAACAGTCCAGTTTCATGTATTTTTATTCAAAATAATTCTTGCTGAGTTTAAAAGACTTTAGTCCTTACCCTGTGAGTTTTGGTAGAAGGAATTACGTATGCATGTTTATCTTTTTTGTTAAATGCTATAGATTTTGAAGAATTTTGATGTTCAAAATTGACTATTCAAACCAATTTGAAAATTAACTTTGTGTCTCCTACTTTGAGATAATAACTTATAGTTGCTGCTGCATCATTTATCTATTGTGGTCATCTCAGTTGGTGCACTTATCTTTAATCTGGTATGTAGGAGAGACACGCATCCCTTCATACAGAAGTGTGTTGTATGTCTCATGATTAACAGTCTAAATGAGAGGGAAAAGAATTTTAATAATCCACCCCTTGGCTGACTCAAATTAATCTATTGAAGTATTTTTATTGTTCCTTGTACATACAGTGTAACGTTGTGCATATAATTAAAGTTCATATTGACAAAATATTTAGGAGCCATTGTGATACAGTGGTTAGAATGCAGTATTGCAGGATTTTATTTATATATTTTTATTTATTTTATTTATTTATTTTGTCCAATACATAATAATACACAATGAAGGTTATAGAGGATACACTCCAAGTAAAATATATCAAAGGAAGAAGAGAAGAGAAAATATAGGAATAAAATATATCAATAAGAGAATAGAAGAAAATATATAGGGATAGAAGAAAAGATATAGTAGATATAGGAAAGACAATAAGACAGGGGATGGAAGGCACACTAGTGCGCTTAGGCACGCCCCTTACTGACCTCTTAGGAATCTGGAGAGGTCAACCGTGGATAGTCTAAGGATAAAATGTTGGGGGTTAGGGGAGGACACTATGGAGTCTGGTAATGACTTCCATGCTTCGACAACTCGATTATTAAGTCGTACTTTTTACAGTCAAGTTTGGAGCGGTTAATATTAAACTTGAATCTGTTGTGTGCTCTTGTATTATTGTGATTGAAGCTGAAGTAGTTCAATCATGACTGGTTCAAGGTTTATTCAGTTTTCCATCTTTCCAAGGTTGGTTAAAAAAACCCCAAATTTGTGGGGGCAATATGCTGAAATTTGTAAACTTCTCAGAGAGTGCTGTAAAACTCTATGAGGTGGCATATAAAATGTAAGTGCAGTGGCTATTGCTATTTATATATTCATAAGTACATTGCACATTCTTAGTAGAAAGCTTGTCATTACTATGGTAATTATTTCCGAATAAATGTTATACTATGCAATTATATACAATTAGTTGCTCTAATTTTTGTTTACAGTGGATAGATTCAGCCCAAAATTAAGTACTTGCAAATCCCATTCATTTTAGTGGGAAAGATTTGTACTGAACTCTCCCATAAGAAAAAGCTTGAGTGATATATGTTTAGTGAACTAGTTTGTATTAGTTAAGGATAATATAATTTTTAAAAGCTACTTTTACATTGTGAAATAATGATGCATGCAATTAATCAACAACAACAGTACAGTAAATTACAAAACATTCAAAGTACTATACGAAGGGAGCCCACAGAATTAGAATTCATTTTTAAAAACTGGTAGTTTAGAAGCTCCAACATATCAATGTGAAACCAGTGATCCTTCAAGTTTAATTATTTATAGCCGGGGTACTGACTTATTAACCATTTTCTTTAAATCTCTGCAGACACCACTTTATTTGGTAAACCATGGGGAAAATGGACCAATTCGATGCAATCGATGCAAAGCTTACATGTGTCCTTTCATGCAGTTCATAGAGGGAGGAAGGAAATATCAGTGTGGATTTTGTAATTGCGTGAATGATGGTGAGTAGCATTGGTTTTCTGGATGTTGTTTTTGAAATGATAGAAAACTCATTCTCCAAAGAAATTTTAATTTAGTTAATTTTAAAAAAAAGACACCTAGAAGATTTTTTTCACTTTATTCCAACTCGACATACTGTTTCTTTAAAAAAATGTGTCACATGTGGAAATTTCATGTAGTGTAGATGAATGTGTGTATCTTAGTTCTATTTATTACTTGTTCAAATACAGGCCGGACAATATATTTCAAGATTCTTAATTTGGATTGATGAATTGAATACAGGGTTGGGCGTGATAACATAATATTTTCTAATTCTCTGGTTCCAGACCAGGGGTGTCAAACTCAAGGCCCATGGGCAGGATCCAGCCTGTGGGGCCATCATGGAAAATGTAAGGGACCGTACTGCATCACTTTGTCCCAGTCTGTTGTGGTTAGCTCTGGCCCAGCTCCTGCCCCAAGGACTGTGGATGTGGGGGAGACAACCACATGCTGCAGGCCTTTTTTCCCCCAGTGGAATCTACTGATGAAGGCTCCTCTGACCAAGAAGACATGAGTGATAGGGAGGAGGAGAGTGTGGCAGACAGCTCAGAAGGAGATCAATTATCTAGCTCCTCCTTGGATTCAGAACAAGAGTTAATGATACAGCCACGCATGCGGAGAGCGATGCATAGGCAGCAACAACTGAGAGATTATTATCAAAGAAAATGAGGCCACCTGTGGTTGGGTGGGGCTGTGGTAATTAGTGGGGCTGCTATAAATAGCAGCCTGTGGGTTTGGCCATTGTGGAGGATTATCTGATCCTTGTGTTTCGTGCCTGCTTTGCTGACTTTGACCTTTGTGTGCTGATTTTTCCCTGCTTTGAAACTAAACCAGGGCAAAGTGTGTTTCACTTTGTGAAAGAAGAAGGACTGTGAATTGCCTCACAGCTGCAAGCTAAGTATCACAGAACTGATAAGGGACTTGTACAAATTACCAATTTGTTTGGAGACAAGTGCTCTTTGCTATACAAAAAGAGTGCTTCGTTTATTTGCATTTTCGGTATAAAGAACATTGTTTTGAATTTTCAAACGTGTGTGTGTCTGAAATTGTATCTGTGCATTTTCGGGAGGATTCTAGCAGAGAGCCCGACAGAACACAGTCTATCTGCATTGCTTCGGCCCAGTCTACCCAGTATGAAGGGGAAACATCAGGCCAGCTTGGTTTCGATCTGGTCTACCTAATGCGAAGAGGAAACATTCCAGGAGTTTGGGGAATGGCATCAAGCTGGCCACACCCACCCAGCCAGCCATGCCCAGTGAGTGGCATCAAGCTGGCCACACCCACCCAGCCAGCCATGCCCAGTGAGTGGCATCAAGCTGGCCACACCCACCCAGCCAGCCATGCCCAGTGAGTGGCATCAAGCTGGCCACACCCACCCAGCCAGCCATGCCCAGTGAGTGGCATCAAGCTGGCCACACCCACCCAGCCAGCCATGCCCAGTGAGTGGCATCAAGCTGGCCACACCCACCCAGCCAGTCACACCTGTCCAGCATCCCAACGTCAACCACAACCCTGATGTGGCCCTCAATGAATTTGGGTTTGACACCCGTGTTCCAGAGAATGAAGGAATGATCAGTTTAAAAAGACCAAAGAAAATGAAGATTAGATGTTCATGCTAATTTTCTACTCATGTAAGAGCCATTGGAAAATTCTGCTAAACTTTCTTCAGTCTCTGCCCCATTCTGTTCTCAGCATCTTTTTATTCCTATTCTAATATGAAAATGCATATTATAGTCAAATCTTAAGCCTGACTTTCCAAATGTGTACTTTTTGCGGAATACCAAAAGACATGTAGGTATAAAATTGCAATCCTGAATATGCAGAATCTGCATTCTGCCAGGACGAATTTGTATTTTGCTTAAATATTTTATTCCAGAATACACTGAAATTTTGAATTTGTCCATTGAAAAGATTCCAGCATGCTCCTTCATGCATTGCCTGATTGAAAGTAGACTTCTCAAAGCCTTGTATTACCCTAGCAATTGAAAATGGGCAATAGAGTCGCTCAATCTTTGCTTTAGTAATTATGAGGAAATATTTCATGTTGAAAAGACAAAACACAAAACAGCTTATCTGTTGTTTTCTATAAGGATAGATTAGAACAAAAGCCAAACTACTGAAGTTTGCATATGATATAATAGTGATTGGACTCATTCGAGACAATGATGAATCCGCATACAGACGGGAAGTTAAACAACTATCCTTGTGGTGTGACCAGAACAATCTAGAACTGAACACACTCAAAACCGTAGAAATGGTGGTAGACTTTAGGAGAAACCCTTCCACCCTTCTACCTCTCACAATACTAGACAACACAGTATCAACTGTAGAGACCTTCAAATTTCTAGGTTCTATCATATCTCAAGACCTAAAATGGTCACCTAACATCAAAAACATCATCAAAAAAGCGCAACAAAGAATGTTCTTTCTGCGCCAGCTCAGGAAGTTCAAACTGCCCAAGGAGCTGCTGATTCAGTTCTACAGAGGAATCATTGAGTCTGTCATCTGCTCCTCTATAACTGTCTGGTTTGGTGCTGCAACCCAACAGGACCGACACAGACTTCAGAAGATAATCAGAACTGCAGAAAAAACAATTGCTGCCAAACTGCCTTCCATTCAGGACCTGTATACTGCACGAGTCAAAAAGAGGGCGGTGAAAATATTTACTGACCCTTTGCATCCTGGACATAAACTGTTTCAACTCCTATCCTCAAAACGTCGCTACAGAGCACCAAGACAACTAGACATAAGAACAGTTTTTCCCCGAACGCCATCACTCTACTAAACAAATAATTCCCTCAACACTGTCAGACTTTTTACTAAATCTGCACTTCTTATTCTACTAGTTTTTCTCATCATTCCTATCATCCTTTTCCTCCCACTTAGGACTCTATGACTGTAAATTGTTGCTTGTATCCTAAGATTTTTATTAATATTGATTGTTTCTTCATTGCTTATTTGACCCCTACGACAATCATTAAGTGTTGTACCACATGATTCTTGACAAATGTATCTTTTTTTAAATGTACGCTGAGAGCATATGCACCAAGACAAATTCCTTGTGTGTCCAATCACACTTGGCCAATAAAATTATATTCTATTCAAAGCTAAGCTTGAAACTTTTGTAGTAAGGCTTCCCCTAAGATGTATAGATACTGTACATGTACAAGGTATGCTCAACAAAGATGAACAGCAACAACAGATCATCTTTCTTTAGAAAAGAAAGACTTTTCTGTAGGATTACTTCAGTAAATAATAGCTGATTCTATACTGTGTAAAATAGGGCAAACTGTTTTCCATATAGATTTAACTACATTTTTGAACCACTTAGAAAAAAAAAATTAAGGACTTTGCCTTACTTTATGTCAGAATACTACCATGGTTAAAACATCCATTAATTTTACTAGGCTTGGAGTTGCTTTGAACAGTAGATGCCATGCCATATTTGTCCAAGTACAACTCCATGTGACTCATAAATACAAGTTCCTGAACTTCTGGCCGAGTCCCAAAGCTTTGCCAGATGCTTGCATCTAGTTGGATTTCCTCAGCTGGATCAAAGTGTCACAGAGCTTTCCCTAATACAGTAATCTTTTCAGCTGTGAAACATGAACCTTAAAAGACTTATGCCAACTCTTATTTGCCTCAAAGCTTAATCTGTAGAAAGAAAGAGAAGGCAGTTGGCTGCTGGGGCTGTTTATTCAGCAGAAAGTTCTCACAAATATATGTAGCAGTGAGATATCAAACATTTAGACTGTTTAGATTGATATTGCCATTTAAAAACAGTCGCTTGCAAGCCTGCGATATTATTTTTATTGTGCTATTTTTTAATATTATGTTTTTCATCATAAGCAGGAGAACAGTGTCCAATCTTGTGGAGAAAATGATGGCCATAGTAAAATAATAGTGATTTTAGTTCCAGATTTACAATAGCCTCCTACTCAGCAGTTAAGAAGTGAGATACAGGGGATACCTTTATATTTGGAGTCTAAAATATGGTTCTGAGTTAAAACTGAAACTTTGTATGTGCAAAGTATCTGCTGGGCTCATAACAGAAAGATAGATTGTTCCCTAATGTGTATTGTATGAATGCTGGAAGAGGTCAGATGTTTCCACAGTGAACAGTTGTTTGAGATCTGAGAACTGCTACATTTTCACAGCCATTATTTATCTGTTATTTACACATACTGTATTAAATAATATAGTGTTGGATGCATAGTTCCAGGATACTTTTTGTATCTTGGCTGGTGTGCTATTTTTTCCCCCAATTGCTGTCTACTGCCAGAAAGCTGTTTTTCCTCAAGGACAGATCTAAGGAAAACCCTTTTTCTTTTCAAATCCTTAGTACTCTAATTGCACCAGATAAGGAAAAATGTAGAGGCAGCCCATCTTTGCTTTTCCCACAGAGAACAAGAATCTCTTGGGTTCTTTTGAGGTACAGGATCAGTCCTTTTCCAATACAGTGATATCTCATCTTACAAACGCCTCATCATACAAACTTTTCGAGATACGAACCCGGGGTTTAAGATTTTTTTGCCTCTTCTTACAAACTATTTTCACCTTATAAACCCACCGCCGCCGCTGGGATGCCCTGCCTCCAGACTCCCATTGCCAGCGAAGCACCCGTTTTTGCGCTGCTGGGATTCCCCTGAGGCTCCCCTCCATGGGAAACCCCACCTCCGGACTTCCGTTGCCAGCGAAGCACTTGTTTTTGCGATGCTGGGATTCCCCTGCTGGGATTCCCCTGCAGCATCGCAAAAACACAGAAGTCCGGAGGTGGGGTTTCCCATGGAGGGGGACCTCAGGGGAATCCCAGCAGCGCAAAAACGGGTGCTTCGGCTGGCAAAAGGGGTGAATTTTGGGCTTCCACGCATTAATCACTTTTCCATTGATTCCTATGGGAAACATTGTTTCGTCTTACAAACTTTTCACCTTAAGAACCTCGTCCCAGAACCAATTAAGTTTGTAAGACAAGGTATCACTGTACTTTTAAAAGCAATCCAAGCCCTCTTTTCTTCTTCCCTCCCTTTGCATTTTAGTATACACTAAAGGAAATGCGCTTAGCATATTGAAAGCTCTGCAATGGCTATTGCAAGTGTGTAACATGCAAATACTGGAGTAACCAGTAAGAAACTTCATGTAAGTGCTCAGAGGAAAAACAGTATGAAGAGAAGTAACATCAAAGGTAAAGGTTTGATTGTGTGTTGTGTACCTCACTGGACAGATAGCATATTGACAGACTGAAACTCTCTTGAATCCTAAAACCGAAAGATGTGTGATTAGATTGGCAGAAATAATAGGGACGAGACAAGTAAGGTGGATATGTTTGGTTGGAAATGTGAACTTACATTACAAGTGGTTTCATTTTTGCCAACAATTCAGTGGTGGGGTTCAGAAAGATTTACTACCGGTTCTATGGGCATGGCTTGGTGGGAACGGTATGACTTGGTGGATGTGGCTTGGTGAGCATGGCAGGGGAAGGATACTGTAAAATCTCCATTTCCTCCCCTCTCCAGGCGAAGGTTACTCCAAAATCCTCATTTCTTCCTGATCAGCTAGGATTCGGGACACAGAGAATAGATGGGGGTGGGGCCAGTTAGAGGTGGTATTTATCAGTTCTCTGAACTACTCAAAATTTCCACTACTGGTTCTCCAGAACTGGTCAGAACCTGCTGAAACGCACCTCTGCAACTATTGTTGTAAAGCAAAACCAATACAAAGATTTCCATCCTTTGCAACTGTTCCTTTCATGTAAAATCTATTGCATATCAGAACATATCCCTTTCAGAACAATGGTTATGTCTGTTGAACAAAAGGAGAATGTAATCCTCTCTCTCTCTTTTTTTAGTTCCTCCATTTTATTTTCAACATCTGGATCATATTGGTAGAAGAATAGACCACTATGAAAGACCAGAGTTATCACTTGGATCATATGAGTATGTTGCTACTTTAGATTATTGCAAGGTAAGTCTGATCAGCATGGAAAAAATTGTAACACATGTTAAAGCAGAGATTTACAGATTATATCTGTAGAAAGAATGCAGCCTTATCTGTTTTTTTTAAATTAAAATCTACATCCAGAGCAATATGAAATATAATCCAAATAAATATATGGTAAATTATATTAATATAATTTTCCTATTTTCCCCCTGAGACATTTCTTTTTGAAGAAAAAAAATATAATTGTATAATCCATCTGCTCACGTTACTTGCCTAATATAATTGCCAAATTGGTTCCTTTGGGTTTTTTATATTTGCACAGAACACTATTATAAATTGTCTCACTTTACAGATTGGTCTTAAAATTAACCAGGTTTATCCATTTTTTGAATTGAATATAGCCACTTTACCTACAACCTGATAACCTGGTAAGTTCAGTTCAGCCATTGATTTGACTTAGAATGTTTGATATTTCAAAGCACATCTGTAAAAGAGTCTGGTTCTCCTTTTTGACCACCTGTGTGACGTAGCTGCTATGAGCCAAATGCTATGTTGGGTGCCTTAAACATGACCATACAATCAAGATCAGCATAACTGATTGTTCCACTCTGCTCAGTTTTCAGTTCTGGGCACCTTAATTCAGATAGAACTGTGACTAGTTGGAGAAAACTATTTTATTTATTTTACATATACAAATTACCTAAAATGCTAAAAAATTGCAAAAAAAAAATCTGGCCTGTGGAGTGCTCAGATCTGGCCCGCAGGGCTGCCCTGGAAACAGAGAAGGACCAGCCCGCAGTGCCTCTATCATTGAAAACTGAGCTTTAGTGGCCCTCTCAGACTCCATTTTTAGCTGGGACAGCCTTTTGCAGCCCCGTGCAAGTGAAAATAGTTTCTTTTTATCTTGTTTTCACTGGCAGAGGATTTCAGGAAGCTGTCCCCACTGAAATCAGGGCCCGTGTGCCACACATGACCCCCCCGAGATCCATTTTCTCTGGCAAAGGGCCATGTCTATCCCATCCTGCCCCCCCCCCCCCGAGGTTAAACACAACCCTCATGTGGCCTTCAATGAAATCGTGTTTGACACCCCTGCTCTAGGGGAAAGAGCCATTAAACAAGGTCAGTTCAAAAGTACAGGGCAATAGCCACATTGTTTGATGGCGCCATCTGGGCGTGCATAAGTGCACCAGTGTGTCTTCCGTCCCTTGTCCAATTGTCTCTCCTTATCTCATTTATCTTTTCTTCCTTTCAAATATGTTCACCTATACTTTTATATCTTTTCTTCTATTCTTTTCTTTACTTATATTATTACATATCTGTTCTCTTCAATGTGTATTATGTATTGGACAAAATAAATAAATAAAAATAAATAAATTTGAAGATTTGGATTTTTAGAATGATTTGGAAGAAGGGATGGCATTGCCTCCCTCCCAAGTTTTATAATCTTGAGCCAGTGTCTATGGTCCTTAGTCTTAGCCTAAAACCAGCCCAGCCCATTAGGAACAGTTAATAATGGTTATGTTTAACCTATAAAAGCGAATCTAAGGAGAGATACAATAGCAATCTTCAAATCCTTTCAAATTCCCATCACATGAAAGAGAGAATAGGTACAGTATGTTCTCTGTTGCCCCAGATACAGTAGCTGAAACTGGACTAAGATCAGGACCAGGACCTGAATCAGTGGGTTAAAGGTACAAGGAAGTACATCAGCAGGAAATTCCAAAATATAGATGTATCAAGTTAGTGGAACAGGCTGTCACATGAAATGGAATGTTATCATTTGTTAGAAGTCTTCAAAGAGATGCTGTAATGAATCCTCCATTGAGCAATGAGTGGATCCGATGACCTCTAAATTATCTTCAACTATAATTTTACAGTATGTGTTCTTCTTGACCTTCATGGATTTCTAAATAATTCTCATGGATAAAGTGTTGTAGTATTGTTTTCCCCCCCCTGTCCAGTTTGTAAAATGTTCATAATAAGCTAAATGACCAACTGCCCATGCTTCTTTTATAGTTGACATTTGTGTTGAAATGCTCTCACTAGGGTAGAGCATTTGTGATTTGCAGGAATATGTTTGAATTCTCCACCTCAATATCTTGAGGAATAGAGAACTTCCTATTGTGTTTATTGATGATTTGTAGAAATATTAACCACAATGATAAATGTCTAGATAGAATTTAATATACAGATATGTGTTTTGTGGTAATCTTTAGTAATTGATTAGAAAAGCTTTCTCATAAATTTCTGCAGTTCTCTTATTTCTTTGAGGGGTGTGCTGACATTGTTTCCTCTACAACTGAAAGAAGAAAAAACGGTCATTACAGTGATACCTCGTCTTACAAACGCCTCATCATACAAACTTTTCGAGATACAAACCTGGCGTTTAAGATTTTTTTGCCTCTTCTTACAAACTATTTTCACCTTACAAACCCACCGCTGCCGCTGGGATGCTCCACCTCCGGACTTCCGTTGCCAGCGAAGCACCCGTTTTTGCACTGCTGGGATTCCCCTGAGGCTCCCCTCCATGGGAAACCCCACCTCTGGACTTCCGTGTTTTTGTGATGCTGCAGGGGAGTCCCAGCAGCACAAAAACGGGCGCTTCACTGGCAACGGAAGTCCAGAGGTGGGGTTTCCCAGCGAGTGGAGCCTCAGTGAAATCATAGCATTGCAAAAACACAGAGGTCCAGAGGTGGGGTTTCCCATGGAGGGGAGCCTCAGGGCAATTCCAGCAGCCAAAATGGGCGCTTTGGCTAGCAAAAAGGGTGAATTTTGGGCTTGCACGCATTAATCGCTTTTCCATTGATTTCTATGGGAAACATTGTTTCATCTTACAAACTTTTCACCTTAAGAACCTTGTCCCAGAACCAATTAAGTTTGTAAGATGAGGTATCACTGTATTGTTAACATAATGGCTTACATTGCAATTACTTGGAATTGCATTCCTAATTGCCTTTTGTTTTCAGCAATTAACCTATGAATGCATAGAGGAGCTTTAGGAGTTACTTATGGCACAGGAAGTAGTTTTCACAAAGCATTCTACTTCTGCAAAGGTTCAGGCTCATTATTTGAAAAAGAAAATAAGGAAGTCTTTTCTAACTTCATATTTGACTTCAAGGGTAATGGTTGGGTTAGGGTTAACGCTAGGGCTAAGTTAGGGCTAGGGCTAGATTGTGTTGCATTGTAGTAGAGGGAATGTTTATCGTTTTTATGTTCCTGGAGCAAAGTCCTTGCGGTGGATAACTGATATCCTCAAGAGTATTCTCATAAATTGTCTTAATGCTGAGTATTTTCTTCAGATAAGATCTGACAAACACATTTTTGCCTGCTTAAATTATTGATTAATATTATTACTACCTTAAATTCATAATATACTGTACTGCTGTCAGACTGAAGTAAAATTGTGGAACATCAGAACATTTCACAACTCCAGAATGTAGGGAACACATATAAATGCACGTATAGAATATACAAAAGTGAATAAATATATGTATGAAAAACAGGAGATTATTATAAATGTATTTTTCATTCTTCAGTCCCTTGTGCCTTGTAGCTTAAACAAGGTGTTAATAGGGAAGTATGAAAGAGACGCCATGAAAATTACATTCGTTTTTAAGTAAGCATGTATTTTGCATCCCCCGTTACACATCATAGTGTTTATATCTTTTCATTTTTTACCATCACCTTGATGAAAATCTCCCACTCCTTTTTATTCTGCGTTAGACACTTGGCAGTCAAAGAATATGCCTGACTTTTAATGATTCACAATACAGATTGAAATGATGTCATGTGGGTAGATCATATTTTCATACTCTAGCTGCACTAGATTATTAGTAAAAATTTAACCCAATATATAGTGCTTGGATTTTATAATTTTGCAATACTTTTACTGAAATGGATCTTAATATCAAAAGAGATTGATTCTCAAATTATCTATAAATACTGTATGTAATAGTAATAGTAGTAGTATAGTAGTAATAGTGTAGGGGGCTTTTTTTGGTGTGTTTTATGATTGATTTGAGAACCTGGAAAAATAATCTAATTTGTCGTGCTACTATTGGTTTTTCTTCTCCATAGAACAACAAGCCGCCTCATCCACCAGCCTATATTTTTATGATTGATGTGTCATACAACAACATAAAAAGTGGTCTTGTTAAGCTCATTTGCGAAGAACTAAAAACTGTACTGAACAGACTTCCAAAGTAAGAAAACACTATAATAAATACTGAGCAAAACTAGTGATATTTTTATTTTAGAAACAACTAAGGTGTAAAGGTTTAGATCAATGGATGAATTATCTGTTTGCTTTCCTTCTGCTTTCATTTCTGTAATGATACATAATGATGCACATCATGTTGTCATCTTCAACCCCCTGCTCTCAGTTTCAAAAATATATTTAATGTAATAAAAACAAAACAAAACTCCCACATGTTTACAATTTGTATGGATTCTGTCCCCCTCCACCCCGAAAAGAAAGCAGGCTTGCCCTTGAATATACATGGTATGTTTGCTTTTAATAATGGGGTTTTTAGTGTTTTTTAAATTATTAGATTTGTTTTTACATTGTCTACGGAGAGGGGCGGCATACGAATCTAATACATAATAATAATAATAATAATAATAATAATAATAATAACAACAACAACAACAACAACAACAACAATAACAATAATAATAATAATAATATAGCTTGGATGGGAAGCCAGCAGGAAAGTCCAGATCTAAAAGCAAATAAGTTCCATATGATGAGCAAGACAGCTGCATGGTCCTTCCCACAAATCCACTAGGGGTATGAGTCTGAATTAAATACTATTTTGCCATTAAGAACAGTGTTTTGAAGGCAGTAAGATAAGTGGGTCGAAGAAAGAAGTGCTTTTGGATTACTATAATAGTGATCCAAAGTAGTTCCTAGAGGTATCAATGTTTATCTCTTGGTGTCCACTAGGCCAGTGATGGCGAGCCTATGGCACGGATGCCACAGATGGCACGTGGAGCCATATCTGATGGCACGTGAGCCCTTACCCTAGCTCAGTTCCAACGTGTATGTGTATGCTGGACAGCTGATTTTTGGCTCATACAGAGGCTCTGGGAGGGCATTTTTGGCTTCCAGAGAGCCTCTGGGGGGACAGGGGAGGGCATTTTTATCCTTCCCTGGCTCCAGAGAAGCCTTTGGAACTTGGGGAGAACGAAAAAACAAGCCTACTAGGCCCACCAGAAGTAGGGAAACAGACTCTTTTCAACCTTCACAGGGCCTCCGGGGGGGGGGGGGGTAGCTCTTTTTGCCGTTCCCAGCATGGAATTATGGGTATGGATACTCGTACCTGCGTGATAGCACACAGGTATGCTTTTTTGGCATCTGTGGAAGAAAAGGTTCCCCATCACTGCACTAGGCTAATTATCCAATCTAACTTAGATTTTTAAAGGTAGTTTTAATTAAAACAAAATAATTAAAAATACTTCTGAGTTATATATGAATGTTTTAGAAAACAAAAACATTGAGTGTCTGTAACCTAATGCTTGCTTTAAAAGTCAGTTTTCTCCATAGTTGGTTTATTCTTTATAACTCAGACCCCGATTCTACCTCATATATCTGTCCAGAAATGGACTCACTGAAAGATCCTATGTATATGTGTGTGGATGTAGTCTTTTATCTAATACAGTGGTACCTCTACCTAAGAATGCCTCTACTTACAAACTTTTCTAGATCAGAACCGAGTGTTCAAGATTTTTTTGCCTCTTCTCAAGAATAATTTTCCACTTACAAACCCGAGCCTCTGAAACTGTAACCGGAAAAGGCAGGGAGAAGCTTCCATGGGGCCTCCCTAGGAATCTCCTGGGAGGAAACAGTGCCAGAAAAGGCAGGAAGAAGCCTCTGTAGGGCCTCTCTAGGAATCTCCTGGGAGGAAACAGAACCAGAAAAGGTGGGGAGAAGCCTCCATGGGACCTCTCTAGGAATCCCCTGGGAGGAAACAAAGCCTCCACCCTCTCTCTGGTTTTCCCAATCGTATACATTATTTGCTTTTACATTGATTCCTTTGGGAAAAATAGCTTCTTCTTACAAACTTTTCTACTTAAGAACCTGGTCATGGAACAAATTAAGTTTGTAAGTAGTGGTACCACTGTATATTCAGATAAAACCCAAATGTTTGGGGAAAGGGAAATAATAAAGGGGTAAAATATTTCCTGCAACTGTATTTTCTAAAACTATTTCTCTTCAAGAGAGGAGCAAGACCTTTCAGCAATTCGGGTTGGATTTGTCACTTACAATAAAATCCTTCACTTCTTCAATGTAAAAAGTACTCTTGCACAACCTCAAATGATGGTAGTCACTGATGTCAGTGAAGTGTTTGTACCTTTGTTGGATGGCTTCCTTGTCAACTTCCAAGAATCACAATCTGTTATAAACAAGTAAGCAAATATTTTATATCTTTTTCTCATCTTAATATCTAAGCAGGTATTATATTTGTAAAAAAAATAACATCACACACTGCTTTTGAAAAGACCGGTGGTGGGTGGAAATTGATGTTTAGAATTTCCTAGCCTTTGTGAACACTTTAATTGAACGTAAGTCCCATAATAGACAAGCTAGATTTTTATTATGAGTGTTGTAGTTTAAAAGCACCAGAGCTGGAGAAGGATTGTTTCTTCTGTCTAGTTCAGTCTTTTGAACAACGAATTTTTTCTTCCTTTCTCTAGCTTGCTGGACCAGATTCCTGAGATGTTTGGAGATACAAATGAGAGTGAGACAGTCTTTGCACCTGTGATTCAAGCAGGCATGGAAGCACTCAAGGTTAGACTCCTTTTCACCATAGAGCTTCACTAAGCTATGAAAAGCTCCCCTTGAAAAATATTGATCACCATAAAACGTAGTGCTGTTTTCTGTCAGTCGAATTTTGTACTATACCTGGATGCTGCTTCAAGTATGCTATTTTTCCTAATAGAAGCCGAGAAGTAAACATAAGTAAATATTTAAAATTTATTTCAAAAGGTAAAATCTCATTTGAGTTTAGCACAGTTTCTATTCATGGTTGCATCCCTGTAGTATTTCTTGATGACCACAAAAATTGATTTCCTGTCAAAATAGTTATTCAGATGTTCTTCAACTATTCAGTCTAGCCCAGGGGTAGGCAAAGTTGGCTCTTCTATGACACGTGGACTTCAAATCCCAGAATTCCTAAGCTAGCATGATTGGCTCAGGAATCCTGGGAGTTTAAGTCCACAAATCATAGAAGAGCCAACTTTTCCTGCCCTTGGTCTAGCTATAATCCTGATATTTTCTGGTGGTCTTCCATTGAGCTACCAACCAGGCCTGACCCTGATCAGCTTTTCAAGATTAGTCAAAGCTGGCTAGGCATTGCTACATAACTGGACAAACTACTATAGAAACCCATAACTGTTTGACTTGCATATATATATATTACCATTCTCAGTATTCCAATGCATATGATATGACATGATACTTTTTACACATGTACTTCTAGTTGCCACACCTCGAAAAGGATAAAACGGGCATGAGGAAGATTCATAGGACAGCAGCTAAGATGATGAATAGGGCTGGCATAATTTCCCTAAGAGGAAAGCTTGTAAAATACTCAATCTGAGTATTGTATTGGCCGTTCTGTGTTAGCAAAACTTCAGAAGAAAAGGATTTAGGGGTAGTGATTTCTGACAGTCTCAAAATGGGTGAACAGTGCAGTCAGGCGGTAGGGAAAGCAAGTAGGATGCTTGGCTGCATAGCTAGAGGTATAACAAGCAGGAAGAGGGAGATTATGACCCCGCTATATAGAGTGCTGGTGAGACCACATTTGGAATATTGTGTTCAGTTCTGGAGACCTCACGTACAAAAAGATATTGACAAAACTGAACGGGTCCAAAGATGGGCTACAAGAATGGTGGAAGGTCTTAAGCATAAAACGTATCAGGAAAGACTTAATGAACTCAATCTGTATAGTCTGGAGGACAGAAGGAAAAGGGGGGACATGATCGAAACATTTAAATATGTTAAAGGGTTAAATAAGGTCCAGGAGGGAAGTGTTTTTAATAGGAAAGTGAAAACAAGAACAAGGGGACACAATCTGAGGTTAGTTGGGGGAAAGATCAAAAGCAACATGAGAAAATATTATTTTACTGAAAGAGTAGTAGATCCTTGGAACAAACCTCCAGCAGACGTGGTAGATAAATCCACAGTAACTGAATTTAAACATGCCTGGGATAAACATATATCCATCCTAAGATAAAATACAGAAAATAGTATAAGGGCAGACTAGATGGACCAGGAGGTCTTTTTCTGCCATCAGTCTTCTATGTTTCTATTTGGAACTTTTTAATTTAGGAAAGAAGCAAATACGAGGGAACATCACTGAGTGTATAAAAACTATGCCTGATGTGACAAGTGACAAGGAGAAGCCTTGTCAAAATACTAGAATCAGAGATGAGCCAATGAAATACTGAAAGAATCAGGAGAAACAAAAAGGAAATATTCTTTTTTATCCAATGTGTAATTAAACTTTGGAATTTGCTACTGTGATGCTAGTTACATATTAGTCTGGCTTCAAAAAACAGTTGAACTAATCCATAGAACTCATGGGGATCGTTGGTATTAGCTTTGACAACACTTTGACCACCTCTGAAGGTGTGAAACTACTGGGCATCCTTGTGCAGTTGGTGGGCCGCTATAAAAACAAATTATTGGACTTAATGGGACAACGGGACACTATTTATTTTCATATAAATAGTGAAAACTATAAAATATTCTATCCAGCATTCCCTTCAGTTACGTAGAAACATAGAAGACTGACAGCATAAAAAGACCTCATGGTCCATCTAGTCTGCCCTTATACTATTGCAGAAGAGACGGAGTAACGACACGGACACAAGAGCTGGATTTAAAACTGGGTCATTTTTATTAAAATAAATTTGCATAATTTATTTCATTAAATTAGCATAATTAACATAACTAACTATGACCCAAACAATGGACCTGCAGGGTCAAACAATTGCTTCCGGGGCGGAAAATGACATCAGATAAACTTCCTGGGCAACTTATGGGCGTAGCTCCATGCTACTCCAGGTGAGGGACCCCTCCCTCACCTGAGACCCTGCCATGCACTTGCATGTGGGAGGTCCCGCCGGCTAACCCCTAGGAGGGAACTTAAATGTACGGGACCCAAAGACAGGTTCCCCCCAACTGCTCAGGTCGCCAAAACCACAAGCTTGGATAGAACCTGTCAATCATCCCCAAAGATGCCCAATAGAGTACACGCAGTTGCTAAACCACCACCCAATTTTCCGCCCCTAACCTGCCTACCCAAATGACCAAAGGTAAGCCAATTGGACTAACAGGTGCAAGCACCCCCTAACCGCTTATCCTTCTCCACAGTGTGGAATAGGCGAAAAAACGGTTTGGCTAACAGGCCAGACCACAAAAATTCCTATTCGGCCCCCTAGGGCAACCCATAATAGCACACTGAAAATAGGGAGGGCAGGCGGGTGTCTGCTCTTGACGCTGTCCGGGCGAAAAGGCTGAGCCCGGGCCTGCACGCCCTTTTATAGGGCTGGCAGGCCCCGCCCGGACACGTCACGATCAGGCCATTCTGGCCCGATCCTCGGCCGAAGTCTCGCGAAATCTCGCGAGACTTCGGCCGATCCAACATGGCGGCTACGCCATGTGTCCTGATGTCTGCCCGGCCCTCCTGCAAAAGGCACCGGCGGGTAAGTCTGCCAGCGCTATTGCAGAAGAGACGGAGTAACGACACGGACACAAGAGCTGGATTTAAAACTGGGTCATTTTTATTAAAATAAATTTGCATAATTTATTTAATTAAATTAGCATAATTAACATAACTAACTATGACCCAAACAATGGACCTGCAGGGTCAAACAATTGCTTCTGGGACAGAAAATGACGTCAGATAAACTTCCTGGGCAACTTATGGGCGTAGCTCCATGCTAGTCCAGGTGAGGGATCCCTCCCTCACCTGAGACCCTGCCATGCAATTGCATGTGGGAGGTCCCGCCGGCTAACCCCTAGCAGAGGACTTAAATGTGCGGGACCCAAAGACAGGTTCCCCCCAACTGCTCAGATCGCCAAAACCACAAGCTTGGATAGAACCTGTCAATCATCCCCAAAGATGCCCAATAGAGAACACGCAGTTGCTAAACCACCACCCAATTTTCCGCCCCTAACCTGCCATGGAGCGGGGGTCAGATCTCTATCTTGGCCCCCCGACTCCCCCCTCTAACTGCACCAGCTCGCGCAGAGACCTCTGCAGGTCCTGTAAGAAAATGGTGTTCCCCTGTTCTGACAGGTGAACACCATCGGCCCGGTAAAGCCACGGCAGATCTACAGTGATGAGGGGATGGGCCACTACAACCCCACCTAATTCCCTAACTATTTTACCCAGGGCCTTATTGACTCTTCGTCTAACCCAGTGAATGGCCCTAAGGGAAATGGCGTCCCTCCAAGTGATCCTCGGGAGGATCTCCGACCAAACCACTTGCGTGGTAGGCCACACAGCACGAAGCCTCCGCAGGTCTTCACGGGCCTGGCAAATCAGGGGCAGACCGCCAAGCAGGCACAGGTCATTGCCACCGAGGTGCAAGACCAGCCAACTGGGCGCAGTAATGGGATGCCGCCCTCCCAGTCCAACCTGGGCGCAGCCATGAGAAGCCGCCCTCCCAGGACATCTGGGTGCAGCCCTGGGATGCTGCCCTCCCAGCAACGTCGGCAGGAGACCCTCCCACCGCATACCTCTTCTCCCCATCCAAACGATATTGACCCAACGCCCTAATGACAGCTGGGTCCCCACGGCGCTTCTGGCTGCTGAACGGCCGGCCCAAAAAATCATACTATGGCCGCACAGCAATGCCCTCGGCCTCGTATTGGCATGGCTACCTAGAAGAGGACACAGAGGACACAGAGAGGTTACCCGGCCTAAGACCCTGACCTAGATCCTCAGCAGGCCTAACATAACCCAAATATGCCCCTGACCGCCAGCGGCCGATCTCCCGAATCCGCTGGGCCGGGAAACCAGAAAGTGCCACGCTAGTGGCGGCGCCGATACGGAACGAATGCATTCCATAGCCTGCGGGATCAATGCCCACCTTGGACATGGCCCTGGACACTAAAACCCAGAATTGATAACGGGTCAAAGGCGTACCGTCCTGGTGTTTAAACAGGTACCCTTGTCCCGACCCCCTTAAGCTACAAAAGTGCTGGAGAGCAGCCACCGGGCACACAGACTGGTCGGTGGCCGCGCTAAGCTCTAACCTAACCCCTCTGTGCAGCTGATCTGTCTTGGAGTGTCTCACCAGCAAAGAGACACCCCCCTGCCTAAAGGCCAGATCAGAAAACTGGAAGGCACGGAGCGACGTGTCAGCCTGCGAGGAGGCCATAGCCTCGCTGACCCGCAGGGCCCCGAAAAACATTACACAAGTCGCTGCCCTAAAAAGACGGGCCTCGTACAGAGAGGCACATAGACTGTCCAAAGCTTGATTAATAAGCGACAGCTGCTCCACCGTCAGGGCCTGACGAGTGTCAGAAGGGGTCCCCTGTCGCTCCCTCACCCAGCCCTCCAACATCTTCCGAATGCGGAAGTCACCAGAAAGGTCCCCAAACCCCCCCGCCTTGGACAGAAAAGCGAGGCCGGCTAACTTGGACCTAATTGTCCTAACTGAAAGGCCACGCTGCCTAAGCTGGACACAAAATTCTGCCAGGTGCTCCATTGGGGCAGGCCAACTATGGGGGTAACCCCTATCCTGCCTGAAATCCCCAAACTCCTTACTGGCATGCTGATAAGCCCTCAGGGTGCCTGGAGCCACTGAGAGGGACATAGCCCTGCAGGCCTCTTCTCTCCACTGCTCGGGAGCCCTCCCAGGCTCCAAAGGTGGTCGGGAAAAGCCTCTGGTGACGCTTGGACCCACAGGGCCAGGGTCCGAAACCTGGACAACTGACCACGGGACAAGGCGTCAGCAATCCTGTTATCTAACCCAGGGACATGTCTAGCCAAAAACAAGGCGTTCAGGGACAAGGACCTGTGCACAACATGGCGGACAAGCCGCATGACCCTGTCACTCTTAAAGGACAGGGCATTCACAACATGGACAACCGCCAGGTTGTCGCACCAAAAGTGCACAGTCTTGTCCCTAAACTGCTCCCCCCAAAGCTCTAAGGCCACTACCAAGGGAAAGAGCTCTAAAAAGGTCAAGTCCTTAACCAGGGGGGAGGCCCTCCATTCTGGAGGCCAAGCAGACCAGCACCACTGGTCCCCTAACACAACCCCAAAGCCACAAGTCCCCGCGGCATCCGAACACAACTGCAACTCAGCTTCCAAAAGAAGCTCATGCCGCCAAAATGACAACCCATTAAACCGTTCTAAGGACTCCCGCCATACACAGAGGTCAGTCCTGACCCCAGCACATAGGCGGGTACGATGATGGGGCAAACGGAGCCCCTTCATCGCACTGTACAACCTCCGGGAAAAAGCCCGGCCAGGCACAATGACCCGGCAGGCAAAATTCAAAATCCCCGCTAATTCCTGTAGCTGCCTAAGAGTGACCTTCCTGCAGCCCAAAACTAGATCAAGCTTACCCCGAATCTTGACTAACTTGTCTAGGGGCAATCTAGAAGATTGCTCCTCCGAGTCCAATTCAATACCAAGGAAGGTAATCTTGGTGGCAGGGCCCTCGGTCTTCTCAGGGGCTAAAGGCACCCCCAACTGAGCGCAAAGGGCTCCTCCTCCATGTAGTGCCCACTATCCGTCCTGTCACACCCCTCATTCCCCGACATGTAAGTCGCCTGGAACCAAAGGTCTGGCACAACTATGTCCCAAGGCAGAGTGAGGTCATATGCTACCCGCATCCTGAACCCCTTATCATAATGCCTCCATATGCTACCCTTATATTCAAAGTGGGCCCTGGCAATGAGGTCTATGTATTTAATTAAGGCCGCAGCCCTGGTCGGCTGCCTCTGAATCACTACAGTGGCGTAGGTCAGAAAAGCGTACAGCCAAGAGCTGAAGCACTTACTGACCTTAGGTTTCTTAGGCTTTTCCCCTGGGACTACCTCTTTATCCTGCTTAGGGACCTCCCGATTTAAGAGGGAAAAAAGGTCCACATACTCCCCACGCCATACAGCTTCCTTCACCGATGGGTGAAGGTGGAACCCCAGGGGAGTAGCCGGCAGCCCGCATGGAATAGACCCTGCCTTCAGACTAGCGAACGGGTCCCACACCATGTTGGCCCCCATTCCTAGCACCCCCAACCCTGACAGGTAAGGAACCAAAGGTGGCAGAGGCATGACAGCCGGTGCCGCTGGGGTCCACCCCCCTGTTCCCGACACCTCAGGCCCCAGCGGGTAAGCTGCTCCAGGGGCCTGTGTCACCGCCGCCGTAGCAGGCGGGGACCAAACCTGGTTACATGTACCTACCAGTGACCCCAGGAAACCAGCCCCACTCCCAAAACCCGGCGGGACAAAGGCCTGACCGGGCAAAGGGAGGAGGGACGTAGATGGCGTGTGTGGTGCAACCTCACCTGCCCCGAAGGGGGTTGAAGACATCCAGGGGAGCCCCGGCATCCCGGGGCCCAGCACCACCTCCATCTGCCCAGGCTGGGCCCTCTGCCCCGACTGGGCCGCTGCTTCCTCCGGCTCTCTCCCCAAGGCTGCCGACGCGGAGGCACCCCCCGTACCGGATCCGGACCTCCAGCGCTCGAGGTCATCAAGGCGCTCGAGGACCCTGGCCCAAGAGAGAGAAGACATGTCCCGTTGAGAATCAGGTGGAGCCAACCCCATTCCCACCAACGGGCATACCACGGGGGGCCCCTCTAGGCTAGCCCTAGCCCGCGCCGAGGGCCTCGTTGCCCTCCTGGGCCTAACTATCAGCTGGGCCGGTGGGGCCGAGGCCCTTTGCCTCTTGGGGCCCATATAGTGTGATAAAACTATATGGGCCCATATAGTGTGACAAGGCCCACTAGTGTGATAAAATATACCACACTCCCTGCCCACGTGGTATTTGTATATCTATATACTATCTATGAAAGCAATATGTTGTGCAATATATATTTATTTTTATTTTTTATTTTTATGACTTCTTTCTTAAACAAAATGAGGCTAGAGCCAAAAGGCCCCAAGCCCCAAAAGTGGGAAGCCGATGGTCTCTGCTCGGCGCAAGCCGAGAAGGAGCAGCAAAGCTGCCACCGGGGCCCGCCCTCCCTCCGTGTAGGGGCTCACACAGCCTTCACCACCTCCCCCGCTCCCGGGAAAGGCCGGCCGGACTCGCCCCACCTGCAATCTCCAGCGAGCTCTGGCCCGCCCATTGATCCCCCTCGCTCCCAAGGGGGACGACTAAAGCGCTCTCCCCTCGCTCCCGAGGAGGAGACTCCAACGCCGAAGTGGCAAGCCAGCCACAACCGCCGCCTTTCCGCCGGACCCAGACGCCGCTCTGCTCCAAAGGCCTCCAATGAGGCAACCAAAATGGCGGCCGCACACGAGGCAGCCCCCAAAATGGCGGAAAGGAGCAGACACCCAGCCGAGTGTCTGCTCTTGACGCTGTCCGGGTGAAAAGGCTGAGCCCGGGCCTGCACGCCCTTTTATAGGGCTGGCAGGCCCCGCCCGGACACGTCACGATCAGGCCATTCTGGCCCGATCCCCGGCCGAAGTCTCGCAAAATCTCGCGAGACTTCGGCCGATCCAACATGGCGGCTACGCCATGTGTCCTGATGTCTGCCCGGCCCTCCTGCAAAAGGCACCGGCGGGTAAGTCCGCCGGCGCTATTTCCTGTATTTTATCTTAGGATGGATATATGTTTATCTCAGGCATGTTTAAATTCAGTTACTGTGGATTTACCAACTATGTCTGCTGGAAGTTTGTTCCAAGCATCTACTACTCTTTCAGTAAAATAATATTTTCTCACGTTGCTTCTGATCTTTCCCCCAACTAGCCTCAGATTGTGCCCCCTTGTTCTTGTGTTCACTTTCCTATTAAGAACATTTCCCTCCTGAACCTTATTTAACCCTTTAACATACTTAAATGTTTCGATCATGTCCCCCCCTTTCCCTTCTGTCCTCCAGATGATACAGATTGCGTTCATTAAGTCTTTCCTGATAAGCTTTATGCTTAAGACCTTCCACCATTTTTGTAGCCCGTCTTTGAACACATTCAATTTTATATATTCCACATTATCTTATCACTTTTATTTTTAATGCCATTTATATGCAGGCGGTGTCTTGTTTAGCTCTCTTCACCCATTTTCAAAACATGCTTATACACAAGAAAATTAAAACCCAATTCCATACACTGAATAACTTCAAAGTGGATCCATCTGGAACGGTGTATATGTGTATATATTTACCATGAAAGTGATATCCCTCGATTTATTTTCCTTTGTATTTTTGCTCACAATGCCAACTGTGAACAAATTCAGTAACACATGCTTTGCTACATAAATCAAATGATCACAGCATTTTTGTATTTCACCATCTTCCCAGGAAGAGGAAATTGATGTTTGAATAATAACAATGTCTGTTTGAAAAGGTGTGGTGGTAGAATGAAAAATTATAATTTAAACTGCTTATAAAAATACTCAGATAAGCTTCCTCTCATAAAAAAATATTGAAACTCATGGGTGGGTGGATAAATTAACGGTCTCTGCATATACCAACATACACAATAATCATACTTCTTCAGTGACAAAAGCAGAATTGAATCTAAGAAATATGAAAAAGATTGATGCAAATTTAACTACTTTCTTTCCCAAGTACAGCAATCATATATACTTCACGGCAGCTCATTTTCTTTTGTTTTTCTGATGTGAAACATTTTCATTATCTCTTTTTCATACTTTAAACTAGGAAGCATGCATGGTTCACTATGTCAGTGTGAATGATTTTGGGGCTAATTATACATGGTAAAACAATTATAAAAACTTTGATTTTGATGCTAACTTCATTTGATTCCCAATAATTATCTAGTATGCAATTTACATATGAACAATGTACAGTAGAACCCCGACTTACGAGACTAATTGGTTCCGGAAGGAGGCTCGTAAGTCGGAACGCTCGTATGACGAAACATTGTTTCCCATAGGAAACAATGTAAAGTCAATTAATCCGTGCAACAACAAAAAAAAACCGCTGCCGCCGAACGCGGAAGTTAGCGTTCAGAGACAGCTGCGAAGCAGCGCGCGTGTTTTAAAAGGTTGCAGCCAGCCTGGGGGGCTCGGGGGGGTGCTGGCAAGCCCCCCAGGCCGGCTTTGACGTTTTCAAACACGCGCGCTGCTTCGCAGCTCTCTGCTGAATCCAGAACGCTAACTTCCGCGTTCGGATTCAGCAGAGAGCTGCGAAGCGGCGCGCGTGTTTTAAAAGGTTGCAGCCGGCCTGGGGGGCTCGGGGGGGTGCTGGCAAGCCCCCCAGGCCGGCTTTGACGTTTTAAAACACGCGCGCTGCTTCGCAGCTCTCTGCTGAATCCGGAATGCTAACTTCCGCGTTCGGATTCAGCAGAGAGCTGCGAAGCGGCGCGCGTGTTTTAAAAGGTTGCAGCCGGCCTGGGGGGCTCGGGGGGGTGCTGGCAAGCCCCCCAGGCCGGCTTTGATGTTTTCAAACACGCGTGCTGCTTCGCAGCTCTCTGCTGAATCCGGAACGCTAACTTCCGCGTTCGGATTCAGCAGAGAGCTGCGAAGCGGCGCGCGTGTTTTAAAAGGTTGCAGCCGGCCTGGGGGGCTTGGGGGGGGGTGCTGGCAAGCCCCCCAGGCCGGCTTTGACGTTTTAAAACACGCGCGCTGCTTCGCAGCTCTCTGCTGAATCCGGAACGCTAACTTCCGCGTTCGGATTCAGCAGAGAGCTGCGAAGCGGCGCGCGTGTTTTAAAACGTCAAAGCCGGCCTGGGGGGCTCGGGGGGGTGCTGGCAAGCCCCCCAGGCCGGCTTTGACGTTTTAAAACACGCGCGCTGCTTCGCAGCTCTCTGCTGAATCCGGAACGCTAACTTCCGCGTTCGGATTCAGCAGAGAGCTGCGAAGCGGCGCGCGTGTTTTAAAAGGTTGCAGCCGGCCTGGGGGGCTCGGGGGGGGGGTGCTGGCAAGCCCCCCAGGCCGTCTTTGACGCTTTCAAACAAGCGCGCTGCTTCGCAGCTCTCTGCTGAATCCGGAACGCTAACTTCCACGTTCGGATTCAGCAGAGAGCTGCGAAGCGGCGCGCGTGTTTTAAAAGGTTGCAGCCGGCCTGGGGGGCTTGCCAGCACCCCCCCGAGCCCCCCAGGCCAGCTGCAACCTTTTAAAACACGCGGGATACGAGCGCCAAGGAGCTGTCTCCTGAAGCCGAAAGCGGAAGTTAGTGTTCAGCTTCAGGAGACAGCTCCTTGGCGCTCGTATCCCGAATGTGAGCTCTGGAGGCGAACAAAAATGTCGCTCCCCTCCCAGCTCTTATCTCGAGTAGCTCGTAAGTAGAGCTGCTCGTATGTCGAGGTTCCACTGTACTTTGAATGATTGCTTTCACATTCAATAGAATGTAATTATGTTTCAGACAAAAATACAACAGACATTTTTGGGGGATTTTTCACATTTAAACAATCCGTATTTTAGTCCTTGATAAGATTCAGTGGATATTTATGTTTAAATAAATACAGATTTTTTAAAGTATAGGCTTCTTCACTGCTCTGTGAATAACATGAAAGAACCAAGTAAACCCAAATAATCAGTGTTGGATATTATATGTCTATATATTCCAGATACTTTAGGACAGTATTGCTGAAATAAAATAAATATTGTGGATTTTTTTGTTCAAGAATAGAATAGAATTCTTTATTGACCAGGTATGATTGGACATACAAGGGATTTGTCTTTGATGCATATGGTCTCAGTGTACATAAAAGAAAAAGTTACATTTGTCAAGAATCATGAGATACAACACTTAATGATTATCATAGGGGTTAAATAAGCAATGAGGAAACAATCAATATTAATAAAAATCTTAAGAATACAAGCAACAAGTTACAGTCATACAATCATAAGTGGGAGAAAATTGGTGATAGGAATGATGAGTAGTAGAAATAGTAGTGCAAACTTAGTAAATAGTTTGACAGTGCTGAGGGAACTGTTTTGCAAAGTGATAGCATTTAGGGAAAACTGTTCTTGTGTCTAGTTGTCTTGGTGCGCAGTGTTCTGTAGCAATGTTTTGAGGGTAGGAGTTGAAATGTGAGGATGTGAGGGCTCAGTAAATATTTTCCCTGCCCTCTTTTTGATTCGTGCAGTATACAGGTCCTCAATGGAAGGCAGGTTGGCAGCAATTGTTTTTTCTGTAGTTCTGATTATCCTCTGAAGTCTGTGTCGGTCTTGTTGGGTTGCAGAACCAAACCAGACAGTTATAGATGTGCAGATGACAGAATCAATGATTTCTCTGAAGAACTGTATCAGCAGCTCCTTGGGCAGTTTGAGCTTTTGATGTTAGGTGACTATTTTAGGTCTTGAGATATAATAGCACCTAGAAATTTGAAGGTTTCTACTGTTGATACTGTGTTGTCTAGTATTGCGGCGTACACAGAGTAAGCACATGGTCCACTGAACTGGGATTTATGGGTCACTTTATTAATTCAATACTGGATCTACAGAAGAAACTGAAGGGGCAGAACATCTGTTCCAAACATTCATGGGCGCTTTGGGCGAAGCTCCATTGCTGAACAAGGGGATGGTGCCCTTGGCCTTGAACTTGACCTTCCCTTGCTCTCTGCCATGCCCAAGGCATGTGGGAAAGCTCACCCCCAGCTTGACGCTTGTAGGCCTGCGGTAAGTGAGCCCCAAAGGTACCTTCCCCCCCCATCACCCTGGCCGGGTCAGCTTTGAAATTCTGGAGAGGAGCTGCCTATCACCTTCCAAGAAGTATCCAAAGGAGATCACACAGTTGTTGTTTGCCTAATTTTCCACCCCATACCGCCTTCCCTAGTGACCAAAGGGATTTAAGCCAATTAGCCTAGTTCTACAATGTAACCTGCTAGACTTCCCCTAACCTTTCCCTCCCCAGCTCCCAGTGTGGAGTAGGCAAAAAAACAGCCAAAACATAATAGGTGCTATGGCCGCCAAAAATTCTTACTTGGCCCTTGAAGGCGACCACCAGTCACACTGCGGCTAAGGGGAGGGTGGGTGGGTGCTTGCAAACCGGGCCAACGATTGCTTTAAAAGAGGATGGGGAATGGTGAGCCGTCTCCTTTTAATCAGGACTCGCTGCCCCACCCTGCTAGGTGCAGGGCATGCTGGGTGATCGCACGCTTTCTTCGCGCGACCACTCCCCCTCCATGCCTTTGGTGGTGGTGACCGAGTGCTTCTGGCCCCACCGCAAATGCCGGTCCCACCTTGAGCGGCCGGCTGGTCCCTTGTGAGAGCTGGTAGGATGGGAGGGTTTCTCCTAAAGTCTATCACCATTTCCACGGTTTTGAGTGTGTTCAGTTCTAGATTGTTTCAGTTGCACTGCAAGGCTAGTTCCTCAACCTCCCATCTGTATGGGGTTTCATCATTGTCTGGAATAAGACCAATCACTGTTGTATTGTCTGAAAACTTCAGTAGTTTAACAGATGGATAGTTTGCGATGCAGTCATTGGTGTATAGAGAGAAGTAGAGAAGTAGTGAGAGTACACAGCCTTGGGGGGCTCTTGTGCTAATTGTACAGGTATCTGATGTGATTTTGGCTAGCTTCACCTGTTGCTTCCTGTCTGCTAGGAAGCTTGTGATCTATTTACAAGTGTGTTCAGGTACCGCTAGCTGATTTAGTTTAGTTGAAAGAAAGTCCGGTATGTTGGTGTTGAATGCTGAACTAAAGTCTACAAAAAGGACTCTAGCATAGGTCTTTGGAGATTCAAGATGTTATAGTGCAGAACCATGTTAACAGCATCATCTGTCAATGTATTTGCTTGGTATGCAAATTGCTTCTTTACTTAATCCAAGAGTGGTAATCTGTAGAGAGAGTCAGAGTTAACATTGGTGAAGGAACTCAAGAGCAGTTAACTGACAAAAGAGACTGTAGAAGAAATCTTAGTCCTGGGAAAGTAGGAAGCATAGAAACTGATTTAGAGTTTGTAATTCTGAGTAGTATATGAGAAGACAGAGGAAAAAGATTTCAAGGTTCTGTTTATTACACTTACAACAATAGAGACCCACTAATGCTTGTGAATTTTCTTTCCTGACCTCGCCTGTTCAGGCATCCGTAAAACGTAGTTTTGCTGCAGTTGAATAAACTTTGTTATTATAGTGATGTACTTCAACTAATTTTATTATAAAGATGTTTACATTTATATGCCCACTTTAACAGTTTTAGATAAACCCATACTGTTTTTCCAGGCTCGAGTAAGCCCTGTGTTCTACACTGAATTAATAAAGGAAAATATTTGCAGCACAGGGTTGAAATGAGGGGTCTTTGGGGCCTCTCTGAACTTGGTTGTTTTCTTGCAGATGTTTCATTATCCAAACTAGGTAACATTATCAGTGCATTCTAAGGCACTCAGGTTTAACTGAATTAAACTTTACATCTGGACAGTCTCGGCTTTCTAGGTGGGCCTGTTAATGCACCGAAACACATATCTACACACAGATGCACAGAAAGAAAGTTTTAACTGCATCCATGACCCAGATACTACTATGTTAATTTTTTGAATACTAGAACTGATCTGACCTTATCCTATCATATTCTATCCCATCCCATCCCTTCCCTTTCTTTTCCTTTCCTTTTTTCTTTCCTTTCTTTTCCTTTCATTTTTCCTTCCCTTCCCTTCCCTTCCCTTAGTAGAGGTGAAATTTTAGGGTATCAAATGAAGTTCAAACTATAAACAAATGGACTATTTAGTTTATAAAGTCACTGAAAGTTTATACTGGAATAACAGAACTATATAAGACTCTATCTCAAAGTTTATATCTGCAGGAGAATAAAGGTCATTTTTGTTTTTTGCTTTTTTTCTATTTTTGTTACAGGCAGCTGAGTGTGCTGGAAAACTGTTTATCTTCCACTCTTCATTGCCAACTGCAGAGGCACCAGGGAAATTGAAGAATAGAGATGATAGGAAATTGGTCAATACAGAAAAAGAGAAGGTATTCATTAAAAAAGGACCTATTCTACAATTTGCTGTATAAAAGAGTAAACCTGTTTCTGCATTTCATTTTTACCAAGTTCACAGAAATCATACAAATGGAATTTAGCATAATGTAGTAAATTTGATTCTCAGTATAGCAGAGTCAGTTGCAATCAAGATGCTTTCACTACTGAATTCTGATTCAATAGCACTGAAACCAGGGAAGCTTCTAAAGTATGCAATTCATCCAGTTAGCAATGATAACAAGCTATGAAAATTGTTGCATTGTACAATGCATTTGTTGCATTGTAGTACAGCGTTCCCTCGATATTCGCGGGTTCGAACTTCGCAGAAAGTCTACACCACGGTTTTTCAAAAATATTAATTAAAAATACTTTGCGGGTTTTTCCCCTATACCACGGTTTTTCCCACCCGATGACATCATATGTCATCGCCAAACTTTCGTCTGCCTTTAATAAATCTTTTTTTTAATAAACTTTAATAAATAAACATGGTGAGTAATAATCTGAATGGTTGCTAAGGGAATGGGAAATTGCAATTTAGGGGTTTAAAGTGTTACGGGAAGGCTTGTGATACTGTTCATAGCCAAAAATAGTGTATTTACTTCCGCATCTCTACTTCGCGGAAATTCAACTTTCGCGGGTGGTCTCAGAACGCATCCCCTGCGAAAAGCAAGGGAACACTGTAGTTAGGTCGTAGTAATTAATATAAAGCTTAACAACTGTGAAATGAACCTCCAGCATTGTTACTATTTTTGAACTCTATTTTAGGATGTATTGCTGTCAAGTATATAAATTAATTTACATTGTTTTTCTACTAGTTTTCATTTAGTCTGATAAAATAAAATTAGTTGCAGAAATGATTTCAAAAGCAAAAAGAAGAGATTTTGGAGAAATTCCTATAGTGGTGGTGGGCTCCTTTCATTTAACTGGGAATGTTACAGTAGATGAAAATGCAGATGAGTAATTTGTGGTTCAGCATGTTGTATTAATTCAGCAGTCAGTTAATATTTTATGAACTAGGCTATCAGATTAAGATATAGTGTGGAATATTTATTTGGATATAGGAGGTTATATGTGTGTTCTCTAAGAGGATAGCTAGCTGGCTGGCTGGCTGGCTGGCTGGCTGGCTGGCTGGCTGGCTGGCTGGCTGGCTGGCTGGCTGGCTAGACGGATGGACGGATGGACGGATGGACGGACAGAGAAATAGAGAAATAATTGATTAGTTTTATAACCATTTTTTAAAATTTTAATTGGGTTTGTATGTCGCCCCTCTCCGAAGACCATATTTAAAATAAAATGTAAAGTCTATTTATAAAATAGCTAAAAGAAAATACAATAATGAAATACATATCTGGTTAAGTACAAATAATTAATGTTTGAATAAATATATCATTATACATTATACCATGACCTTCAATATAACAAATTCTTAGCTCCACTGCTTTATCTATCAACTTTGTAGTTCTGCTAACAACATATATATTAAGAGTATAAGAGGAAATAGAAGAATCTATGATTCAGGTCCTAGTGAGCTATTCATTGAAGTAGGAATTTTAAATATCTGACTCCAAAAGTAGCATACAATTGATGATCAAATAAAACACAAAAACATATTCATTTGGCTAGCCTTGCAGGGGGCATGTGCCACCTGTAAATCATTTTTATTGCATTTTCCAACCCAACTGTTGGAATGTGGTGAGAAAGAAGGTTCATACTTCCATATGTGGTGGACCTGCCCGCAAGTAATTTGGCTCAAACTTCAAAAGTGGATAAAAGAAATAATTAAGATAGAATTGGAAATGAAACCTGAAATATTTTTGCTTGGTATTATTGAAAATCAGATGAATAAGGAACATTACTACTTGATACAACATTTAATAACATCAACAAGAATAGCTATAGCACAATTTTGGAAAAATGAAAATATGGCAAATGAACTGAATTTAATAAAAAAAATGTTAGATTGTGCTGAAGCAGATAAATTAACAATGGAACTAAAAGAAAAAGAAAAAAACAAAATACTACCAAATATGGGAAGAATTCTACATCTGGTTAAATAAAAGAACATCTCTTTAAGTGCTGCGAGATAAAGAAACAATTTAAATAACAAATTTTCTTAAACAATTAACACAATTTTAGTCTGGTTTATTTGATAAGAATTTATAACATAAGAACTCAATTATAACAATATACAACTTAAACCACTGGTCTTAACACCGCCAAGAATTTTTTTAAAAAAGAGAGGACGTCATCAACAGTCCCTACTACAGGAGGAGAGAAGAACATATCTCTTGCTTGTTTTTCCATTTTTTATGTAAATGTATTGTTTGTCGTTATTGTCTCATTGTATATATGTAAATAAACATTTAAAAAAACCAACATGAAAAAAATATTCAGATCCTTTCATAATGTGCCAAATGATGGAAACTTTCATATTAGGCCATGGATTCCAACAATTCAATTCTTGCCTCAGAATAGGCCCTTCTTGGGAATTACCTCTTACTGACTGGTATTTTTTGGCTTGGAAAGTAAAGTCTTCGTGACGTCAAGGCTCCACCCATGGAATTTTCTATTGGGATTCCCCACCTCCTTTCTAGCCTCCAGATCAGCCAAAAATGCCGCCGCCGATCACAAAAACAGCGCTCCGCCAAGCAGTGCCGCCCGGCTGTAACCTTCTGAAACAGCGGCCTCCAGAACCCGAACCCCGGAGAATGCCGAGAAGCCCCTTGGCTGTTTCAGAAGGTGACAGCCGGCGGCGGCCCTTCTCGGCGGCCTCCCGAACCTGAAAATTTCGGGTTCGGGTTCGGGAGAACGCCGAGAAGCCCCCTGGCTGTTTTAAAAGGTGACAGCCGAGCGGCAGCGCCCAGCCGAGCGCCATTTTGTGATTTTTTTTTCCTGTTTGCATGGATTAATCACTTTTACATTGTTTCCTATGGCAAACAATGTTTCGTCTTACGAACGTTTCGCCTTACAAACCTACTTCCGGAACCAATTAGGTTCGTAAGATGAGGTATTACTGTATCTCCATGTCTGTTTGGACACTGATATCTAAGATTCTTCTTTTTTATTTTTTATTTCTTAGGAGGCAGAATAAAGTAAATACTGGGTGGAAAAGTCCTATTGTAAAATGATTGATATAAAGTTTGGATCATTTGCCTGAGCTATGTCAATTAAAAATGATTGCCCTCCTTTGAGGTAGGGCAAGGGCTAGTTGCTTAGTGATATTGAGAATTCTCAGAGAGAATTCATCAAGAAGGCAATAAGGAGTTTACTAGGAGAGGGGAAACCTTAGCAGAGCTTTCAACTTACTCTGGGCTTAGCCAGCAGCATCTTCCATTCACAAAAGAATTTCAGTTGCATCTGAGTGTCACTAAAAATTATTTCTAATAATTAATTTGTGTCAGTCATATATACGGGTAATAGTCACTTAACGTCCATTCATTTCAGCAAAGCGCCTGTTTTTGCGATGCTGGGATTCCCCTGCAGAATTGCAAAAACGCGGAAGTCTGGAGGTGGGGTTTCCCATGGAGGGGAGCCTCAGGGGAATGCCACCAGCACGAAAACCGGTGCTTCAGCTGGCAAAAGGGGTGAATTTTGGGCTTGCATGCATTAATCGTTTTTCCATTGATTCCTATGGGAAACATTGTTTCGTCCTACGAACTTTTCACCTTATGAACCTTGTCCTGGAACCAATTAAGTTCGTAAGACAAGGTATCACTGTATATTTATATATTTGATTAGTTCCTGAAATAAATAGTATATTCTTGTCAAGAAAACCTGCAACTGCTTTTTGGTAAATGCTTATGCTTTTCAAATTGTTTAGCTCTTAAAACTATATTCAATTGCCTCCTTATTTTTTGCAACCTTATTATTGTTTGCCTCCTTATTTTGTTTGTTGGTTAGTTAGAATGATTAATTCTTTTATATTCTTCTATATTCTCCAGATACTGTTTCAGGCCCAGACAAATATTTACGAGACCTTGGCCAAAGACTGTATTGCCAGCGGTTGCTGTGTAAATCTGTTTCTTTTCCCAAACCAGTATGCAGATATCGCTTCCATGGGCTTTGTGACTTTTCACACTGGAGGAACATTGTACAAGTACAACAATTTTGAGGTAACTGACAAAAGCTTCTATTTTTTTTCTCAGTAGTTTGCATCCTAAGGTCTGTAGATCACTCAGATGATATTGTAGATGGAGCCCATTGTCCCATTGGTATAGGCAGCAAAAGAAACTCCTGGATCATTATTTTACCAAGAGTATAACTTTACCGATAGATTCATGCAGGCACAGAAGGAGTGAAGCTAGCTCTGAGATTTTCACACGAAAAACAGCATAATTAATTCCCCCTTTTCACCATTTGGGCCATTTATTGTCCACTGTCCACCAATCCAAAACATTTCTTAAAAATTTTGGTAAAATAGTCTTCACATTCAGAAGGTTCCCATCACATGCCCTTGAAGTATCAGGAGCTTCTCATGCTGCCAAGATCTCACATAAATTCCTCACCTACCTCCCAGCTGCCAATACATTTCCCCCTAGGCCTATACAATTTATGCATGGTATGTTTGTGTGTATGCTTGGTTTTTAATAAGGGCTTTTAGTAATTTAAATATTAGATTTGTTTTATGCTGTTTCTTATTATTGTTGTTAGCCGCCCCGAGTCTACGGAGAGGGGTGGCATACAAATCTAATAAGTAAGTAAGTAAGTAAGTAAGTAAGTAAGTAAGTAAGTAAGTAAGTAAGTAAATAAATAAATTTCAAGCATTCTCCTCCCCCCTCCCTTCATTTCTGTTGTCACGTTGTAAGTAGAGTTGCATTAGGAGTCAACCTTGGCCATCTGGATTAATAGCTACAAAAATAAAGTAAAAAATGTAAGTGGCCATCTCATTAGATTTTGCAAGATTTTAAAGACTTCAGTGAGTAGAATGGTACCTCTATTTGCGAACTTAATTTGTTCCATGACTAGGTTCTTATGTAAAAAAGGTTTGTAAGAAGAAGCAATTTTTCTCATAGGAATCAATGTAAAAGCAAATAATTTGTGCGATTGGGGAAACCACAGGGAGGGTGGAGGCCCTGTTTCCTCCCAGGAGATTCCTAGAGAGGCCCCACCGAGGCTCCTCCCTGACTTTTCTGGTCCTGTTTCGTCCCAGGAGATTCCTAGAGAGGCCCCACCGAGGCTCCTCCCTGCCTTTTCTGGTCCTGTTTCCTTCCAGGAGATTCCTAGAGAGGCCCCACCGAGGCTCCTCCCTGCCTTTTCTGGTCCTGTTTCCTCCCAGGAGATTCCTAGAGAGGCCCCACCGAGGCTCCTCCCTGCCTTTTCTGGTCCTGTTTCGTCCCAGGAGATTCCTAGAGAGGCCCCACCGAGGCTCCTTCCTGCCTTTTCTGGTCCTGTTTCCTTCCAGGAGATTCCTAGAGAGGCCCCACCGAGGTTCCTCCCTGCCTTTTCTGATTACAGTTTCAGAGACTCGGGTTTGTAAGTGGAAAATGGTTCTTGAGAAGAGGCAAAAAAATCTTGAACACCCGGCTCTTATTCTAGAAAAGTTCGTAAGTAGAGGCATTCTTAGGTAGAGGTACCACTGTATGTAAAAGCAAAAACCACCCACATATTAATCATGAAATCTCCAGAACCATAAAGCCTACAAATTTGCCACATATGTTCTTCTTGACTTCTAGGTACTCAGTAAGAAGTGGTCATTTTTCAAATGACCATCGGAGCTTGACTATTATATTATTATTAACAAACTCTGATACTAAGGAGTTCTACTCCCCCCTCCCAACCTGAAAGGAAATCTGATCCAAATGCAAAATACAAGCAGAGGAGTTTCAGTTTCACTTTTACTTTCACACCAGCAAGCAGCTTTACTACAGAACTGTTGAGCTAAGCCACGCATAGACTCCTTCCTGTCTCCTCCTTGCTCACACAGCAAATACTGTTTGAGTTTCCAAACACCCCTCAACTCTTTCACACACTAACAAGAGACTAGACAGATGAAAACCAGTGGATGCTGGTAGGCAGAGACAGATCCCCCCCCCATTTTCTTATTTATTTATTTATTGGATTTGTATGCCGCCCCTCTCTTTCTTCCTCAGTTCAGACAAATCTGTTCCTTCTATTGTAACACCAGTTAAAGGGAAAAGAGGCAAGAAACATAGGAAAAGATTTACAGGAAAACACAAGTAAACACAAGTAAGGAAAGCTGCCTGTTTCTCCCATGGCCAGGTCTATATGGCATGTTCCAAAGTCACTTCACCTGACAGCCGATAATTCTCCAGCCAGACAGAAAAACCAGGAATGTTGTTTACAGGGAGGTCCTGAGCAATTCATCTGAGGGACAAGTTGAAAGTCTATGCAAAGTCTATGCATTATTTGCTATGCAAATAATGTCTTCATCTGTAACAAAAACCTAGCTTATCATCTGTAATGAAATAATGCAGTCCCTTTTTAGCTACTCACTAATTTTCAAGTTTTAAGTGTCAATTTGTCAAGCTCCATCCCACAGTTTCATAGCAAAGCACGGGTATCAGCTATGTATATATATGTGCACAGTAATGTGTATAATATGTATTAAAATGAAATGCATACACAGTGGATAAAAGAGTCATAAGCACTATTTTGTCAACAATGACAATTTGCCAGCAGCAAGCTTATTTGTTAAATGCAGTACATATCTCTGTTCAAGATTGTAGGTTATGCAATTTCCACCTTCATTGACACAGAAATATGCTGGGCACCTTCTAAAATTCTTCTTAAAATATTTTCCAGAAAGCTTCCCACTGGATAATAGCCTTCATATCCCACTCCCTATCTCAGCCCACCCACTTTGCCCTGAATTTTTTTAACTACAGGGGATTTGACAGGCCAGCTGCTCAAGGCGGGCCAACATTTGTGGCAGGGCCGGAAGCACTCGGCCACCGCCCCCGAAGGCAGGGAAGGGGATGATCACGCAAGAAAGCACATGTCCACCCAGCATGCCTTGCACCTTGCACAGAGCACGATGGGCCAGAGGGTGAGGTGGCAAGTCCTGATATAAAAGGAGACAGTACGCCGTTCCCTGCCCTCTTTGGAATTAATCGTTGGAGGAGGAGGAGGAACTCACATGCGCAGGGCTCCAAGGCCCAGATAGGGCTGGACAATTATTCCCCAGGCCCGTTTGAGGGCACCAGGTGAGAGGGGAATTGCAGGAGCCAGTGAGGCCAGCCCATGAGATGAGGCCCACTCCAGGGCCCTCTGGAGGCACTGGGTGGGAATGGGGAGGGGATAATGCAACATGGCCCAGCCCCCACGCCCTGCCCCACGGGGTCCCTTTGGATGAGTATGGGCCGAGGGGTCGGGCAATGAGGAGCCAGTCCATGATCTTGGAGGCTGGCAACTTTTAAGCTTGGATATGAAGGAGGGGAGCTACCGCAGGCCTACAGGCGACAAGCTGGGGGTGAGCCTTCCTATGTGCCTTGGGCGTGGCAGAGAGCAAGGGAATGTCAAGGCCAAGGTCAAGGTCACCCTTTCCTTGCTTGGCAATGGAGCTTCGCCCATAGTTGCCCAAAAATGTTTGGAATGGAAGTTCCGCCCCTTTTGGTTTTCCTCTGCAGGTTCAGGTTTGAATTAATAAAGTCACTCATAAATCCCAGCTCTGTGGTCTGTGTGCTTATTCCACATCCATTGTAAAACCTCTATTCAGTCAACTGAACTAAATTCATTAACTACATGTAGATTAAATACACAGAAGGTTAAAAAATGCACAGAAGGTTAAAAAATGATGTCGTCCAATTGTACATATACTATGCAAACTATATAATGTACTATTATGAATGTAAATGTATGAATGTGGATTTACCTGAAAATATTAAGATGTAAATACAAGAAAATTAATAAAAATTATGGCAAAAAAAATGATGACGCCCAGGTGGGTGGGCGGAGCTTCGTCCTGCCGCCACTACCAGTTTTCCAAATCATTGGTGGTTGCCTCTACTTGTACACTTAAACAGGCCCAATCCTGTAACATTTCACTCCTGCATCAGGATATTAATTTGAAAATGCAAGGATTAGGGCCTATAGAACGTAAATCTTTTAAGATAAAATTTTCTTTTTATTGCCTAATAATGCCTAATAATTTCCTGTGAAATTCCCCTATATGAAGTTGCTGCAGAATTATTTACTTTCAGACAGTCCTTGGCACTGATCATTTTAGATAACTCTTGTGAGACATACAGATTACCAGGAGAAGAACTCCTCTATAGTAGGATAAATGTAAAATGGTGCTTGGGCATTGGAAAATCTTATGATAAGAACTCTGAAAAAATTATGCAGTAATTAAGGTGTTGAACAAGGACCAAAGAGATAAAAGTCCAGGTTCATCTGCAATCAGAGGATTAGGGTTGAAAATTTGACAGGACATAGTTATTGCCCAAGCTATTTCACAATGTTGTGTGTAAAAATATGAGCAATCTCAAGCATTTATAGGAACAAATAAAGAAGAATGCAGTACATATTTCTATAAGTAGTAAGTAAAATTTTTGTCTCGCAGCCTTCTATACGACTGGAACTAAAATTTTAATCTGATTTTCTTCTCCATTCCAAATAGGATAAAGAAATATATGGATTATGTCCCTCTCTGCTTATTAGTGCTAGACTCCTACAGGAACCATTTATGTTTAGTGGCATTTTCCTGACATTAAATAATTTTAAATCACAATAATTTTTGCATTCATATTCTTTCACTAGGTTTATGTTGAAAATGTGCAATGTAATCTTGTAAGATTATGAAAACATTACAATTATTTCATTAGATTGGGAATATAATATATAACAAATTTCTAACATAACATTTTTATTTTATTTTTTATTTATTTTATTTATTGAATTTGTATGCCACCCCTCTCCGTACACTCGGGGCGGCTAACAACAGTAATAAAAAACATCATGTAAATCCAATACTAAAAACAACTAAAAAACCCTTATTATAAAACTAAACATCCATACAAACAAACATACCATGCATAAATTATAAAGGCTTAGGGGGAAAGAATGTCTCAATTCCCCCATGCCTGACGACAGAGGTGGGTTTTAAGGAGCTTACGAAAGGCAAGGAGGGTGGGGGCAATTCTAATCTCTGGGGGGAGTTGATTCCAGAGGGTCGGGGCTGCCACAGAGAAGGCTTTTCCCCTGGGCCCCGCCAAGCGACATTGTTTTGTTGACGGGACCGGGAGAAGGCCCACTCTGTGGGACCTAACCGGTCGCTGGGATTTGTGCGGCAGAAGGCGGTCTCGTAGATACCCTGGTCCGGTGCCATGAAGGGCTTTATAGGTAATGACCAACACTTTGAATTGTGACCGGAAACTGATCGGCAACCGATGCAGACTGCGGAGTGTTGGTGTTACATGGGCATTTTTGGGAAAGCCCATGATAGCTCTCGCAGCTGCATTCTGCACGATCTGAAGTTTCTGAACACTTTTCAAAGGTAGCCCCATGTAGAGAGCATTACAGTAGTCGAGCCTCGAGGTGATGAGGGCATGAGTGACTGTGAGCAGTGACTCTCGGTCCAAATAGGGCCGCAACTGGTGCACCAGGCGAACCTGGGCAAACGCCCCCCCCCATACATGCTTATTCTAATGTTGGCTTATTTTTTAAATGCTAAGGATATTTTAGAAAATAACTTTAGTATATTTTCATAAATATCTTCTAAATATCTGTTATTTTCGTCAATCTATTTTAAAAGAATGTGGTTTTTTCTATGTATAACAAGCAGTTTGATTTTTCTCTTAATCTGCATGACTATGTGAGAATGTGAAAAGCCTTCAAGTATTAACTAAATAAATTCTTTATTTAGGAGTGATTTAGTGCTTAAAGTTTAAATAAATTAAATAAATTCTTTATTTAGGAGTGATTAATTCCTGACAGTTTACAGTATATCCTGAAACAATTTATGTTGTGCTGCTGCCATCCAGTGGTAGGTATTATTTAGTCATGATTTTCCCAATCTCTCCTTTTTGTTTAGATACATTCTGACAGCCATCAATTTCTCAATGACCTGAGAAAGGATATAGAAAAAAAAGTGGGTTTTGATGCTATTATGAGAGTTCGAACTAGCACAGGTAATAATAGTTCCTATAGAAGTTTCACTATAGAGTTTTTACATGGTTTAAGAGAGTTTTAAAATGTCTTTATTTTTTTACTGGAACCAAATGTAGAGCATTGGGAATTAGTAAACTTCAATATAAAATCTCTCAATTCTTTCCAAATGCATTTTGGGTTTGCCTTGGGTTTTTAGATGAGAAACCACCCAGGTTTCTTCCTGAAAAATTCAATTACATAGGGCAAAATAAACCCATTTGTTGGGATAATAATAATGGATCGTTTGAAAGAAATGTATTTAATTATTTTTTTATTCGATTTTTATGCCGCCCTTCTCCTTAGACTCAGGGTGGCTTACAACATGTTAGCAATAGCACTTTTTAAAACAGAGCTAGGCTATTGCCCCCACAATCCGGGTCCTCATTTTACCCACCTCGGAAGGATGGAAGGCTGAGTCAACCTTGAGCCGGTGATGAGATTTGAACCGCTGACCTTCAGATCTACAAGTCAGCTTCAGTGGCCTGCAGTACAGCACTCTACCTGCTGTGCCACCCCGGCACAGATTGATTATCAATCTTAATTTCAAGCATAGTTTTCTTTTTGAAAGTAAGTTTCCAGATTGCTGCTTCAGCTATGAATAAGGGGACTTTTTACTGGTTTCAAGTTATTTCTTATAAGTAAGGTGACTGAAGTATTTATTTTTCTAACAAATCAGCTTCTCACATTAAAGAAGATGGAGACTGGTACTAATAATGGCACTTGGTGGGCGAGTGTTCTGTCTGGGTTCCCCCAGACGTCAACACCAACTAAAAAGAGTAGCCAGACACGCTGGTAAAAAGCAAAGTCATTTTATATCTTTGAAAACAAACACAGATAACAAAAAACTGTTCTTACAAACTGGAATGCTGTGAAGCTTCACAGAAGAGTCACGACGGCCAGACAATACAACAGGCTTCTTGCTGGCACACACACCACTGTAGATAATAAAACCCACGCCTCCCCCAAGTTTTCAGCCTTCGAGGCCACAAGCCAGAATCAGAGACGCCAAGGATGGAAGCAAGGTCACAGGACTCCCAAAAGATAACTCTCCACAATACAGGAAGGGCGGGCCTGCCTTTTCAACCTTTCTGAGGAGAACCACACCCAAACCCAGCTGTTGCCTATTAGGGATGGAAGTACCTGGCTAATTGTCCCCTTCTTTGTGCTGCCCTTCTCTGCCTCATATCTATGATGGCTTGTGCGTTCTCATCTAATGACTCCAGGCTACTCGCTGGGGAGAGCTCCCCCCCCGGGGGTCTCAGGCTGTTCCCCCTCCTCCTCCTCCTCCTGACATTCCTCTTCCCCGTCTGCCTGGTCCTCCTCCTCCTCCGGTTCCTCGTCCTCCCCCTCTGAGCATGGACGTGGCAGAGTTCCAGCCGTTCCCTGAGGAGCCTCAGACTGACTCACAACAGCCAGTAGGGGAATATGTCATTTGAAGTTACCAGATATCTTACCTATTGCAAAAATGATGCTGGTGGCTTTTATTATCTGTACAATTTACTCTTTTCTAATCCTGACTTAGGTTTTAGAGCAACAGACTTCCTGGGAGCTATTTACATGAACAATACCACAGATGTTGAACTGGCTGCAATAGACTGCGACAAGGCTGTGACTGTGGAGTTCAAGCATGATGATAAATTGAGTGAAGATGGTGGGGCTTTAATCCAGGTAAAAGGTTCCCAGGTCACATGCCTCTTTGGTCTCTCATTACTATACATTGCTATGCATAATCGGTACATATAGTCAGTATGGAGCAACCTGCACTGCCATATGACTTCCCTAACACATGAGTAGTGATTAACCACAGTTAACACAACTAGCAACGTGAGAAAATATTATTTCACTGAAAGAGTAGTAGATCCTTGGAACAAACTTCCAGCAGACGTGGTTGGTAAATCCACAGTAACTGAATTTAAACATGCCTGGGATAAACATAGATCCATCCTAAGATAAAAAATACAGGAAATAGTATAAGGGCAGACTAGATGGACCATGAGGTCTTTTTCTGCTGTCAGTCTTCTATGTTTCTATGTTCATGCAACACTCTTCTGTTTTCCTGGTAGAGAGCTAAAGCTTAGCTGATGATGACAAGACCAGGAATCTTTGTCACAGCGGTAAAGCTCCCATCTACCTTCAGTAAACTACTGCTTTAGATGAGCACATGTTGTCTTGTCTTATTTCTCAATATCTTTACAATACTTGCTGCTTCAGCTGCTGTCATAGTAGGGGAACACAGCAGCATTGAAAGTAAATGTAAGTGGGCCTTTTTAACATCCTGATTTTTTATAGTTATGGTTTATGGGCTTTTTTATTTTAAAAGTGGTAAAGACATCCTTTACTTTAGAATATAGGTAAACCGTAAACCTTCATTTGTAGTGAAAACCTATTTATCAAGACTGTATTCCTTTTCTCCTGTCAATTATAAGCTTTTTAAAAAATTATTTTAACATTTTGCTACTATTATAGTTATTCACATATTTTGAAATATCAGAAATCCTCATGTAAGGGTGGTAAATAATTATTTTTGGCAAAGAAAGTCCCATTCCTTAGTACAACATGCCCTTATTTCAAGCTTAAACATACCAAAGTGATTAGTGCCTTTCTTTGGAATAAAGGACAGAGTCAAGTACATTAAATGAAAGCGAGTGTAAGTATATATGTATGTGTATATATATGTGTGTGTGTGTGTGTGTGTGTGTGTGTGTGTATATATATATATATATATATATATGTCACATGTTTAAGCTGAATTTGAAAATTAAGGGAGACTAGGATAGATCTATTTCGGCCTTATTTTGGCCTCATCAGCTAGCCATACCCACTGGGACTTGAACCTGCAACCTTTGCCTTGTAAGGCAGAGAATTATCCTCTAGGCTACAGTATCCAATCCCTTCAGCTCTGTACCAGGGAAGGGTTACATTTTGTGTCGAATCACCCTGGTATATTGAAGGAACATCACAGCTCCTTTTTTGCCTCTCAGCCCAACCTAGGGCCATTTCCAAGGCAGTTAATTTTATTGATAGCCGACAATTCTATCTGTATGTGTCACATGTTTAAGCTGAATTTGAAAATTAAGGGAGACTAGGATAGATCTATTTCGGCCTTATTTTGGCCTCATCAGCTAGCCATACCCACTGGGACTTGAACCTGCAACCTTTGCCTTGTAAGGCAGAGAATTATCCTCTAGGCTACAGTATCCAATCCCTTCAACTCTGTACCAGGGAAGGGTTACATTTTGTGTCGAATCACCCTGGTATATTGAAGGAACATCACAGCTCCTTTTTTGCCTCTCGGCCCAACCCAGGGCCATTTCCAAGGCAGTTAATTTTATTGATAGCCGACAATTCTATCTGTATGTGTCACATGTTTAAGCTGAATTTGAAAATTAAGGGAGACTAGGATATATATATCGTAGATTTTCACGGGTACAGGTATGACGGTCTTGGTATATTCAGGTTTCTTCCCATGTAGGATTTGGAAATTTCTGGCGACGTTTCGACGAGGTCCCACTCATCATCTTCAGGCTGAAGATGACGAGTGGGACCTCGTCGAAACGTCGCCAGAAATTTCCAAATTCTACACGGGAAGAAACCCGAATATACCAAGAATGTCATATATATATACAGTATATATAATTTTTAAAGAGACTTTTCATTTTCTAAATCTGGAGAAATTATTATATGACAAAAAAATCAATGAACAAATATTGCAATTCATAGACTTCAGTTATACAATTTTAAGTATAAAGTACATGTGAATAAGAAAATAGTTAAGTCCCTGGCATGTCAAATTGTAGGGGTAGAGAGGATCTTTGTGAAATGCCTTGGAAGTCAATTTAAGTGATGCTGCCTTGAAATGGTCCTTGGTCCAACTCATTATAATGTGTTATTTTCATATTCAAAAGAGAAGAATAAAATCCTACCTAAATTTTTGCAATATTTCACATCTGTTATAGTGCCAACATAGGTTTTAACCCTGTGTGTGACATTTAAAGTTGCAGCACTTAGTGAGATTGGTGGCTGCATAAATAAATATAATAAAATAAATTACACTTTTTGACTCAATGTCCCAAATTACTGTTTTAAAAACAAGTTGAAATACTTTCAAAGAAAATGCAAATAACAACCATTTTAAGTTATTTATTATCTTGACTTTGTCATTGCAGTGTGCAATCCTTTACACATCCGTGACTGGTCAGAGAAGATTGCGCATACATAACTTTGGACTCAGTTGCAGTTCCCAGTTAGCTGATATCTACAAGAGCTGTGAGACTGATGCACTAGTTAATTTCTTTGCAAAATCAGGTCAGCTTATAATATGTGATTTGGGAGCAGGGGAGGGAGACTGCAAAGTGATGGTGGACATTTAAAATCTGATAAAACACATGGTATTAAAAATCAGAAATGAACAATTCCTGTCATAGGTATATAAGAAATTGGCAAAGGACAATGATGTAAATTGGCAATGGTTCCTGAATGCTTATCTAGTTTAAGTTTCTGGATAAATCACAAGTTCATACTTTCAGAATTTCTGTGTATCATAGTAATACATTGGTACCTCTACTTAAGAACTTAATTCGTTCCGTGACCAGGTTCTTAAGTAGAAAAGTTTGTAAATAGAAGCATTTTTTCCCAAAGGAATCAATGTAAAAGCAAATAATGTGTGCAAAACCATTAGGAAAGAAATAAAAGCTCAGAATTTGGGTGGGAGGAGGAGGAGGAAGAAAAGGAGGAGGACAGTCGCCGCCTAGAGCGAAGGGAGCGTTTCTTTTCTCTGGACGCTAACAGAGGTTTATTCCCTCTCCAAGTGCCCAGAGAAAGGAAAATGCTTCATTTGCTCTGGACTGCCAAAGCCTCCCTAAGCACCACCGAAAGGCTCCTCTGGCAGCTCAGAAAAGTCCGAGATGGCCGGGATTAAAGGGGGAATGTCAGGAAACTGGCCGGGCTTTCATGCCGCTCTCAAATTTCCTGGGAAATTATTCCGGGCTCGGGTTCTTAAGTAGAAAATGGTTCTTAAGAAGAGGCAAAGAAATCTTGAATATGGTTCTTATCTAGAAAAGTTCATAAGTAGAGGCGTTCTTAAGTAGAGGTACCACTGTATTAATAGAGCACTATTATTATAGTGATAGCATTGAAGCAACAGTATAGGCCCATGATGGCATGCAGAGCCCTCTCTTTATCACTCTGCAGGCATATGAGCCATCACTCCAGCTCATCTTACCACTCATGCACGTGTGCTTCCAGCTAGCCAGCTGGTTTTCAGGTCTCTGCCATGCATGCATGGGGGGGGGGGGGTGGAGTGCATGCAGGAAACATGCACATGTACAGGGGTGGTGTGTGGGGGGGTCATATGCACATGCACAGAGGATGGGGGCACATGGGGTCACATACGCATACATGAGGTGGCCCATGCAGGGCATCACACACATGCATGGGGGGGATCATGTGTGCATGCAGGGGGTGTCACACACGCATTGCACTATGGGTGTGCGCACGCATGCTCTTATACTGTCACAATGTCACATGAACTTTTTCAGCACACAACCAAAAGGTTAGCCATTACTGGTATAGGCCATTTATTGCTGTGGATGGCCATGGTTGCAAAGTTAATAATTTTTACAATGTTTATAATTTAAACCTAATATACAAAGTATTATACTCTATTTAGAAAGAGCAAATTAGGTGAAACTTTTTTAAATATCTGAAATCTGATTTTTCTTCTTCTTCTGTGAAGAGGTATAATGATTAACATAACATATTTTATCATTTTTTTATATAATGATAGCTTATAAAGCCATTCTCAGCCAGCCCTTGAAGACTGTTCGTGAGATCCTGGTGAATCAAACAGCTCGCATGTTGGCATGTTACAGAAAGAACTGTGCTAGTCCATCTGCAGTGAGCCAGGTATTTTATATTTTCAGCTATAGAAGTTTTATTCGGGCATTATTTTGGAAGTATTTTAACATGTAAGCAAAATATGTGATATCAAATTTAGAAATATTGCATCTCCATAGGGTTTAATATGCGGAATTTATTTTTCCCTTAAGTAGACTAAGTGCTTGTGAACATTGTTGAACTTTCTACCACACTTCCTATAATTAAATTAGTTTAGAGACTGCAGGCTGATATTCTATAATGGAATTCTGCGAGCTGTGGAAAGTCCATTATAGAATATAAACTCTATTTCAAGAATCGTGTGCTAAATTTTCAAAATAATGTTGTCAAGTCTTGTCTCAGCAAACAAAGAAGGCTGTTGAGGTCAGGATGGAGGAAAATGGGCTTAACTCTAGCAAGATCAAGTATTAGTACAGTAGTACCTCTAGATACGAGCTGCTCCACATGCGAGTATTCCAAGTTACGAGCCGCGACGCGAGCGAAATGTCTGTTCGACACCCGAGCTCAAATTCGGGATACGAGCCAAGCTTCCACTAGGTGCCGCAAGAATCTCCTTGCTTTCGGTTATCTCGGCGCAAAAAACAAAGTCTAAAGGCATTCGTTCGAGATGCGAGTTGATCACCTTACGAGCTCGGGTCTGGAACGAATTAAACTCGTATGTCGAGGTACCACTGTAGTTCCTTGGATCTCTTAGTTCTAGGATTTTCATTCTTTGGTCTTAAATGGAATAGCTATGTTAGAATGTGTGTACAAAGAGGGAAGTGATGTAATAAACTATAGTAACACAGGAAGTTCACAGGCAGAAGGAGTACATTCCTAGGAAGGTAGTTGAGATAAGAGAGAATCCAAGCCAGAGTTGGATTATGAGGAGAGAGTGTCAAACTCTCTTGGGTGTCAAACTCGTATGTTATGGTGCTGTCATGTGACATTTTTTGACTTTTTTCCTATTTGTGGCCTGTGTGTGACACATCCAGCCCATGGGCTGCCAGTTTGACCCCCTCCTCTAGATTATCCATTAATTTAGGATAGCAAAGGTATAGTCTGGCAAATTTCTGTCTACATGGTACATGCACATAAAGGACTGAATTTTGGCTCGATGTCCTTTTCGGGACTTAATCTGACAATAACATTCCCCCATATGGAAGTAGTGTGCAATACGGGGATTTTCCTGGACTTTGAGATTTTGGGGCAGGTTGTCTGGTTGACCATTCTAAGTTGGGGGTGATATGGAAGATTATTCTTTACATTGTTCCCTTGGGGCACTGTACTTTATCTACGCAAGTCCTCAGTTAATGACTATTTATACCTCCGGAACCGCCTGCTACCGCACGAATCCAGCGACCGATAAGGTCCCACAGAGTTGGCCTTCTCCAGGTCCTGTCAACTAAACAATGTTGTTTGGTGGGCCCCAGGGGAAGAGCCTTCTCTGTGGCGGCCCCGGCCCTCTGGAACCAACTTCCCCCGGAGATTAGAACTGCCCCCGCCCTTCCTGTCTTTCATAAACTACTTAAGACTCACTTATACCGCCAGGCATGGGGGAGTTGAGACACTTTTCCCCCAGGCTTTTTTTTATACTTTGTTTTATGTTTGGTATGAATGTTGCTGTTTGGTTTTTAAATAATGATAGGGTTTTATATGTTTTTAATATTAGATTTGTTCCACTGTTGTTTTGTTTTTTATTGCTGTTGTGAGCCGCCCCGAGTCTTCGGAGAGGAACGGCATACAAATCTAATAAAAAAATAAAAAAATAAAAATACAGCAATTATTTAAAGTTACAATTACTGGCCCTCAAAGTTCCAGACATCCCTGCAATGCCAACAGTCGTGTGATGGAGTTCTGCGTGTTTGGCAATTTGTTTACAGTTATGATAGTTACAGTGTACTGTGGTCATGTGATTGTAAGTTGCAATCTTTTCTGCCAGCTTTCTAGCAAAGTCAATAGGAAAATCAGTAGGGAAGGTTGCAATTTCTTTTATTGATTTTTGATTTGATTTGATTTGATTTGAATGCCGCCCCTCTCCGCAGACTCTGGGCAGCTAACAGCAGTAAAAAAGACAAAAATAACAAATCTAATATAAATAGTAATTTTAAAAACCCCAATTTTAAGAGACCAATCATACAAACAGACATACCATGCATAAATTTTATAAGCCTAGGGGGAAGGGAATATCTCAGTTCCTCCATGCCTGACGACAGAGGTGGGTTTTAAGGAGCTTACGAAAGGTGAGGAGGGTGGGGGCAGCCCTGATATCCGAGGGGAGTTGGTTCCAGAGGGTCGGGGCCACCACAGAGAAGGCTCTTCCCCTGGGTCCCACCAAATGACATTGTTTGGTCGATGGAACCCGGAGAAGGCCAACTCTGTGAGACCTAACCGGTCGCTGGGATTCATGCGGCAGAAGACTTCACAAAGGCAAGAGTGATTGCAGGGATTCACATCACAAAGCAATGCATTATATGAAGTTTTGTTCTAAATAATATCAAAAAAAGTGTTGTTTAATGACAGAAATGTTGCTCCCAATTATTGTAACTTGAGAACTACCTGAATATTATATTTTTCTGTTAAGTGGCTTAGAGATTGGCTGGTTCGTTGGTTAAATAAAGCAGCAGATTGAAAACAATACAGACTTTCTCAGTGTAGATACAGCCAGATAAAATTACACTGGGAAAAAGAATCTGAACTCCAAATACGAATTGAATAATCAAATTATTACAGATAATCCCCACTCGGTTAAAGACCTTGGTATACTAATAACAAAAGATTTAAGTGCCAAAGCCCACTGTAACAACATAGCCAAGAAGGCTTCAAGAGTTGTAAACCTAATCCTACGTAGCTTCTGCTCTAGCAATCTCACACTACTTACCAGAGCTTACAAAACTTTTGCCAGGCCCATCCTCGAATACAGCTCATCTGTTTGGAACCTATATTGCATCTCAGACATTAACACCCTTGAAAATGTCCAAAGATACTTTACCAGAAGAGCCCTTCACTCCTCCACTCGAAACAGAATACCCTATGAGACTAGACTTTCAATCCTGGGCCTAGAAAGTCTAAAACTAAGACGCCTTAAACAAGATCTAAGTATTGCCCACAAGATCATATGCTGCAACGTCTTGCCTGTCGGCGACTACTTCAGCTTCAACCACAACAACACAAGAGCACACAACAGATTTAAACTTAATATTAGCCACTCCAAACTTGACTGTAAAAAATATGACTTCAGTAACCGAGTTGTCGAAGTGTGGAACTCATTACCGGACTCCATAGTGTCATCCCCAAAGCCCCAAAATATATCCACTAAAACCCTCATTGTGTATGGGATAAAAAATAAATAAATATATATATATATATTTTTCATGGCACTATTCTGGTTATTGATTTTAAACTAGTAGATATGGATGGTTTGTGCTTCATGGATACATATTTTTTTCAATTCAAAGAACAAAATGTGTAGAATCTAAGTCAAGATTGTAAGATTTTGTGCTTTGTTACCTCTAAATGTTAACTGATTTACAGTTAACTTATGCTTTCTTATACTGATTTTTAATAAGCTTGCCAAGACATAAATTGCAATTTGAAATAAACATGCTTCCTCACTCACATTTTCACTTAATTATTTTTGTGGTCAGAACTATAAATTATGAAATATAAACCACAATACAAAAATAGCACTTGCCTAAAGCTTAATTATTCAGTGAAGAAGCACAGCAAAGAATTCAGCATTAAAGCTTCATTTTCCAGCTTTAGCTAGCACCTTTTATGGTCCGTATTAGCCTTGGCTGACTATGAGGAAAGATCTAAATGTTGTATTTATCATTCCTCTAAGTGCTACAAAGTTGTGCTGCATTCTCATTGGATTTTGTAGCAACCGCTTGCTTAAAACCTTGGCCTTCAACAGTCTTGGCATCTCTGTATGTGAAGGATAAGATAATCTCTAAATGTCATTGGGCTATAAATAATGCAATACAGTTTTAAACTACATGCAATTTATTATATAAATCTCAGAACAATTTTTGCTTTGTATGGTATATGGTTGACAGAATGTTCTTTCATAAAAGAAAAATATTTTATTGTCCTATAATTGAACTGCAATTTTGAGCTTATACTTCTGTGTTTTTAAAAAAGTACGACTTTTGAAACTTCATTCAATCTCAAATCACATGATAAATTCTTTTGTAATTACCAAGATCCGATCATAAGAGCAGTTGTGACTGGGTAGGCTAAGTCATGTGATCCCTGATTTGTAATGTATGTATATCAGAGGTCCTCGTGGTATGCTGATTGGAGAATTCTGGGAGTTGGTCCATAAGTCTTAAAGTTGCCAAGTTTGAAGACCTCTGATGTATATGATATCAAAAATCAGATTTCGCCATACATTATAGGTACAAAATAAGAATGTTTAGGCAGGGAGAAAAAAACAGGAATTGAATATATTCTCAGAGGTTTTCATATTTTAAAAAAATAATTGATATTAATATTAATTATTAATTAATTTTAAAAATTATTAATATTCAATATTAATAATTCAATATTGAATATACTTTTTCTCATAACACTGATTTATGGGTTGAAATATAAACTGAGTTGTGACATTTGAAGAAAGGAAAACCATTTAAATTAAAGTTCCATTTGTTTATAGAAATCTGTCCGAAAAAAGCAGTTGATTGTGAAACTAATTAGATGCAGATTCTGCTGGAGAAAACTTGGAGTACATGAATGACAAGATATTTTAACTGATCCCTTTTCTTCTTTTTCAGCTTATCCTTCCTGATTCAATGAAGGTGCTTCCTGTCTACATGAATAGTCTTCTGAAAAGCTGTGTGCTGTCTGGCAAGTCAGAGATTCCCACGGATGAAAGAACTTTTCATAGACAGTTGGTCATGTCAATGGATGTTGGTAGCACCCAACTTTTATTCTACCCACAGCTTTTGCCAATTGTAAGTGTTTTGCTATCAGCAGATATTGCGCAATGTCACAGGGCAGTTGCTACGATGTGGAGAATATCTCTAGGCTATCTCTAGTGTAATCTTACAGATGCTTTTCAGTCCATCTGGTCTGAGTTAGTGGTTCTACCATTATACAGTGTTCCCTCGATTTTCGTGGGTTTGAACTTCACGAAAAGCCTATACCACGGTTTTTCAAAAATATTAATTAAAAAATACTTTGCGGGTTTTCCCCCTATACCACGGTTTTTCCCACCCGATGACGTCATATGTCATCGCCAAACTTTCGTCTGCTTTTAATAAATATTTTTTTAAATAAACTTTAATAAATAAACATGGTGAGTAATAATCTAAATGGTTGCTAAGGGAATGGAAAATTGCAATTTAGGGGTTTAAAATGTTAAGGGAAGGTTTATGATACTGTTCATAGCCAAAAATAGTGTATTTACTTCTGCATCGCTACTTCGCGGAAATTTGACTTTCGCGGGCGGTCTCGGAACGCATCCCCGGCGAAAAGCGAGGGAACACTGTAATTCTTTCAGCCCTCAGAGATTGGAAAAAGCCAATATAACTAGACACAAAAACATTTTTTCTGAACACCATTAGTCTGCTAAACAAATAATTCCCTCAAAACTGTCAAACTATTTACTAAGTCTGCACTACCATTACTACTAATTTTTTTCTCATTATTCCTATCCCATTTCCTCCCACTTATGACTGTATGACTGTAACTTGTTGCTTGTATCCTTAAGATTTTTATTAATTTTGATTCTTTCCTCATTGCTTATTTGAGCCCTATGACAATCATTGAGTGTTGTATCTCATGATTCTTGGCAAGTGTATCTTTTTCTTTTATGCACACTGAGAGCATATGCACCAAAGATAAATTCCTTGTCTGTGCAATCACACTTGGCCAATAAAGAATTCTATTCTATTCCATATAAATATGGTAGTGTCATATGGTAGTACTGAGGAAGCACAGTCCATATTGTTCAATCATACTTCCCTCTGGATCAACTTTTAGCCATTGCCAACAGACAAGTAGTTGGTGACCCTCCCACCCTCTACCAGTGTCAAAAACAGACAGACAATAATAAGTTGTGTAATATTGTCTGGTATTGTTGAGTAGAGAAAAATCAGAGCAACTTTTCCAATTTTCTCCCCTGAATAAACTTGAAAGTGATCATCATAGATTTTAATCCAAAAATAAATTATTTGGCAATATTTGTTAATCTTAAGAACACTGCACTCATTTTTGTGACCATATCGCATAATATGTAGAGTTGCCAATATAGAAATAGTCATCTGGCCATTATGGTCATAATGTGTATTTTAAAGCTGCAGAAACTTTAGAAATATTCATAGATGTACAGTCATCATTTCATTGATTCAAAATCTATGTCTCCAAGCTTATTAGGAAAAGGAAGTGTGTGAGTGTTTGTGTATACAAAGAATTGATAAAGAAATAAAAAGAGACTTTATTAAAACATATAATATTTCCCCTGGCTCAGCTGATAAGGGAGGAGAACTTGTGGCTTAGAGAGTAAAAACATTGCCTAATAAGGCAAGCAGCCCAAGTTCGAATCCTAGAAGGGTATGGCTAAGTGATGAGAGCTAAAGAGCTTGAAATAGATCCATACTAATCTCCCTTTATTTGTTTATCAGTTCTTTGTAAGTTTGAAAATATGGTTTGTAGCCTGGATGGCCCCTGGAGTGGGGCTGAAAGGCAAAAGGAAGCAATAGGTTCTCTCCCATATTTGGGTATAACAGGTGACTCGACAGAAAAAACATAAACACATACACACACTTTTAGAAAAGGTTAAATATAAATTTATAAAAGTGTCTATAAAGAATTAATAAAGATGTTAATTGTTCCATATCTTATGTGTTTATTTGAATGTTCATCTGTGGGCCACTGCTGATATCCTCAACCGTCAATCCTGCTTTGGTTGTGTCTCATTGCTCTGCCTCTCAATATCGTTCCTACATACCAGTACAAGATTGCCTATTCCAAGACTAATCACAGTGTTAATTATCTGGTTTTTATGTGTGCATGTGGCTTCAGGTTTATTTTATTTATTTATTTATTTGATTATTTTTTGCTGCCCCTCTCCTTAGACTCAGGGCGGCTTACAACATGTTAGCAATAGCACTTTTTAACAGAGCCAGCATATTGCCCCCCGCAAACCTGGTCCTCATTTTACCCACCTCGGAAGGATGGAAGGCTGAGTCAACCTTGAGCCGGTGATAAGATTTGAACCGCTGACCTACAGATCTACAGTCAGCTTCAGTGGCCTGCAGTACAGCACTCTACCTGCTGCGCCACCCCGGTTGCTGGCAATTATATGAACAGGTCCATACAATGTAATTTGTATGCCATTGCCTGCTTCCTAGCGATGAGGGATAGTAAGTGGCCTAAAGGCATACAGCCAGTTCTGTGTATAAGGCAGGATTAGTTGTTCAGATTTAAAAAACAAAACAAAACATGCAATGAATCTAAGAACTTCAATTTCATCCCGCAGCACTCCATGGATGTAAGTAAAGACACAATTCCTCCTGCTGTTCGCTGCTCAGAAGAACGTCTCTGTGAAGGAGGAGTATTCCTATTGGCAAATTCTCTACGTGTGTTTTTATGGCTTGGAGTCAGTGCCCCACCAGATCTTATCCAAGGGATATTTAATGTACCTTCCTTTGCACATGTCAACACCGAGGCTGTGAGTATAGTCTTATGTATTTGAGAGAGAGCAGTTGAATGCTTTTTAAAAAAAAAATGTATTTCATTTCCAAACTATGATGCAAGTTCCAATGACATGTGAACAATTCAGCCTTAGAAACATAGAAACATAGAAGACTGACGGCAGAAAAAGACCTCATGATCCATCTAGTCTGCCCTTATACTATTTCCTGTATTTTATCTTACAATGGATATATGTTTATCCCAGCCATGTTTAAATTCAGTTACTGTGGATTTACCAACCACGTCTGCTGGAAGTTTGTTCCAAGGATCTACTACTCTTTCAGTAAAATAATATTTTCTCACGTTGCTTTTGATCTTTCCCCCAACTAACTTCAGATTGTGTCCCCTTGTTCTTGTGTTCACTTTCCTATTAAAAACACTTCCCTCCTGAACCTTATTTAACCCTTTAACATATTTAAATGTTTCGATCATGTCCCCCCTTTTCCTTCTGCCCTCCAGACATTACTCCTTTATAAAGATGAGAATGCAGATGTGTAGAAACAGACACAGAAAAAGTTATTTAACTAGTCTATTTATTTCCCAAAATAATGCCTCTACTACCTTCTCCCTGAAACCAAGATGCAATATGCCAGGATTAATAGATTAATAGACAAGTTTTCAGAATGAAACACACAAATGACAGTGCTTAAAGCAGTGTGAATTAGATGTGTACCATTCTATTCTTAGGAAAGTTTTATAGAATCACAAGAATTGGAAGGGACCTCAGATATTGGCTAGTCCTATCACTTGCTTATTGCAAGAGTTGCTGAAACATTCAAGAAAGTGTTCTACTCTCAGGTCTCTGGAAATTTTCCACATCCAGTAAAATCAATTCTTTGAAATAAAACTCACTCTTTATTTTTTCACACAAACCGGATAGATATAAAATGCAACGCAAAGTCAAAGGAGCATGAAGCAAATCACAGTTCTTTCTCACTTTGAAATAATTCTCAACTCAGAGGATGGGAAGTGCGCCAAAATCCATTAGTTCTAAATTCCTAGATAACACACACTCTTGTAAATCAAACCAAGATTCAAAGCAAGATCAGAAGCTCACCGCCAACTTTTTATGAGCACAGGGATGCAGTTCAGGAAATCTCTAGGAGACAAAGCCCATGATTTTAGCATTTCTTTTCAGGGACGCCACGGTTTCGTGGCTGTTCCATGTAACAATGTTGTGAGTCCACACCCCCTTTCCCCAGACACCCTTCTTTATGTAGCCTGGAAGTGTCATCACACCTCAAAGAGCTAAGGCTGTGGATTAATACCTTTTACTCTGGATCTCCTCTCACCTTTTAGCCATTCTTCGATAGTGTGGGTTAATCCATGTATCTTCCCCTAATAAATCTTCCTGACTATCCCATTGTAACATCACCCCCCTCTGTCTCTCCCCAGTCACTGTCTGCCTCACTCTCGGCCTAAGCTTCCTTTGACAGCCCCCCTGGCCCAAGATATCCTGAGGGGCCTGGTTCATCATCTTCAGAATCAGGCATGACCTGAGGTGGACAAGGATCACTCACAACAGACAGATAGCTAGAATCCAACCTCTGAATATTCCAACAAACGGAAGTATATGAAGGGGGAAGACTATGTGGAGAGGGTTTCCTGTTTTAAACTCTTGGGAGTGATCATTAGTCAAGACCTCATCTGGAAAAACAACATGTTCCTGGTGGTTAGTAAGGCTCAACAGAGACTTCATTTAAATCTTCCCCTGACCAATGATTGTTTTAAGTATGAGTGCTGAATGATTGGTTTGATTGGTTTTCCTTTTTAAATTAAATTTAATGGTTGTTTTAATGTAGTATTAATTAATTAATTAATTAATTAATTAATTAATTAATTAATTAATTAATTGGGCTCATATTGTTGTTTTGTTTTGTATATGCTATGAGCCGCCCCGCGTTCTCAGAGAGGGGGGGCATACAAATCCAATTAATTAAATAAATAAATAAATTTCCTTAGAGGCCTGCGGAAAAATCAGGTGGAACAATGGCTGACATCAGTCCACAATGGAAAGTGTCCTCACGTAGTGCATAACAGTAGGGTACGCTGATTTAACAGCCACGGACAGGAAGGCAATACAGAGAGTGATGAATACAGCACAATAAATCATTGGTTGTCCCCCTAACACCACTAGATGATATCATCAGGTCTCGCTGTTTTAGCAGAGTAAGGAAGATACTTAGGGATGATTCACACCCTGGTCAGTGTCTCCTTTCACTTTTATCATTGGGCAGAAGACACAGAGGTATAACCAACCGGACAAACGGGTTTAAAAACAGCTTCTACCCATGTGCTGTTAAACTCCTAAACACAATATTGCACCACAGAGATTAATATGGCAAATTTCACTGGTGCCAGTGTGATGTGTAATATGTATATACCTTGATATAAGATCATACACCAGAGTATGTTGCACAGAATATGATATACATATGGAAACATATAACTAGTTTATTTTCCCTAACTACTTGTGTAAGGATTATCCTTTATATTCATGTTGATTGTATTCTGGTATGGGCTGCACCAGTAGAGGCTAAACCAATTTCGTTGTGTACATAAAGTACAATGACAATAAACGCTTTGATCTATATCACTTCACAAGGATATTTATCTAACTGGTTGACATCTACTAATGGGAGGAAATTGCTTACAGCTAACCTGAAACAAATTTCCTGTGTACTTCAGTTGCATCCTAGGTAAAAAGGAACAAAGCAATTCAGTTCTGTGTAAATCTTAGATATTTTTAGTTATCTGAAGACCACTATCATATCTTCTCTTAATCTTCCTATCTGCATGATAAACAACCCTTTAATGATATTCATAGGAGTTGGTTTCCAGTTCTTTCATTATCTTAGTAATCTTCCACTGAACTGTTTGTTAACATCTGTCTTATATTTGCCTTTTCATCTGGCCTGGTACATTGATCTAATAATGCCTTTATTAATGGCTGTGTCAAATTGTATGTGAATATTGGTCTATTAACCAGTAGGTCCTAGATTGCCTCTATATTTGCTAAATACTATTCAATTATTATTACTTTTGGTGGTTCAATAGAAACATTGAATAGTAGTTTGATGAAATTATATTTTATCATCCAAATCTTCCTTGTAATTTATTTCATCTTTGATCACTAATAAAACATTTATAAATCGTCTTGATGAATTTGTCAATGAATGAGAATTTTAAGAATTTTAAGATAATTTGCTTGTTTCATTGTACCAGTCAACAACTTTTAGTCTTTCAAATCCATTGTAAGAATCCATACGGCATACAATCTTTGTTTTTCCATTTTCATGTGTACTAATTCTGTATCTGTATTTATTCTTTACATATAGTCACATCTTCCAGAACTGGATAATCCCTACTCTTCAAAACTGAGGTCCATAATAGATGAGCTCCAAAGCAAAACACCTTATTCTATGAAGGTAAATGATTACCATATTTTTGGAGTATTACACGCACCTTAGTTTGTGGGGAGGAAAATAGGGGGAAAACATCTACCTACCAGATGTTCATCTGGCTAGCATCCTTAGTCTGTTCAGCTTCAGCACATTATTTTATCCTCTGGTTAGCGCTGAAAGAACCTTTTTCAGAGGGAGTAGGAATGAAAGCAAGCCTGCAAAGACTTAGGGCTGGGAAAAAAACCTTCTTCAGAAAAAAAAATTCAAAAAAGCTTCATTTGGAATATAAGACGTACCCAAATTTTCAGCCTCTTTTAGGGAGGAGAAGGGTGCGTCTTATACTCCGAAAATTAAGGTATTTAAAATTACTCTTATGATTGCCTAATTCCATGCTTTGAAAATATTTTAATAACTTTAACTTTTTTTTTTGCTATTTAATTGAAATAAGATTCAAAGCAGCATTTGTACATTTCGCTGAGTGTTGAACTATTTTTTTTTTAAAGCTTATAATTGTGAAGCAACGGGAGCAAACGGAGATGGTTTTCAAGCAGTTTTTGACTGAAGACAAAAACATCTACGGAGGAACTTCTTATATGGACTTCTTATGTTGCATTCATAAAGAAATATGTCAGCTTCTCAACTAATGGATTTTGATATTTGTCCATTTGTTCAGCAACTATTCACGAACGGCCATCCACCATCAAAAGGTGCTTTATATTGCTACCTTATTGTACAGTTTCTAATTTGGTAGAATAGTGCTTTGTTTCATAATAATGTAGCCATCTATAATTATGTAAACTAGGCAAGTATTTGCTCAGGTATAACTCCTATGGGAGAGCCTTTATCCTTCTTTAAAAGGAAGTTTTCTAATGGTAAGGTTTGAAATCCTGGAATCTGTGTAAAACACACAATTCTCATTTCACACATTTTAATAAACGGCAAAGCATTAAACCCTGTTATATATGATTTGTATTATTCATATAATTTTTTATCCTTTTTATTGTACATTTTGATCTAACAACTTTTTTTCCTCCTTGCTTACATTTAATTTAATGTTCTTGTGCTTTTTATTATTTTGCATGTTTTAGTGCTGTGACATAGCTCAAAATAGTGGACTATTTAGCCCCAGCAAAACATCCAAAGATTGGGATCATGGGAATTGTGGGTCTACAGATATAAATGGCCTGTCCCTGCCTCCCAATCACCTGTTAATTTTGTAAATGTTTTTAAAACTAATTATTTCTTGGGTTGATAAGCAAAATGAGGAATGAAGTCAATGGGGGGGGGGGGGTGTTAAAGTTTTTACATGCAATTTGTATTTAGGACAAAAATAATCTTTTTATGTTGACTATGTGCAGGTGCAATCTCAACATATTCACATGGCCTTTTGGCCAAATGTTTGTTTAATACATTCCAAACTCCCCTTACTGTACAGGAGTCAAAACAACTGAATTGTAACACTTTCTCTATGAGACAGTATTAAGGAATTTGGAATAGTTTTGTTTAGGATATAGCAAAATTTAACGCCTTGCTAAAAGCAAACTAGCCATTGCTATTACTGGGATTTACCTAAAGGATTATTATTGGAATAAATTAACATTTAAACTTTTAAACCTGTTCAATATATTCTCAGACCTGGAAAATGTACTATAAATTGAAAGATACTATTGTTAACTTTATTCCTAAAATAAAAGTTCTTTATTTGATTAAAACCACATGTTTATATATAATTCTTTTAACGGGTTTAGAATTATTAGACCATTATCTGTTTTTTCCAGGTTTTACAGTATTATGTTGAGAATCACATGATCTGGGTATTAATGTCTGGGTTCACACTTAATTAAGAAATTATATAGTGTTAGACTTACAACAATTTGTTTAGTGACTGTTGGAAGTTATGCCACTGAAAAAAGTGACTTACACTGTTTTTTGTTACACTAACTCACCACCATTGTAGCATCCCCCTGGTCATGTGATCAAAATTCAGATGCTTGGCAACTGACATGTATTGATGACTGTTGCAGTGTCCCAGGATCATGTGATCACCTTTTGCAACTTTCTGACAAACGTAGTCAATGGGAAAACCAGAACCACATAACAACCATGTTACCAATTTGATTCTCTTAACAACTGGAAATAAAAGTTGTAAAAGGGGCAAAACTCTGTTAACCGCTATCTTGCTTAGTAATGGAAATTTTGAGTTTAATTGTAATGCTCAGACAAGGATTACCTGGTTATCCCATATGTCCCTGGTTGGTATTCAGCTTAATATTGGATTTTTACTAAGATGAGGTTTTAATCATTCATGATTAAAAGTCTGGCTTAAAGGATTTTAATTTTTTTAATCTTTCACATCTAGGTTTGTGGTTTTGTACCATGTTTCTTGGACAACAAACAATATAGCATTAGAGTATAACATCCATTTTAAAAAAACACTTAAAGCCCCCCCTTAAACCCCCGCCTGTAAATAACATTACTGAAATTGATCCGACTTACTTAATGTTGCTTTATACATACATACATACATACATACATACATACATACATACATACATACGTGTGTGTTTGCATTTTTTATAGTTTTGGAAGATTGCTATGAGACTAATATATATTTGAGCACTAATTTTCTATTATTGGAACCTAAGTTGTTATAAAATTCAGTCACCTGGAAAGTAACAAAGAGTAATATTTGTCCTAGAAATTTGTCCTAGAATGATTTTTATCCAATTAAGAGGGGTTTAAAAGAATATTGGAAAATAAAAAATGTATTTGCTTAGCATTAAAATTAAAGCTACCATGTGTAAAGTCAATTTTGATAGTAAATGTGTTTGACAGTAAATACCCTCATGATGCTACCGGTGAGGTAATGAAACAACTGCAACAAAGCAACCAGGTTCAGAGAATTCCACTGTAAATGTGCTTTATTGTAAGATCTGGATTATTATACAAGACTAGTTCATAATAGATACAAAAATATTTTGATGAGCAGCTCTAGAGGGAGCTGCTAATAAAGGTAACTGGAGACCTAAGACTGTATTTTTTAAAAAAGACAAAAACTCAGTAGGATTAAAGCAGGGAAAAAAGATGATTCTCATTGCTCAGCGAGGGGGAAAGCCACCCCGGTGAGTACCTCCTCGCCCCCCTCTAAATCCACCTCTTTCACCCCTGAAATTCGTTCGATTTCTCTCTCTGCCTCTTTCTCCTCGACCAGCTGAAGCCCCGCCTCTTCCTCCACCCCTTGGTGCACCACCTCCTCGATCTTTTGGTGGTGGCGATTTTGGTCTGAGTCTCTCAATCTCTTCTGTACAACCAGTCAGGTGGGAGTTGGGAGCTGTGAAATATGATGTGTATGTTTCGGCATTGAAGTTACTATTTGTGAGTGTGGGCCCAACAGTTAACCAGCCTAAGGGGAGGGAAGGCAACAAAAGGAAAGAATTAGACACATACAAAACTGTAAACCAGTAAAACTGTATGCTGCACCGAGTCTCCGGAGAGGGGCAGCATACAAATCTAATAAATTATCATTATTGTTGTTGTTGTTGTTATTATTATTATTATTATTATTATTATTATTATTATTATTATTATTATTATTATTATTATTATTATTATACCTTAATCCTTTCCTGTTTGGTTCTTTAATACAGTGGTACCTCATCATACGAACTTAATTGGTTCCAGGAGGAGGTTCGTAAGGTGAAAAGTTCGTAAGATGAAACAATGTTTCCCATAGGAATCAATGTAAAAGCAAATAATGCGTGCAAATCCTTCAGGAAAATCCCAAACTTTAGAAGGGAGGCGAACAGAGGGCAGGGAGGAGCAGCTAAAGGGGGCGGGTGGAAGAAGCAAGGCTAGGCTAAAGGGTGAGTGAGAAGGAAGAAAGGCAAGGGGGGCGCCCCTCCCTTTTCTTTCTTCAAAAGACACCCTTTCAGTTCCTTTGCAAGCACGTTGTTCTCTGCAAAAATTTTCCTCCCCCAAGCTGCCCCTCCCTCCTCCCTTTTCTTTCTTAAAAAGGCACCCTTTCAGTTCCTTTGCAAGCACGTTGTTCTCTGCAAAATGTTTCCTACTCCAAGCTGCCCCTCCCTTTTCTTTCTTCAAAAAAGGGGGAAAAAAGAAACCCCTTCATCCCAGCAGCAGCTGCTTGGGTTCGTAAGGTGAAAATAGTTTGGAAGAAGAGGCAAAAAAATCTTAAACACCGGGTTCGTATCTTGAAAAGTTCGTTAGAAGAGGCGTTTGTAAGATGAGGTACCACTGTACTACTTAAATTTAGCATAATTTGTATTGTCAAAGTAGAAGCAGGAGCAACTATTACCATAAAATAAGAACAAGTAGAATTAGCAGTGAAGCTCTACATGATGTAGCTGAATGTTGTTTTTGAAAACCAGAAATGTTTAAAATTAACCCACTAAGACAGTATTTCAATGATGTGAGACATTCCCCTCTTTAGCTTGCTAGCAGGACATTTTAAAAACACAATTATTAATAAAATTATTAATAAAATATTAATAAAATTATTAAAAATCAAGTATCACACCGAGAAGTGATACATTTCTTTCTGCCTTTCATGTTTATTTAAACTTAGATGTCAGTTTCATACCAGTATTTCTTCCTTAACATCTAAAACTGTAATGTACAAATGGGAAATTAGTTTTGTTTAGAGTTCTGAATAAAACAGCTCTGTTTAGTTTCAAGAATGTATTCTGTGATTAGAATGCCCAAGCTACTGCTATATGAAATGTCACAGTTGAAGACAGAGCAAAATTCTAGAATATTTGGAACTCTCAGCAAACATTCTGAGCCAAAAAAAAAAATGTCCCTGTCTGTTGAATGCATATATCCTCATTATGTCTACAGCAGTGTTTCCCAACCTTGGCAACTTGAAGATATCTGGACTTCAACTCCCAGAATTCCCCAGCCAGCGAATGCTGGCTGGGGAATTCTGGGAATTGAAGTCCAGATATCTTCAAATTGCCAAGGTTGGGAAACACTGGTCTACAGTCATTTAATAAGAAAATATACTTGGTAAAATTGTCCTTTATGTTCAGCTGGACCACTCTACTGCACTGGAAGCCATAACTACTCCTCTAAAATCTACATTTTTCTAAAGCACGCAAATTAATGTTATGAATTTTTTATATTTACTATAAAGTTTTTGAAATGATTTAGTACAAAGCAAGACTGAGAATAACCTGGACGGATGGTGCTGTCACGTCCAAAAATATGAAGTCGCCGCCTTCCAAGGCAAAAATGTTCAATAATGTGAAATATTTCTACGGGTTTTTCTATGTTACCGATTTCTGGCTCTTCTGTGATAATTAAATCAATGTCAACATTAGCATGGATAAAATCCCCATCGGTACTACGGCGGACCGTTCCTTTAATGCCCATAAGGCAATGTTCCTAAAGAGAAAGCAGAAACATTTTTTTATATCAAAAAGGATGGGAGGGATAGGAGAAATTAAAAGAATGTAACTTTTTTTGTAAGTTCAGTTATGTAATTCATCAAAAATCATCATGGACCAAAATGTTCTATGGCTTTGTTAAAACAATTAAAATAATTAAGCAGCAGTAAGAACATGAAAATCCCTATCTGAAAAGTATTACTCTAGAACTGTGATGGCGAACCTATGGCACGCCTGCCAGATGTGGAATGTGGCACCCTCTCTGTCACCTCATATCAGCTCTGCCGCACATGCACACTTGCCTCCCTGTGGCCAGCTGGTCTTCAGAGGTCTGCCACGCATTTGGGGAGGTATGCACGTGCAGGGGTGTACACACATATGCGGGGTACATGAGTGGGGCTGTGTGTGCATTGCATTTTTTTGGGTTAGGCGTGCTTTGGGGACTTAGTCCAGAAAAGGTTAGACATCACTTCCCCAGAAAAATGTTCTGAAATAAAAATATCCGCTATCAAATCAGTAATGCCACACTGCAAGGTAAGAAATAAGTCTACAATTACACTACATTACATTGATGTTGTTACGGTAGATACTTATTTTGACTTTTCTTCCAAGCTCAAGAAAATATACACAGCATTCCTACAATTTTTCCCCACTACCACAAACCTATGTGATAGATTAAAAAAAAATGATTGACCCAAAGTAGTAGTAGTAGTAGTAGTAGTAGTAGTAGTAGTAGTAGTAGTAGTCGTCTACAGAGAGGGGCGGCATACAAATCTAATAAATAATAATAATAATAATAATAATAATAATAATAATAATAATATTATTATTATTTATTAGATTTGTATGCCGCCCCTATCCGTAGACTCGGATCAGCTCACAACAAAACAATAACAATGTATTATTATTATTATTATTATTATTATTATTATTATTATTTATTAGATTTGTATGCCGCCCCTATCCGTAGACTCGGAACAGCTCACAACAAAACAATAACAATGTATTATTATTATTATTATTATTATTATTATTATTATTATTATTATTATTATTAATTAGATTTGTATGCTGCCCCTCTCTGTAGACTCGGGGCGGCTTACAGCAATGTAACAAATCTAATATTTAAAACATATAAAACCCATTATTAAAACCATACAACATGCTTGTTTTACCACCCAAATTATTGCCCTGAATAGAGCTATAGGCTATGATAAATTTGATTCATCAAATTACTCACATCTGTGTCAAACCCATATTAATCAAACCATACTCAGAATTTTGTGTGTGTCTATCCGTAACAACTCCAGAAGCAAAAGAAAATACACTAAATCTGCAAAATGTTTTATGAGCTACTTCAAACCCATCTGATTCAATATAGTTTCATATTGATATTCTGATTTGCAAATAGGCTTTTGAAACTATAATCAATACTATTTTATAAACTATTTTCTTTTTTATTAAAATATATTTTATTGAAAATATTAAAAAGAAAACTGACACATACAAAAATGAGAAATACATAGAGAATAAACAAAAAACAAAACAAAAAACATCCCCCCCGCAGATACACACACACACACACAAAATACATGTTACAACTTTACATATTTGAACCAGAAAAAGAGAAACGTCACAGTTCTATCAAAAACTATTTATAAACTTTTTTCAAAGCTCTGCATATTCTTTGTATATACTCATAAATCACAATTTAAGGGAAGTTCAGAGTCTAAAACCTCTCCAGAAGTATGATTGTCTTTTTAAAAATGATATTGGAATGCAATTGTATAAGAGACCTTTGGGGTAGATAGATTCATTTTGTCTCAGAAGAATGTGATCCCAAAGAGCAATTTTCCACAAATTATTAAATGCTGCTTTACTGAAGCCACCAGATGGTTTTTACGAAATTATGAGTAAAGATGAATAATAATTCCCAGAAGTCTCCCCAAACCTGTGTACGTTCCAAATTCTGAAAAACCAGGGAAGGGAAGATGTCCCATCAGATATAGAAAACAGTTCACTTTTACTATCTCTGGCAAGCAATGCTACCTGGATTAGGCAAGATACTGTCTTAAAGCAACTTTTTATCACCTGGCGACTTCCAGATGGATTTAACTTTATATTTATTTATTTATTTATTTATTTATTTGTTTGTTTGTTTGTTTATTTGTTTATTCGTTCATTCGTTCATTCATTCATTCATTCATTCATTCATTCATTCATTCGATTTTTGTGCTGCCCTTCTCCTTAGACTCAGGAGGGCTTACAACATGTTAGCAATAGCACTTTTTAACAGAGCCAGCATATTGCCCCCACAATCCGGGTCCTCAATTCCTTCAATTTTCATAATCCCTAAATATCATGGTAATACATCTGGAATCACCAGTTTGCAGAACGTTGATACTATATGTCAATGCTAATATTTATAGACCTTGATTTTTTTTTAAAGGCTAAACTACTGTGGAAGTAACTGATTAAGGGGGGCGGGGGGAGAGTACACCACACAAATATCTAGTGATTACTTTTTCTTTATGTTTTGAGACTTGCTGTCTCTTAAAAAATCCATGAAAGTAAAAAATAATTTTAAGACATGCTCATTATTCATGACTATGGAATGCAATGTTCGATGCAGTGCTTGATCTGAAGTAGAGGCTCTGGGCCTTCAACAGTTCCAGCCAGCCACTACTGCCCTGAGCAGCCATCGCCAAAAAGGCAGTGATGATGAAGATAGGTGAGAGGAGTTTGAGAGGAACTCGAGAGTTTGCACTCAAATGATCATGTGACTATGGAAAGCATGCATAGATGTGAGAACCAGTAAGAGGCCACTTTTTTTCAGCACTCTTGTAACATCAAACATTTGCCAAAGAAGTGGTTGCATCTCAACAACTATCTATATTTTACAGTCCATGATTAGTTAAAGCGTGAGGAAGACTCATGAATTTCTGTCAAACAGATGGAAATACAGTGTTCCCTCGATTTTCGCGGGGGTTGCGTTTCAAGACTGCCCACGAAAGTCGAATTTCCGCAAAGTAGCGATGCGGAAATAAAAACACCATTGTTGGCTATGGACAGCCAAAAACTACCCCCACGCACCCTTTTTCAAGGCAGCGCAAGGAGCCGGGCTTGAAGTTGGGGGCGGGGAGCGATGAAAGTGCAGAGGCCGGCAAAGATTGTTTTGAATGTCGACTGCCCCCGCCCCCCCCAGCGCCTCCGGCCCCCTCACCGCTACCCCCCGCCTGCCCAATCTGCCCCTCTCACCGGCTTTTTTGGGACACGGGTCCTCCTGCAGCAGCGCTGGCGGCTACGGCTTGTCATCCTCCTCATTCGGCCGCTAGCCGCTCTGAGCGCTTTGAAAATGCCCGCCCCGCCCCTCTCACAGTCCCTTAGCTGAGAGCGCTTTCGTCCCAGCTATCAGCGAGGGGGCTGCAGGAGAGGCGGGGCAGGCGTTCTCACAGAGAGGGAGAGAGAGAGGGAGAAAGAGAGAGAGAGAGAGAGCAAGAGGGGGGAGAGTGGAAGGTAGAGAGAGAGAAATGATAGAAAAAAGGGGAGAAAAAAAGAGAAATGAGAAAATGATTGAAGCAGAGAATGACAGGAAAGAAAGAGAAAGAGAGAGAGAAGTGACTCTTGGTGATGACATATGACGTCATCGGGTGGGAAAAACCGTGGTATAGAAAAAAAACCGTGGAGTATTTTTTAATTAATATTTTTTGAAAAACCATGGTATAGCCATTTTGCGAAGTTTGAACACGCAAAAATCGAGGGATCACGGTATCTCAAAATCTGCTCTTCTTAAAAAACAATTGCTCAAGCAATAGGTATAATTGTCAAAGCTATAGGTAAAGTCCAAATATTGCTGACGTACTGAATACAGTGGTACTTTGACATAACGAGGTTAATTCATGCCAGAGCTGACCTCGTATGTCAATCATCTCGTATCTCGAACAAATGCATTTAGATTTGGCTTTTCGCGCAGAGATAACTGGAAAAAATGGAATTCTTGCGCCACCTAGTGGACGCTCGGCTCATATCCCGAATTTGAGCTCGGGTGTCAAACAGAAATTTTGCTCGCGTCGCAGCTTGTAACTTGAAATACTCGCATGTGGAGCAGCTCGTATCTAGCGGTACTACTGTACTGGAAAGAAGTTAACACAGCCCCACACTATTCTAGAGGAAAATCAGAAGAATTCTCTCTTGCCTCCATTTAATTTACATCTCAACATACAAATTGAAAGCTAGCCACATTGAACTCCTAACTACGGCAACTGTTCAGCAAAAATAAAACTATAAAATATATTCTACACCTCTTCCATCAGCTCTCTGAAATGTGAAAAAAGCCTAGTTTTTCCATGATACTTTGATTTGCATTTCAATAAAATAAGCGAATTAAGTGCTTCCCAGAATTCTGGGAAGTTCAACACCACATCGCATCTCTCACTTGTAAACACCTTTTTAAGCAATAAGTAAAGCCACTTGTTCTGCAAGTATTTTCATAAAATTAAAATTACCATCAAGAGCAACAGGGCACTTAAAAAGCATCCACTGATATAACACAGAGAGAAGACAAAAGAGAAATTCAAAACTGTACCTTCGTTCTTTGAAAAACAGCTTTGGGGTCCAGTGTCTTGGTCTTCCCAGGATTATTTTTATTTGTTTTAATCCAACATATATCTTCACATCTTCGGTATCCCCATTTGCGCAAACACTACCAGAGTTCAATAAAACAGATATTTTTTTTGTACAATAGAGCAAAGAACAAGTACTGTGCATTGGAGACAAATTTAGACGGAGGTAACAAGGCTGCTGAAAATAAATTCCTTTTTTTTTTCATTTTTCACTAATATTGGCAGATCCTATTGAATAGGGTAGTGCGTCACTAATGTACCTCTGGGCTCAACATGAGATCCCCTTTTCCCCGAAAGGTAGGCTATCCCATTCAATAGGAACTGTGACCCTCTTTTACAGGAAGACTGAAATACAAGTACAGGGAGGATGAAGGTCCACTATTGTTAACCAACTAAGTAGGCTTAACTCTGGATATAGTCCAATTTATTAATTCATTTTTTTTTAAAAGAAAAATCTGATTTATGTAATTTTCCTAGGGACCAGATTGCTAAATTTCAAGCAATGTCTCCATTATAGTATACAGTATATTATTGTTGTGAGCCGCCCCGAGTCTTCGGAAAGGGGCGGCATACAAAAGTGAGAATAAAGAAGCATTTTTGAGAGAAGAAAACTGTCTAGAGAAAATATTGAAAGAAAATATTAATGATTCAAAAGGACAGGCTAGTAATATTTATAGCATGTTATTACAAGTGGAAGAGGAAGTGATTAAAGGCCTAACAAGATATTGGCAAAACGAATTACGGATTAATGAAAGCGAGATGGAAGAAGTAGTAGAAAATATACATAACATAAAGAATTCAAGAATTAGAGAGATGAGAAGGAAAATTTTACAAAAATGGTATTTCACGCCAGTAAAACTAGCACACTTCCAAAGGAAAGGGAAAGGAAATTGCTGGCATGGTTGCCAAATAAAAGGAATTTTTATGCATATGCTCTGGGAATGTGTTGAAGTTCAAAAATTTTGGAAGGAAGTAAAGAATGAAATAAATAATATGCTAAACATTAATTGGATAATTACGAAAGAATTAGCAATACTAGTTAAATATGGAGAATTACGAGAATTTAAAGAAATCAAAACAGCAGCTTTGGAAAGCGCTCAAGCAGTAGTGGTATTAGGGTGGAAGGATAGCAATAAATGGACAATCCAGAATTGGTACTGGTACATGGTGGACCACATCCACTTCTAAATTATGGAAATAAGATGAAATAACTTTGATGAAAATAAACTGGAGAAGCTGATGGCACGATGGAACAAGGTGAAAAATTATATCTTAAGTAGAATTTATGATGACAATGTGAAAAATAAATTCCAATCACTTTTTGTATGTAAAGAAACGTAAACCAGAGCTAAGGAAGAAATCGAAACTTATTGCAAATAATTTAACCCCCTAAATGGTGGTGGGGTTTTATTGGTGTGTGTGTGTGTGTGTGTGTGTGTGTATGTATGTATGTGTGTATGTATGTATGTATGTATGTATGCACCATATTTTTTGGAGCATAAGACGTACCTAGATTTTAAAGGAGGAAAACAAGGAAAAAAGTACAGTATTCTGAACCAAATGGTGTAGTAATATATCATTTAATAAAATACCAGTGTAGCAGAATACTTTTTACAACCATGTACACCTTTTCCAAACTTCAAACTTGACAGCTGTAAGACCTGTGGACTTCAACTGCCAGAATTCTTCCTCCAGTCATGCTAGCTCAGGAATGGGAGTTGAAGCCCACAAGTCTTAAACTTGCCCAAGTTGAAGATCCTTGCACCCCTAACCCCTAATACAGGCGTCTTCGAATTTGACAGCTTTAAGATTAGTAGACGTCAGCTCCCAGAATTCCTCCTTCAGTCATGCTAGATGAGGTAATTAGAAGGTAAAAACACCCCTTGAGAAAAAGGGGCCAGTTTTTGGTGGGTTTTTTCACAAAGATGGGGGCATTTTGAATCCCCCCAGTTCTCCCAGTCCCCAGGAGATCTCTGCAGGCTTCCCAGACCCTTTGCCCACCCCATTTTTGTGAAAAACGGGGCCATTTTTTGCAAAAATGGGACGCGGAGGGGATTCGGAAGGCCTAAAATGGCTGTATTCGATTTATAAGAGCACTGACATTTCTGCCCTCTTTTTTGGGGTAGATGGTGTGTCTTATATTCCAAAAAATATGGTATGTATGTAATGTAAGTATGTAATGTACAAAAGATTGTGTGATGGCTCAGCAGTAGAGATGCTGGGCTTGTCAGCTAGAAAGCCAACTGCCCAGGTTTGAGACTGGTATATGTGATGGGATGAGGACCTGTCCTCATCCTAGCACCTGCTAACTTGGTTCGAAAGCATGCAAATGCAAGTAGATAAATAGGTACCACTTTGATGGGAAAGTAACAGCACACCATGAGATTATCCTGACCACATTACTTCAGAAAGTGCCGACTCAATCAACAGTTCTTGAAACAGAGATGAACTCCAATCACTATAGTCAGCAATGATTAGTGGAATAAAATCCACAGGGACAAAAATGGACCCTACAAATACATGTAGAACTTGGCTTCCAAGACTTCCTGTGCTTGATTCTTAGTCAGAAACTCTAGACCAGTGTTTCTCAACCTTGGCAGTTTGAAGATGTGTGGACTTCAACTCCCAGAATTGAAGTCCACACATCTTCAAACTGCCAAGGTTGATAAACACTGCTCTAGACAGATTCTTTATACATATGCTGGCCTTACCTGAAAGCTTCATTGAATCAGTTGTTATTAATTTGTTTTAATGACAAAGAATTACATCATCTTACCACCCTGCCGAGATCCAGGCCCTCACCAGAACCACACCAAAGAAAGACAAATGATCGTGGGGCAGCAATTTCTTCAATGTCCAGCTTCATAATCTGCAAGAAGTAGAAAATGTATCATTTTTTAAGCAGAACCATTTGCACAATCTTTCTTAAATAACAGACCAGTTTTTATCTACATCTTTAGACATCAAAGTGTCAAAAATAAAAGCAAAAAAAAAATACAACCAAGCAGCCATTCATGTCTGATATCAGTTGTGCACAAATGACTCTAGATATAAAGGCAAAGGTAAAGAAATAATAACTTTATAACTTATTTCTGTATTACTTTTGTAATTATAAAACATCAGTGGTTTTACTATATTAAATTCAGATTTAATTTAAGAAATTCATGATCAAAGGCTACATAGCTGTTTTTATTTTTTATTTATATTTATTTTTATTCAATCAATACTTCAAATGCAAAATTTTAGTAGCTTTCATGATATTAATTATTATTATTATACTAATTAATTGCTCAACAACATACAGAATGATTTATTTTCACGTGCTAGTTAGCAAACCTTGATTTAAACATACATGTGCTATTTAGCAAACCTTGATTGAGCCATGGTGGCACAGTGGTTAGAGTGCAGTACTGTAGGTTATTTCTGCTGATCACACACGGACAGCAGTTTAGCAAATCAAATCTCACCAGGCTCAAGGCTGACTCAGCCTTCCATCCTTCCGAGGTCGGTAAAATGAGGACCCAGATTGTTGGGGGCAATATGCTGATTCTGTAAACCGCTTAGAGAGGGCTGTAAGGCGCTATGAAGCAGTATATGAGTCTAAGTGCTATTGATTTTTTTTAAAAGCCTCCTTATAATTACCACCACATATTCAAAATTTATTTCTTTACAAATGTTGTTGTAAGAGAACTAAGTGAAGGATTCCTGTTGTGGTTCCGTCTGAGGCCCCTCCGGGAACGGCTGACCTTCTGTCGGTTTCCAGCTCAGAGGGAGAGGCTGAGGAACAGGAGGTGCAGACAGACGAGGAGGAATCCCAGGCTGAAGAAGAGGGAGGACAGCCAGAGTCCCACCAGGGGGAGCTCTCCTCAGCAAGCAGCCTGGATTCCTTAGAGGAAAGTGCACAAGCCATAATTGATCTGCGACAACGAAGAGCTAATCAGAGACGGAGTCAATTGGCTAAATACTGTCAGCATTAAAGTGGCAGCAGCTGGGTTTGGGTGTGGTGCTCTTGGGAAAGGCTAAAAGGCAGACCCACCCTTCCTGGCTTGTGGAGTTTTATCTTTGAGAGTCGTGGGACCTGACTGTGAACTTTGGTGTCTTGGAATCCTGGTTTGTGCCTTTGACTATTGAAACCTTGGGGGGGTGTGCCAGCAAGAAGCTTGCTGTATTGTCTGGACATCAGGACCCTGCTGTACTGTGTTATATCCTGTCTGTTGGGAAGAACAGGTTTTCCTCTGTGCTTATTTTTTCCAGTTATAAAATACTTTTGGCTTTTACCAGAGTGTCTGGCTGTTTTTTCCAGTTGGTGTTGAGGTCTGGGGGAACCCAGACAGAACAATTCCTATGGCTCATATTATTTTTATGCAACAGTTCTTACTTTATTGCTTCTTAACTGCATATTGTATAAACCGTTTCTAAATCTATCAATTAGAAATAAATGGTGGTAGACAGTAGCCTACTGCAGCTGCAATTTTAAAGTTAGCTACATGTTCACATGACAGAATTACTAAAGATACATGGCTTTAAAAATGAAGGTATTGCTTATTTTTCATGTTTTAAAAGGGTAATGAAAGAGCATTCACAGGAAATCTTAAAAGTAGCTACATAAAAGGCATTTCAAAAGCCAACTCATGTAAAAAAGTAACAAAATAAGAGAAACTTAATTTTTCTTTTGTTTTCTACAGCAAACTCACATCATCCCATGTCCAACATTTCTCATTAGCAGTAATGCCAGTCTCTCTATAGTATTCTTCCAATGGTGGTTCTAAAAGTATCACATCAAACTTAGACTTAAGTTCACGAAGATCAAAAGCTTCCAGTTCAGCTTGTAAATACCTATCATATGAATGAGAAATACATTTTTATTATTTTATTAGTTTTCTGAATGATAATTTTAGTGTCTATTTTCCAATTGTGATATTAAAACAAGTTGTGCAATTGTCTTAGATTGAGATGTGCTTTTTTCACATGCAACACACATAGTACAGTGGTACCTCATCATACGAACTTAATTGGTTCCAGGAGGAGGTTCGTAAGGTGAAAAGTTTGTAAGATGAAACAATGTTTCCCATAGGAATCAATGTAAAAGCAAATAATGCGTGCAAATCCTTCAGGAAATTCCCAAACTTTAGAAGGGAGGCGAACAGAGGGCAGGGAGGAGCAGCTAAAGGGGGCGGGTGGAAGAAGCAAGGCTAGGCTAAAGGGTGAATGGGAAGGAAGAAAGGCGGGGGGCGCCCCTCCCTTTTCTTTTTTCAAAAGACACCGTTTCAGTGCCTTTGCAAGCATGCAAAATCTTTACTCCTCCAAGCTGCCCCTCCCTTTTCTTTCTTAAAAAGACACCGTTTCAGTGCCTTTGCAAGCATGCAAAATCTTTACTCCTCCAAGCTGACCCTCCCTTTTCTTTCTTCATAAAAGGGGGAAAAAAGAAACCCTTTCATCCCAGCAGCAGCTGCTTGGGTTCGTAAGGTGAAAACAGTTCGGAAGAAGAGGCAAAAAAATCTTAAACACCGGGTTCGTATCTTGAAAAGTTCGTTAGAAGAGGCGTTCGTAAGATGAGGTACCACTATACTTTGTGCACAAAACCAGTTTTCTTGCTTTGAAAAAACAATTCACATTTGCAGAATAATTTGTAAATAAAATCTGATAACTGTTTAGGTTAATACTCAGAAACTAAAGCTAATCTGGCTACCGTTAGCTTATTAAAATTTACAAATACTGCTATAAAATTACTATTCTATTTAAATAAAAATTAATTTGGGATAAGCAACTTCTGAAATAAACACAAAATTAAATTTAAAAGCCTACTTTCCAAAATTAATTTAAATGGACTGTATCCAATAATTTAGCAGTCTATCACTGTTGAAACAGCATCTGTTAGTTTAACAGAATTTTCTTGCTTCACTTCTGCCCCATCATCTTTAAAATATTTTCTGAAGCAGTTGGGAACTTTCAAAACAAATAAGAACCAAGCATGAGGATGCACAAGAAGAATTCTAGCTATGGAAATACAACCTTGCTGTTTAATATGGGTGACAGTCCATTGGTTTGTAAAGACTCTTTTCATCAAGAAAGTTGTTTAGACTACGGTAGGCAATCTGTGAGGTAATTGATATTGCTGAACTATCTATCACCCTATTAGCATTGATCCCAAAGAATGAGGGAGTGCCACAAGTTATCTATTCCTGATTTATTAACAAGGAGCCTTACACCATGGAAATTACAGTGGTACCTCGTGATACGAACACCTTGTGATACGAACACTTCGAGATGCGAACCCGGGGTTCAGAAAAATTTTGCCTCTTCTTACGAACTTTTTTCGCCTTACGAACCCACTGCAGATCGCAAAATGGCGCTCCACTGGGCGCTGCTGCCCGGCTGTCACCTTTTAAAATAGCCGGGGGGCTTCTCGGCGTTCTTCCGAACCCGAACTTTTCTCCCGAACACGTTTCGGCCGACCAGGAAGGACGTCTTCGTGACGTCAAAGCTCTGCCCATGGAATTCCCTATTGGGATTCCCCACCTCCGTTTCAGCCTCCAGATCGGCCAAAAACGCCGCCGCCGATCGCAAAAATGGCACTCTGCCGGGCGCCGCCGCCTGGCTGTAACCTTCTGAAACAGCCGGGCGCTTCTCGGCGGCCTCCGGAACCCGAACCTGAACTTTTGCCGAACTTCCGGGTTCGGCATTCGGGAGAACGCCGAGAAGCCCTCCGGCTGTTTCAGAAGGTGACAGGCGGGCGGCGGCGCTTCTCGGCGGCCTCCCAAACCCGAAAAGAGAGAACGCCGAGAAACCCCCTGGTTGTTTTAAAAGGTGACAGCCGGGCGGCGGCGCCCAGCGGAGTGCCATTTTGCGATTTCCCCCCCCCCTTGCACACATTAATCGCTTTTACATTGTTTCCAATGGGAAACATTGTTTCATGTTACGAACCTTTCGCCTTACGAACCTTCTTCCGGAACCAATTAGGTTCGTAAGACGAAGTATTACTGTATTCTTATTTTAATCCATTGTTGGTGTAAATGTGTAAGAAAATCTGAGAAAATGGTCAAGAGCAAAAACTCACTAAGCACACCAAAGAAAATAGATTAATAATTTTGAAGTTTATATATATATATAAAACCTAAAACATTCCCGTTATCAACAGGTGTTCACAGAAAAATCTTAATTTGCAGTCAACTAAAGATAAGCCTGTCTAGACAAAAGAATGCAGTTTATTTGAAGTATTTACATTGGAGGGGTGTTAGATTTAGATATTAGCTCATCTTTCAGCCTGATGAGTTCCCGGAGTTTTGGATACTCTTCAAATCTATCTGCTAAACCTAAGAGGAAAACACATATATGTTATACTACAGAATTAACTTTCAAATGCATACGTCACAAAATAGACATTCTAACATATTTGATTTGTGTTTGTGTTTTATTTTTATAATTATAATATACACTGAAGGTGGCATTAAATTTCAAGGTGTACAAGGTGCAATGACAATAAAGTAAACTAAACTAAATTTAGATTACAGCTCTATTGGGTTTTTTTCATTATGATTTGAGCTCAGCGTAATTTAGCCAAACACTTAATAAGAATATTTAGTGTTTGCCATTCCAGTGCACATCTTCTAAACCCATTTATTATTTCGCACAATGTGCTTAGATTACTATGAAATGACATGCATAGACAACATAACAAAATAAAATTCTTCATATTAGTTTTCAGAGTTTAACTTGTCTCAATGCAAATTAATGTTCCTGTCTCTGGATTTTTAAAGAGTAATAAGAGCTCTTAGTTATTTGAAACTATTTATGGCATGACTGGTATTTTTTTGGCTGCATACAACTCAAGCAACTGGTGATACCTCCAACTTACAGATTTAAAATCCTTAACTGTGACTGTTTACTGCCTTTTCATTTTTATATATAATTCTGATTAAGAATTTTGATTATAACAACACCTGAAACAAGTTGTTTACTTTATATTCAGAAGTTGCTACTTAAACTGAACTGTCATAGTCCTCAACTTATGAAATTGTCCATCAAATGTTATGATGGCTGTAATGTGGGTCATGTGATCAGACCTGATTTTACAAGTTTACAACCTTTGTTGGAGTGAATAGCCTGTTAATCAAATACTGCAGTTGTAAAGCTAACACCATGGTTATTAAGGAAAACCCATTGTTCACTATGGGGCAATTTTTGCTAATAAAATGTGGTCACGTGATACGTATTGCAAATGGCCATAAATGTAAGCCAGTAACCATGTCTCCAAAATGTGGTCATGTGACCATCAAGGTGGATATCAGAACTTCAAATTTGGATTGTACGTAGCTTTTTCAGGATACACTATAACTTCAAATCAGACACCAAGTGACTGATTGTAAATTAAGGTCTGTTGTACTGAAATATAATTAGTTTCTGCTCCAACTGGAGTTTTAAATTTTATATTGATGCCTCCATATTAAATATGATAAAACTTAAGAAAATGGTTATTTTAAAAAAAATTTAGCATCCAAATAGCCACTATATTACAGGAATAAACCTTTCTTCTAAAACTAGGAAACTTTTAACCATACAATTAATAATTACAGCTGTTAAAATCTAATTATTATTCACATTTTCTCTAAATAATTCCCAACTCCACTGTCCGGGCGGACCTCGACTCCAATTGTATAGCAGTATCGGCTGACAACGAGTCAGTAGAGGTGACTGGGGCTAAACGTCTTTGTCCATCCGTCTGGGAGGAATTTGACTTGGTGACACCTGATGAAGTGGACAAGGTCATTGGAGCTGTGAGTTCCGCCACCTGTTTACTGGATCCATGTCCCTCCTGGTTGGTTTCGGCCAGCCGGGACGTGACGCGGAGCTGGGTCCAGGAGATTGTCAACGCCTCCTTGGGGAGGGGGTCCTTTCTGGCTTCTTATAAGGAGGCCTTCTCCGGGGCCCTTCGACCAAACAATGTCGTTTGGCGGGCCCCAGGGGAAGAGCCTTCTCTGTGGTGGCCCCGGCCTTCTGGAATCAACTCCCCCCGGAGATTAGAACAGCCCCCACCTTCCTTGTCTTTCGCAAGTTACTCAAGACCTACCTATATCGCAAGGCACGGGGGAACTAAGACATCTCCTCCAGGCTTTTTTATATTTCACGTTTGGTGTGTATGTGCTGTATGGTTTTTAATTATTGGGGTTTTTATATATTTTTTATTATTAGATTTGTCCCATTGTTATACTGCTTTTATTACTGTTGTGAGCCGCCCCGAGTCTTCGGAGAGGGGCGGCATACAAATCTAAATAATAATAATAATAATAATAATAATAATAATAATAATAATTTGACTGACAGTGCAAATACATCTATAAATACAAAACTGAAAGCCTGTACTTTTCTAAAAATAAATAAAACCTCTTACAGCCGCTACAAAAGAAATCTTTTATTAAAATTTCCTCTGACATACCCACATCTCTGATGAAATTTTGAGGTCTGTGTCCAGTGTCCACAAAATGCTGACAGTAATCATTATGAGGATTTAAGCTTTGTGTCCCCTAAGGGAAGAAAATCACCTAAGAATAAACATTAGCAAAATACAGCACATCACTGATACACTGATTTGATATTATCACCAGCATATGGTTATCCATGTCTCCTTGATGCTTAACTATTATTCCAGACTGCTGACATAATAATTTATTTTAATAACGAGATCTGGATCATATATTCCATTTCTCCTGTTCAACAAAAACAGCATTAATTATATATTCAAAAGAATGCATTTTTCTTTAGCATATAAATGCCCAAAATGATTGACATGCTTTCTCTGATTTCCATCAAACCATCATTTGGTACAACAGATGCTCCTGTGTTGATGGCAACACTGAAATATTCTTTAAGTTAGCTACATCGAAATAGATGCACCTCTGCTTAGTTTTGTTGTATCTTAAAAGCATATTCAAATCCCAAATCTGTGTAACCAAAGCTCTCAATAATAACATTCAAGTGAAAGGTAGAACATTAAAGCGGAAATATTCTGTAAATTTATTTCCAGCCATTTTTGGTCATATAAAAACTCTGAATGTAAAAATAAGATATAAAGTGCAAATAACATAATACAAATCAATAAAGTAAATATAAAAACATAACGTATTTCAAAATTATAACACCTATGTACCTTAAGAAAAGTACTGGAATCTTTGTAAATTTCTTCTTCGTATGGTAGATTCTCTTCATCTTGCTGAAGCTCCACTTCATCCTTTGGAATAAAGCACATTTTATGTGTGTGTAGAAACAGGGTGTTTTGCTTCTTAATGAAGAAAGAAGACGGCTGTCTATGAATACTGCCACTCGGAAACAGCAGATCATGACTAGTCCTAGTGTAAGTGTGGGAAAGCGAACCAATTACATCTTCCCAAAACACTGTTTAACCAAGAAAAATGAATTTAAAATGATTTTTAAAACCCAAATGTTTTAATAATAATAATAATAATAATAATAATAATAATAATAATAATAATAATACTGGCGGCACAAGAACAGGCCATTAGAACAAATGCTGTCAAAGCCAGAATTGAAAAATCAACAGACGATCCAAAGTGCAGACTCTGTAAAGAAACAGATGAAACAATCGATCACATACTCAGCTGCTGCAAAAAGATCACACAGACTGACTACAAGCATAGACATGATGCTGTGGCACAGATGATCCACTGGAGCTTGTGCCAGAACTACCATTTACCAGTGGCAAAGTACTGATGGGATCATAGGCCCGAAAAAGTGGTCGAAAATGAGCAAGCAAAACTACTGTGGGACTTCCGACTGACCGAATTCTGAAGCATAATACACAAGACATCTTGATTGTGGAGAAAAATAAAGTATGGATCATTGACAATGCAATCCCAGGGGACAGCAGAATTGAGGAGAAGCAGCTAGAGAAATTAGTGAAATACGAAGATCTAAAAATGAAGTTGCAACGACTCTGGCATAAGCCAGTGAAAGTGGTCCCAGTGGTACTTGACACGCTGGGCGCAGTGCCAAAGGATTTCAGAGGACATTTGAAAACCATCGGAATTGACAAAATCTCCATCTGTCAATTGCAAAAGGCCGCTTTACTGGGATGGGCAAACATAATTCGCCGCTACATCTCACAGTCCTAGGTGCTTGGGAAACGCCCGACTGGTGATGAAATACGAAATCCAGCATAGTGATCTTGTTTGCTGTGTTGTATTGACATAATAATAATAGTAATAAACAATAATTAATAATAATAATAATAATTTATTAGATTTGTATGCCGTCCCTCTCCGAGGACTCGGGGCGGCTCACAACAACATAAACAGTGTGCAAATCTAATTTTAAAAATACAATTAAATCCCTTATAATAAAATAAAATAATCACACAACCCAATCAAACCATACACCAACCTTGACAATTGGGGTGTGTGTTAGTTTCACCATGCTTGGGGAAGATGAGTTTTTAATAACTTACGAAAGGTGAGGAGGCTGGGGGCAGTCCTAATCTCTGGGGGGAGTTGGTTCCAGAGGGCCGGGGCCGCCACAGAGAAGGCTCTTCCCCTGGGTCCCGCCAGACGACGGGACCCGGAGAAGGCCAACTCTGTGGGACCTAACCGGCTGCTGGGATTCGTGTGGCAGAAGGTGGTCCCGGAGGTATTCTGGTCCGACGCCATGCAGGGCTTTATAGGTCATAACCAACACTTTGAATTGTGACCGGAAATTGATCTGCAGCCAGTGCTGCTGATCATATATTAATATCATATACCAGTGATGGCGAACCTATGACACGCGTGTCAGCACTGACATGCGTAGCCATTTTCGGTGACACGCGGCCGCCGGAGAAACAGGGAGCTTTAGGGAGTGCAATTGCAACCGCAATTATTATTATTATTTTTCCTCTCCTCTTAATTAAGAGGCCGGGCGATTTTCGCCCAGCCGATATTTGCGATGGCTGGGAGGGGCGAGAACACCGCCTCCCAGCTGGGCACACGCTGCCTTTGGCAGCACAAGCATTCCTGTTCGGCCGGGGGAAGAATCGCCCCGGCCGGACGTCAGTTTCAGCAGGGGGGGGGGGGGCTCCCAGCTGATTGGCGCGGCGCCAAGCGTCAGAGCCCACCATGGTTGGCTCGCAGGGGCCGCTGGGAGAGAGGGGAGGGGTTGCAGGCCTATTTCAGGGTCTGCACCCCTCGCCCTCGCCCCTCTGCTCCCTGCTCACCTTCCAGAACGGTGTTATAAAGGGAGAGAGGGAGAAAGAGAGGGAGGGGAAGAGGGGAAGGAAGGAAAAGAGAGAGAGAAAGAGAAAAAAGTGGAAGGAAGAGAAAGAAAGGAAGGAAGAGAGAGAAAAAGAGAAAACAGTGGAAGGAAGAGAGAAGGAAAGAAAGGAAGGGAGAGAGAGAGAGAGAAAGAGTGAGAGAGAGAAGATAGGAAGAGAGAGAGAAATGATAGAATAAAGGGGAGAAAAAAAGAGAAATGAGAAAATGATTGAGGCAGAGAATGACAGGAAAGAGAGAGAAAGAGAGAGAAGTGACTCTTGATTTAAAGCATATGGTAAAAGCACTTAAATAATAACAGAGAAAAAAAAACCCAACCCTCACCTGTTTTTATTAATAGTTATGTTTTTGAATTTGCTGGTTGTTTTAGTTTTAATAGTAATAGAGTTTGGATTTGTTTTATTATTAATTTCTTTTAATAAAAAAGAAGGGATTTATTATTTCTTTATATTTATATTTATTTATTTGTTTGTTTATCTACCTATCTACAAAATACCAACGTTCAATTGAAGATTTAGCCAATGAAATTCAGCAACAAAAAAGTCACTAAATCAGTGATGGCGAACCTGTGGCAGTCCAGCTGGACTGCCACAGGTTCGCCATCACTGGAAGAATTCCCCCTCCCCCTCACTTATCTTAGTTCATGGCACCCCACACAAGTTAAATAACAGCAAGACCAACAAAAGAAACCAACTGACAGATTAACAAAGAAGTCACTAAGTAGGTAAGTTAAATAATTATGCATATTTGTTATTTAAACTATAAATATCACAAAATTATGTTTTTTTCTCAAGGTGACACACCACCCGAGTTATGCTCAGTTTTTTGGCGAATTTTGACACACCAAGCTCAAAAGGTTGCCCATCACTGTCATATACCTTCATATACCTACATTAATATCATATACCTTCTCTTTTAGATAAATCAGAGATGTGTCCTTCAAAGTCTATTGCTACTTAAGAAGGATTTATTTACTTATTTAGATTCATCCCCTACCTTTCTTCACCACCTCAAGGCAGCTTGTGTTCCACACCATCCTATTTATATATATGATTCCTAAGTACTGAGTGAGAATAGCAAGCCTAAAGTCCTCTGCTTAAGTTTTATGGCTGAGAATGGGCTTCCATAGTGACAATCCAATGTTTCAGCCACAATACAACACTGGATCTCAAGGAGAATGTATCAGAAGGCAAGTGGATCTTTCTAACCATGTACACTGCTAAAAAATAAATAAAGGGAACACTTAAACAACACAATATAACTCCAAGTAAATCAAACCTCTGTGAAATCAAACTGTCCACTTAGGAAGCAACACTGATTGAGAACCACTGGATAAGAAGGTTGCAAAAAGTGATCATATGACCTGGGACGCTGCAACCATCATAAATGAGTCAGTTGCCAAGCATCTGAATTTTGATCAGGTGGCAACGGGAATGCTGTAATGAGAAAAATGGTCATAAGTCACTTTTTTCAGTGCTATTGTAATTTGGAATGGTCATTAAATGAGCTGTTGCAAATTAAGGACTTCCTGTACTTAAATCACATAGAATCTCTATTGTGAATGGGGTGCTAATTTTTTTCTATGTTTGCTTATAAAGAATACATCATACCTATTTATAAGATTCAAAAATATTGTCCTTTCTAAAGAGAAAACAAACAAAAATGTTTATAAACAAGCATTGCTCAAATACTTTTAAATATTTACAATAAGATCTTTTAATGTAAGTGTTAAAGATTTTGGTATGTAAAATGATTATTAGAAAGATTTCTACTTTTGAAACAGTTTTGCCTTTCTTTCTTTTTTAAAGTCATTTCCTTACTTTATATTCTTCTATTTCTTCTTCATCAGCTTCTCCCTCATCAGGATATTTACGTTTAGAATTTGGAGCAGATGTATCATAAGCAGCCCTAGAAATATGAATATTAAATGTTAAAAATAAATTTCATAAGATGCTGTGAAAAGTTAATTTAATGTGCTGGTCCTTGTACTGCCTCTAGCAACATATTTTTTTAATAAAAGTATTATAGGCAAACTGCCAACAGACTGGAGTTCAGTCTTGAAAGGACTCAAAGAGTTTTCCTTTCTTCAGTAAAACAAAGACACAGATTGTTGGGGCAATATGTGAGTAATGCTTCTATATTATAAACCAGTGATTTTCAACCTTTTTTGAGCCGCGGCACATTTTTTACATTTACGAAACCCTGGGGCACATTGAGCCGGGGGCGGGGGGGACTAAAAAAAGTTTGGACAAAAAATTATCTCTCTCTTCCTCCCCTTCACTCTATTTCTTTCTCCCTCCCTCTTTCTCTCCCTTCCTTTCTCTTTCTTTCTCTCTCTCTCTCCATCCCTCTTTCTCTTCCTTCCTTCCTCTTTTTGCTCTCTTTCTCTCTCCCTCCCTACGCCCCTCTATGTCTTTCTCTCTCTCTCTTTCCCTCCCTCTCTCTCTCTCTCTTGCTTTCTTTCTCTTGCTTGCTTTCTCTCTCTTTCGCTCTCTCTTTCTTTCTCTTGTTCTCTCTCTCTCTCGCTCGCTCTTTCTTTCTTTTTCTTTCTTTCTCTCTCTTTCTTTCTTTCTCTCTGAGCTTCGCGGCACACCTGACCATGTCTCGCGGCACACTAGTGTGCCACGGCACACTGGTTGAAAAACACTGTTATAAACCACCTGGAGAGTGCTGTAAAGCATTATGGGGTGTTATATAATCTTTAATGCTGTTGCTATAAAAAGAATTATGGTAGGATTCAGTAGCCTTTTAGCAAATAAAAAGGGACTGAAACAAGGCAATCCCTTAAAAAAAAATCTAAGTCCTGAAAACAGTTCTCCCTTATTTCAAAAGATTTCAAGATAATCGATTGGCATTCAGAAATTGAAATCATAGCTCTGAAAATAAATGACTTTAAACTCTATCATTTGCTGTTAAACTCTTTATATCATGTTGCTGTTAATATGGCTCTGCATAACATCCTACAACATCTTGAATCTTCAAAGACCTATGCAAGGGTCCTTTTTGTAGATTTTAGTTCAGCATTCAATACCATCACTCCAGACACTCTTCTAACTAAGCTGAACCAGCTAGCGGTACCTGGACACACTTGTAAGTGGATCATAAGCTTCCTAACAAACAGGAAGCAGCAGGTGAAACTAAGCAGAATCACATCAGATACTTGTACAATTAGCACAGGAGCCCTCCAAGGCTGTGTGCTCTCTCCATTTTCTCTTCTCTCTCTATACCAATGACTGCATCTCTAATGGTCCATCTGTTAAATTACTGAAGTTTGCAGATGATACAACAGTGGTCAGCCTCATTCAAGACAATGATGAATCTGCATACAGATAGGAGGTTGAACAACTAACCTTGTGATGCGACTGGAACAATCGGGAACTGAATACACTCAAAACCGTAGAAATGGTGGTAGACTTCAGGAGAAACTCACACATACTTCCACCTCTTACAATACTAGACCACACATTATCAACAGTAGAGTCCTTCAAGCTTCTAGGTTCTAACATATTTCAAGACTTAAAATAGACACCTAACATCAACAACATTATCAAAAATATACAACAAAGAATGTTCTTTCTGCGCCAACTCAGAAAGCTCAAACTGCCCAAGGAGCGGCTGTTACGATTCTACAAAGGAATTATTGAGTTTGCCATCTGCACCTCTATAACTGTCTGCTTTGGTTCTGCAACCCAACAAAACAGACACAGACTTCAGAGGCTAATCCGAACTGCAGAAAAAACAATTGCTGCCAACCTGCCTTCCATTGAGGATCTGTATATTGCACGACACTCTCTATTAATCTTCTCATTATTCCCATCATGCATCTCCTCCCACTAATGACTGTATGATTGTTATTTTATAGCTTGTATCCTTACAATTTATATTGACTGGTTCCTAATATGATTTCATTGCTTATTTGTCCCCAGATATGTACACTGAGGGCACATGCACCAAAGAAAAATTCCTTATGTGTCCAATCACACTTGGCCAATAAAAAAATTCTATTCTATTCCAATTCCTATATCTTTGGCTGGACAGAACGTAAATTCATTTTCTTTTATATATCAATTTTTAACATGTGATCTTTTCTTATGTGTTGTTATATATTAATGATATTAATGATTACAACTGAGTACCTTTTCATTGCATGTCTGATGATACAATACTATTCTTACACAAAGCCTTATCACAGATTTGTTAAATAATTAGCTAGATGTACATAAAATATGTCTAGATTTTATTGAAGACCCAGATTGTTGGGGGCAATATCGTCACTCTGTAAACCACTTATAGAGGCTATAAAACACTATTGCTGTATAAAATTACGACATTCGGATCATTATGCATTATTAGAGATATCAATTTACCGAATAAAGCAAATCCTCAAATTGTAGGCTAGAATCCTTTTTCCAAATATTTGGTTTGAAAATGAAAACTCAATTTGGGTTAAAATAATAACAAGCAAAATTAATTATAAAGTTTCTTAGCAGGAATTTCAATACTCTCTGCCATGATTGCATATAGATGGGAGGTTGAACAACTAGTGTCATGGTGCGACCGGAACAATCTGGAATTGAACACACTCAAAACTGTAGAAATGATGGTAGACTTTAGGAGAAACCCTCCCAACCTACCTCCTCTTACAATACTAGACAGCACAGTATCAACAGTAGAGACCTTCATATACAGTGGAACCCCGACATAAGAGCTGCTCTACTTAAGAGCAACTCGAGATAAGAGCTGGGAGGGGAGAGATATTTTTGTTCTACTTACAAGCCCAAATTCGAGATACAAGCGCCAAGGAGCTGTCTCCTGAAGCCAAACGCTAACTTCCGCGTTCGGCTTCAGGAGACAGCTGCGAAGCGGCGCGCGTGTTTTAAAAGGTTGCAGCCGGCCTGGGGGGCTCGGGGGGGTGCTTGCAGCTTTCTTTCTTGCTCTTTTTCTTTCTCTCTTTTACCTTCCCTTCCTCTATTTCTTCTTTTATTTCTCCTTCCCACCTTCTTCCCTCCCTCCCTCCCTTCACTCATTCCTCTCTTACTCTCCCCTTTCATAAGTTTCCTTGCTTCCTTCCTCTGTTCCTGTCCCTTCCCCCTTTCTTTCTTTCTTTCTTTCTTTCTTTCTTGCTCTTTTTCTTTCTCTCTTTTACCTTCCCTTCCTCTATTTCTTCTTTTCTTTCTCCTTCCCACCTTCTTCCCTCCCTCCCTCCCTTCACTCATTCCTCTCTTACTCTCCCCTTTCATAAGTTTCCTTGCTTCCTTCCTCTGTTCCTGTCCCTTCCCTCTTTCCTTCCTTCCTTCCCACCCTCCGTCCATTCATTCACCCATTCCTCTCTTGATCGCTTAAAGCCGGTCCCTGGTGCAAAAAGGGTTGGGGACCTCTGTCCTACAGGATTGGGTGGCAGAGAAGTTGAACATATGTAAATTTAAAAGTTTAAGAAAGTTTACAAGTTAAGTGAAAGAAACTTCATTATTCATTTATATGTACATGTACATTTCTTCATTAAAAACATGTCTTTCTGCATAATTTAGACTAACTTTGTGAGTTTTTTGAGGGCTGGAACCAATTAAAATTATTTACATTAATTCCTATGGGGAAAAGTTGTTCGAGATAAGAGCTGCTCGACTTAAGAGCCCAGGTCCGGAACGAATTAAACTCGTATCTCGAGGTACCACTGTATTATCATATCACAACATATCTCAAGACCTAAAATGGTCTTTACACTATCAAACTATTTACACTATTAAACTATTTACTAAGTCTATTACTACTAGTTTTTTCATCATTCCTATCACCCATCTTCTCCCACTTAGGACTGTATGACTGTAACCTATTGGTTGTATCCTTCAGATTTTTATTAATATTGTTTCCTGTTGCTTGTTTGACCCCCTATGACAATCATTAAGTGTTGTACCTCATGATTCTTGACAATCTTTTTCTTTTATGTACACTGAGATCATATGCACCAAAGACAAATTCCTTGTGTGTCCAATCACACTTGGCCAATAAATAATTCTATTCTATTCTATGATTTAAAAAACCCATTTTAATGCAAACCTGGATGTTTCTCTTGTTTCAGCGATTTCCCTTTGCTCGTCCTTGCTGTTCAGTACTGCACCAATACTATCAGCATTTTCAGCTCCCAGCTAAAATAGGAAGAAGAAGAAAAAGGAAATACAAGATGATTTCAGGGGCAATATTCTACTAACCATCAGCATTATTTTATACTATAATATACAAATCTTAATAATAATAATAATAATAATAATAATAATAATAATAAAAAACAGATGAAGAAACAGATTAAACAATTGATCACATACTCAGCTGCTGCAAAAAGATTGCACAGACTGACTACAAGCATAGACACGATGCTGTGGCACAGATGATCCACTGGAACTTGTGCCAGAACTACCATCTACCAGTGGCAATGAACTGGTGGGATCATAAGCCCGAAAAAGTGGTCGAAAATGAGCAAGCAAAACTACTGTGGGACTTCTGACTTCAGACTAACCACATTCTGAAGCATAACACACCAGACATCCTAATTGTGGAGAAAAAGAAAGTATGGATCATCGACATCGCAATCCCAGGGGACAGCAGAATTGAGGAGAAGCAGCTAGAGAAATTAGTGAAATACGAAGATCTAAAAATCGAGCTGCAACGACTCTGGCATAAGCCAGTGAAAGTGGTCCCAGTGGTACTTGGCACGCTGGGCGCAGTGCCAAAGGATCTCAGCAGACATTTGAAAACCATCAGAACTGATAAAATCTCCATCTGTCAATTGCAAAAGGCCGCTTTACTGGGATCGGCAAACATAATTCGCAGCTACATCATGCAGTCCTAGGTGCTTGGGAAGCGCCCGACTGATGATGAAATATGAAATCCAGCATAGTGATCTCGTTTGCTGTGTTGTATTGAAATAATAATAATAATAATAATAATAATAATAATAATAATAATAATAATAATAATAATAATAATAATAATAGGGTTATTACTACATTCACGCAGCCCCGGTAGGTTTTACATCACAACTCTGCACTAATAGACTCCCGGAGAAGCGCGTTTCCCTGCTCCCCTTTTAAGCCTGAGCCACGGGACCCGCACGAGCGATCGATCTCGCGAAGGCCGGACCTTTCCTCCCAAAGACGATCTCTCTCGGTCACCACGGGCGGCAGGTACCTGCTGAGCCAGAAGCTGCCGACGTAGCTTCTGCCGCTCCCTGATCTCCTGCAAGCGGCTGTTCATCCTCCTCCTCCTCCACCACTTCCACCACCACCAAAGTCGTCCGCTGTGAAGTCGCCGCCCCGCGACGCTGGCATAGTCGCCGACCGGAAAGAGAGGGCAGAATTTTACGAGCGTCATAATCCAGCGATGACGCCGCTTCTACGCTTCTGGCGGAAGACTGGCACTTTTCTGCTTTCGCGCGTTTTGAGTAACGCTTCCTGGGAAGTACTGTACTGTATTGCAAATACCGGTAGTTTTTACAAATGAAGCTACCGTGAACAATATTTTATTTATTGAAAGAGCATGCGTTCTTCGTTTTTCCAATACGAGGATGGACTACGTTGTTTATTTATTTTTATATAGGATAGAAATAGGAATAGAATAGAATAGAATGACAGACAGACAGGACAGAATAGAACAGAACAGAATTCCTTATTGGCCAAGTGTGATTGGACACAAGGATTTTGTCTTGGTGCATTTGCTCTCGGTGTACATAAAGGAAAAGATACATTGGTCAAGAATCATATGATACAACACTTAATGATTGTCATAGGGGTCAAATAAGCAATGAAGAAATAATCAATATTAATTAAAAGCTTAAGGGTACAAGCAAAAAGTTAGTCATTCAGTCATAAGTGGGAGGAAATGGGTGATAGGTAGTACTGTATAGCAAAGATATAACAATGTTTATATACATGATACTAGTAAGAGAGAAACATTAGGACGGGACCGTAGGCACACTGGTGCACTTATGCACATATCTTACTGACCTCTCAGGAATTGGGTGAGGTCAACAGTAGATAGTCTAAGGGTAAAGTTTTGGAGGTTAGGTGATGATACTACAGAGTCATGAGTTCTCTTCATTAACTACTCGGTTACTAAACTATTTCCTGCAGCAGAGTTTGGAACGGTTTACTTTAAGTCTGTATCTGTTGTGTGCTCATGTGTTGTGGTTGAAGCTGAAGTAGTTGTTTACAGGAAGGACGTTATAACCTAGGCTAATACTGTATTCTCTGTGGGTTATAAGATCAGCCTCCTAATCATTCTATTTTTCAAAACCTGGACTCTAAATATCTGGTGCTGTTAAATATTTATTTAAACACAGAAGGGGGGAGCGGATTGCACATTCTTAGCACACCGTACCGATGTTTTGTGCACAAAAAGTTATACTGGGCCTGTATATTTCTGATGGTTGGGGCATTTGCATTGTTCCATCATTCAGCTTGCAATGAATAAAATTTTCATTTACATGTTGCAAAAATTAGAGGGAGGAAAATAATGAAGAGTAAACATATTGTGAAAAATTATATACATTCAGCAAGAAATGATTTTATATTTTATATGTATATTATTTTCTTGTGCAAGAAAAAAGTACAATTGTGTAGGGCCTAGAAATAAATATTGCCTTAAGCTTTGCTGTTAGAGTAAAAGAGATTTCTTGGAAAGATTAATAGCTTTAAATGGAGAGCACAAGATACTTGTGCACAAGTGTTATTTTTCTTTCACTTATTGGGCTATCAATATTTGTTACATTCATTGGAAAGGGATGGATTACAAGTGAGTACAAAGGCACACAATGGAGCATGCACACTGAGAGGAATGGGACAACTGATTGCCTAGCATGCTGGCTACCAGCTGGTTAAGAAGCAAAAGCCTCCAGCATTTAACCAATTATGGTGTATTCAATATTTGATGGCAGCGAAAGACAGGAGGATACTAATCGACTAATTAATTAAGATCACAGAGCTGAGTTTGTTAACTTGCAGTTAGCACTTATTAGGAAAGCACTGCATGTTGGAGAAAACCTATTCAGTAATTTGTTACATGCTTGAAAAGCCAGGCAATATTTGATTTTAAGGCTATGTCTGCCAGAGAAGACATATGTCCTCCTTTTGCTGCCTGATAATCCTATTTATAAGAGAAAAATTAACTTCCATGAATTTGATGTGGGAGTTGACAATTTATATGTCTCCACCAAAGATACATCCTGCAAAATTTCAGAACTCGTATATAGTCTCCACTATTCTCAACAGTAGTTTAATCTTGCTGTTCTGCTCGGGTTAATATGACCAGAAATGAAATTTGAGACCTGTAGATTATTTGTCATGCGGATCAAATTTGTGATTAATTGACTTTTCCTCATTTGAGGGGTTCTTACTATGAGTGGGTTTTTTTCCTTTTTGCTCCATGCTGATTGTTATATTTCGTTACACCTGAAACACTACAAATGTATAGTAAATGCGACCAGAACAGCAAGGTTAAAGAGCCAACCATTTTGTTTTGTTTTTTGTAAGCAGAAAGTATTGGTATCATAAATTTAGGATTTTAGATTGTTAGTTCTGTTCTATCATACTTCTGATCTGTAGGAGCTTGGTGCTGAACTATTTTCTCTTCATTGCTAAGTACAGTGTATCAGTACTCCTTATTTCCTCTGGTGTGGTTAGTCTTTCCCTTTGTCATCATCATGGGGTGTTGGAAAACAATTGGGTGCTTTTACCTGGAAAAGCAGAGTTACTGAATTTCATGGAGTGAGAGAAAATTCTAACTTAAAGGCCAGACACAAATTCAAATGACAGTAATGAATGCTGTCATTGATCAATAGAAAGGGCATATGATTATACTTATGGCAGTACACATTTGAGTAATCCAACATTCTTCCTTCAAAAAGAAGCTGTGTAGATTTATTTAGTACACTGCAGAACTTTCAGTCATTCAACATTTTTATTAAATGTAAACATTATAAATTTAGAGCTGAGAATTAGAGCACATCACTTTGTAAATCATAAAGCTTTATTGTCACGGACCGCTATAAGACTTGTCTTAGTAGTCATTAAAAAAAGCTGGTCATTGACTGCATGGAGGCTCTAAAACATATAGTGAAAATGTAAATTGTCAAAACATGATACAAAATTAATGAAGTACTGTATATATAAATTTAAAGTGTGAATCTAAAAAGATATAGTATAAGTGTTATCCAAGAATGGAGAATATTTGAGAAGTTAATATGTAGAAAAATATTTGAGAAGTTAGTATGTAGAAAAGTATTATATGTATCAAGTTACAGAGCATTCTAATAGAAGATGCACTTTAAATCTGGTTTACATAGCTGAGACCCAAGGACTTGTCATCATCTGATGTGTTTTTAGTATTGCTTCACAAGACTTGGGAATCACTGAATGTGCAACAGGGTTAGTACCTGAAGGTGATTAGGTGATATAAAATTGTCCTGTGTGCTCTAGGTATAAATGAGACTACTGCAAATGTCTTTATAGTTTACTATAGACACTGATGAAGTTCGTGTTTCTGTGTATTCAGAGTCGTGGGGACTTTGTTGTTCCAAATGGAGTCTTCCTGCAAGTGTCTTCAAGGACAACTAAGGAAAGGGCCTGCCATGGTGTCATAGTAAAGGCCCGTCTCAATTTAGGTTGAGTTTAGTCATGTATGGAAGTAGGGTACATTTTGGATTCATTGGCAAGAAAGTCTGGGGTCTTGGCTGCTTGACTGGTGCTCTATATGTCTGTTACAGTATGTGCTGTTTAACTAGCATTTTGATCAGTCCCGATGCTGAATGGAAGATCTCAAGAGAACCCCAAGAATGAGAGTTTAGTTGCTGCTGCCTGTTTCCATGTAGACTGAAAATCTTCACTCCTAGTTAATGGGGCAAAAATAAAATACAGTAGTTTGAATGTAGAGTTGAAGCCACCCTAGCATTCAATTTAATAGAGCCTGTCTCCAGTCTCAAGGGTAGCACTTGAAAAAAACAATTAGTGACTTAAACAGCTGCTGTTAGAAGTTTGGATTGTGCACATACTCTAGTTAGGCAAAATTGGGAAGCCCTCTCCCCCTGGATCACAATAGATAACATGTGTTAATGGCCCAGCTTCAAATAATTTGAGAGCTGTGAATATGTAGTGGCCACTTATTATGTTCAGGTATTTAAGGATGACAGATGAGCCCCTGTGCATTTTCAGCAATGTAGTCTCACAAGTTTTCCGAATGCTGCAAAATAATGGACTACTCCCTGGTAATTGAAACATAAGACCTACTCAATGTTGTGGCTATCTATTTGCCTGGAATGGCTGCAGGGTTTTTTGACAAATGCCATAATTGCGTTGTGTTAGTGCCCTGGTGCTGTTTTAAGGCTAGTGGTATTACTGCAATGTCTGCATAGAATAGAACAGAAATACATCTTCAAGAAGATTTAGGGGAGTAAAAGTCCATGTGGAAATGACTCACTATGGAATTCATCACTTTGTATAGTCAAAGAATTATACAATCCCCTGTTCTGAAATGCAAACAGTTCTTATTTTAAAACACTAGCATGACTCAAATTCCATTAGAAACAAAGACAATATTATGTCACCATTAAACCTACTAAAAATCTATGTTCAATTATTTCTATATACTGTACTTTAAATATTTACCATAGTTTTACCGTAGTGTTTTATATGAGTGTTTGCAGAATAACTGTATTTTAACTTATTTGGTAAGCATTCACATTAATGTAGAATTTCACACCATAATCTTAACCAACAAAAGCTAGCAATTTTGATTTTTACTTAAGTGAGATGGATCATTATTATTCTAATTATTATTCTTAATCTCTTAACCTTAATTTTCAAACTGATTATAAAAATAAAAGCATTTGCAAGTAACTTACTGTATTTCACTTTTTTTGTATAAATGAGTACCTTTAGGGATTAAAATTTCAGTTCAACTAATATTTAACCATAATGTTTTTGAAAGTATTAATCTTACTGTTACTGTAGAATCAGCTTTTAAAAACAGCATAAAAACAATTATTTAAACTGCAAAGATAAGTAATGCAAGAATGCCTTTTAATCAGGAATTCTAATGAAAATTGGCAGAGCACCTGTTTTCAGCAAATATAAAATTAATATTTTTGCAAGTATGGAACAGCTTTTCTAAGGTAAAAATAAAAGCTGAGTATATAGCAAAAACAGTAACATTTAAAATAAAATAAATTATGAAAACTGAAGCTTTTTCAGAAATGATTATGCACAGTGATATCAGCAATAGATAGACACATAAGTATTTGATTACTTCTCTACTAGAAAATGCTTGACATTCCTGCTATGTGAAAAACTAAACTTCATCCTGGTTTTAAGAAGTGCAAGTTGTGCTTTCCTTTTTTTAATTCAAATGCATTTGGTTTACTGAAATAGAACAAAGATCATCTCAAGATTGCCTTCAAAACGTTGAAATGCCACAGCCATGAAAGAACACTTAATAGAAACACTATTAATCACTCAGGTTTTGGTGATTTCACTGATCAATACATACTGTAATTAAGTTTGAAAAATTGTTCAAAGATGGGAAAGCTGTGGCTCCAAGGATGCATGCAAATCCCAATCATTTCAAGATGTCAGCCCCATTGTAAGCTTAACAGAGATTACAAAATCAAAAACCTCTCTTTGACTAAAATATTCCTGACAGTCCAGACCAAACCCATCTGAGTGATTTTATACTGGCTAGTCTGTATCATTTTCCCCACTAGCTGTGTTATTCTTTCTTCACAAAAGGGAGCGTGTGAATGTGAAACGGAGGCCAGGGCAATGCATGCAAATAGCTGCAAGTGGCCACAGAACAAGTGTGCCAGCAAACGGGTTCCTGGTGGGTGGGGCTGTCAGTGCCACTGCTGCAAGGTGAGTCAATAATTAGAACTCTCCAAAAAGAAGGCCTAACCATTTTTTTTGGTGGTCAAAAGAAAATAAGTTTCTGGAACCGCCTGCTACCGCACGAATCCCAGCGACCGATAAGGTCCCACAGAGTTGGCCTTCTCTGGATCCCAGCGACCAAACAATGTCGTTTGGCAGGCCCCAGGGGAAGAGCCTTCTCTGTGGCAGCCCCGGCCCTCTGGAATCAACTCCTCCCGGAGATTAGAACTGCCCCCACACTCGTCTTTCGTAAATTACTCAAGACCCATCTATACCGTCAGGCATGGGGGAGTTGAGACACCTTTCCCCCAGGCTTTTTTATATTTATGTTTGGGTATGTATATGTTGTTTGCTTTTTAAAAAATATGATAGGGTTTTATGTGCTTTTTAATATTAGATTTGTTTTCGCTGGAATATTGGTTTTATTATTGTTGTGAGCCGCCCCGAGTCTTCGGAGAGGGGCGGCATACAAATCTAATAAATTGAATTGAAAATAAGACCCGATTTTCTTTTTGGAGAAACACAGTAGACAGGAAAATATTTTAATTTCCTTTTTAAAAAATTAACCAGATTTAATTTTACTTCTAAGAATAGAGCATCTAAAGTTCAAAATTCTTTTAAAAGAAATGCACATGCCATAGTATTGCTAATTTCTTATATATTAGGAGAAAGTTGCATCATGTTTCCTGGAGCATATTTTCTGATAAATATCTAGGGTTGCAGTGCAAGATTTCATTCCTAAGTTATCTTAGTAGGATTTAAATCAGCATAAACATGTTTAGGATTGCACAATTATAATTGTAACTTTAAAGTTACCATGTACATTCTGATTGGAGACAAGATCTGGTCTGTTTCAGTAACTTTTATAGTATCCTGACATATACAGGTGAAACAAAAAATTAGAATATAGTGCAACAGTTCATTTATTTCAGGAATGCAATTTAAAAGGTGAAAGGTAATATATGAGAGAGAGACTCATTACATGCAAAGCAAGATAGTTCAAGCTGTGATTTGTCATCACTGTGATGATTATGGCATACAGCTCTAAACTTAAAACCACTGGTGGGTAGGATTTACTTCAGAGTAATTGTGCATTAAATAAAAGCTCAGACAGAGTAACTACTCAAATATTCTGTACTACTCAAAGCAAAAAACCCTCTATGAGTTGTTTCCTATTAGATGTGATATATTCTCTTTTTTTTCTCTAAGCAATTCAGGACTTTCTATAACATCAGAGGATTTAGATCAGGGCTGTCAAACTCCTGACCAGATGCATCACACATTTGACATACCTATGCCCAGTTTAGCGAAGGGGGGGGGAAGTCCCAATATGTCATGTGATGCTGCCGTGACGGAGTTTGACACCTGATTTAGATGGTGGTAGATTAATTATATCATGTATCTTTCCCATGATTATTGTTAAATTGCTAAATAAATAACATACAGGTCAGAGTGTTTTAGTGCCAACACTTTTTATACTTTACATAAATTACCTTTTCAATAATATTAAAAGCAACTGCGTTCTCTTTGCTGATGATGTAAAACTATTTAACACTGCTAACAATGCTGCTATCATTCAAAAAGGCTATGACTATGTGTCGGAATGGTCAAACAATTGGCAACTTCAAATCTCAACCAACAAATGCTCTGTCTTACACATTGGCAAAAAAAATATCAATACAAAATACAAGCTGGATGGACACGACCTTGTAGACAACCTTCATTCTGTTAAGGACCTTGCAGTACTTTATTGATCTAAGTGGCAGAACCCATTGTAACAACATTGCCAAAAAAGCATTAAGAATTGTTAACTAATCTTGCGTAGCTTCTTCTCTGGTAATATTGTACTTGTAACTAGAGCATTGACTAGACCAATTCTTGAATGTAGCTCATCTGTCTGGAACCTGCACTACATATTGGACATTAATATAATTGAGAATATCCAGAGATATTTCACAAGAGTCCTCCACGCCTGTTCACAACAGAATACCTTATGTCACCAGACTTGAAATTTTGGGTTTAGAAAATTTAGAACTACACTGCCTTAGGTCTGACCTAAGTGTAACACGCAAAATTATCTGCTACAATGTCTTACCTGTCAATGACTACTTTAGCTTCAACCGCAACAACACACGAGCACACAATAGATACAAAATTAAGGTAAACCACTCCAAACTCAGTTGCAGAAAATATGACTTCAGCAACAGTGTGGTTAATGCCTGGAATGTACTACCTGACTCTGTGGTTTCTTCCCCAAACCTAAACAACTTTAACCTTAGATGTCTACTGTTGACCTGACCCCATTCCTAAGATTGATTTGATCGATTTGATTTGATTTGATTTGATTTGTATGCCGCCCCTCTCCGTAGACTCGGGGCGGCTCACCACAACAATAAAACAATGACAAATCTAATAATTTAAAAACATTTTAAAAACCCATTATTAAAGCAGACATACACACAAACATACCATACATAAATTGTATAGGCCCGGGGGAGATGTCTCAATTCCCCCATGCCTGACGGCAGAGGTGGGTTTTAAGGAGTTTACAAAAGGCAAGGAGGGTGGGGGCAGTTTTAATCTCCGGGGGGAGCTGGTTCCAGAGAATCGGGGCCACCACAGAGAAGGCTCTTCCCCTGGGACCCGCCTATAAGGGGCGTGCATAAGTGCACCAACATGCCTACCATCCCTGTCCTAATGTTCCCATGTAGTCATAACCGTCTCATATTTATATTTCTATTGTAATCTTATATATGCTCATATATATGCATACATATAAGCATAGATGCTTATATATGCTTATATGTTACCAAAATTAAATTTTATTTTACAAAAGAAAAAAAAATACTAAAACTATTAAGAACCCAAACATTCAAAATTGGGAGGGGGGAGGAACTGCAATGCTCCATTCTGACCACAAGATGGGGATGACCTATTACAGTCGGTTCTTTCTATTAAAAATATAAAAGGAGATGGGCTAGAGACTTTTGAAAGTGTATCTGAATGAACATGAACAGCTTAAAAGAGCTACATAGAAGTTGCTTGCAAGTTGTGAAAATTCCCTTTTTATAGATGATGATAGCTTGCAAATGTTGAAGAGGTTCCAGTTATGTCAACTGACCTTTGAAATATCTTTCAAAGGAACATGGAATCATTGCTAAATGAAAAAAAGAATTGTTTGAAATAAATGAAGATTACAGTCACGATTTTTTTAAAAAAAGGAACTGTTAGAAGTACTGCACTGTACATTGTGTTCACTGACACTGACTTTACTGAGAGCCTATGTTAGGAGTCAGCAATTTAGAACACAAAAAGAGAGATTACTTGGAAAATAAGAAAAATTGAACAATCATTCTGTCTTAAAATTACAACAGTGATAGTCCATTTTTCAGTTTTTTGACCCTCTGAATATTTAAAATGCCCTGTGGCATTTGGCAATGCTAGTTTAATAGTAAATTTTCTTCCCATCTAATCCAGACACTAACATACACATAATTATTTAACAGAATAACAGTTGGAAGGGACCAAGATTGGACAAATGGTTCACCAATTTCTTTTTAAAAAACTACCAGTGTTGGAGCATGACTTTGGAGGCAAATCGTTCCACTGATTAATTGTTCTAATAGTGAGGAGATTTCTCCAAGTGCTAGGTTATTATTTTTACTTTGATTAGTTTTCATCCACTGCTTCTTGTTCTACTTTGAGATGCTTGGAAGAATAGGTTGATTCCCTTTTATTTGTGGCAGCCCTTCATATATTGGGACATTGCTGCCATGTTACTCCTAGTCCTTCTTTTCATTAAACTACTAGACATACCCAGTTCCTGCAACCGTTCTTCATATTTTTGCCTCCAGTCTCCTAATCATCTTTGTTGCTTTTCTCTGCATTCTTTCTAGAGTCTCAACATCTTTTTATATCATGGTGGCCAACACTAGATGCAATATTCCAAATGTGGTCAGCATGGCTTTTTCATTTGAAGTATTTGAAAACAAATGTGCTCATCATGCCCAAAGGAAAATGTTTTATCTACATGTATCTGCAAAAACATGTGCAGAAAAATCAATTGTCATTATAAACTCAATGTACATACTTAGTATAGGTTGCAACTTTTCCTCGTGTCTGTAGTATTTTTGGTTCATAATTAGCTTTATAGATTAGATATAATTTTGCATAAATGAATGTTAGCACATGAGTGAAAGCATACAGAGTTCTTGGTGTTCTGTGAGCTTGGTTATTTGCTTGCCGATTTCAGTATATAACTGCTGTAAATAACATCAGGGTGAGTGAATGTAGGATTTGCTACATGTTTATATGTATATAGTCAATTGTCCTGCCATTTGTTGGTGGGTATGGTTTTTCTCCTTAAAGAGAAGAAAGGAAGGGAAGGGAGGTTGCATGCAGGTAGATGTTCTTTAATCCTTAATGATTGCAATGTCTACTGACCTAGGGAAATGTATCTTTGACATGCCAATACTTGAATACTTGAACTATCATGAATCCTTAAAAGAATCCAGATGGCTCCACCTACAGAAGAATCCATTCTTATCTTTGGAATACCTACAGTATCTTCAGATGTTGTTTTTTTTTAATTGTAAAATTATTTCTGACTTTGTGCCATATTGACCATCTCATCATATTGTGGACTAAAAACTGATATACTGGATTGACTTTCATTTTTTGGCACATCTGATTTTGTTAACAGTTTCAGGTCTATATAGAAATCTGGATTTGTTGCACATTTAAAATTTTTTGGAGTATACATTCTTGAGATTTTGGGTAGGATCTTCAAAATAAATTGATAAATCAACTAATCAATCATTGTTTTATTTTTTAAAAATATAATAGAGTAATTAAGGCACCAGGCTGGAACCTGAGAAATTGAGTTCTCATTATGCCTTAAGCACTAAATCAACTTGGTGACATTAGGCCACTCTTTGTCTTTGCCTAGGAATGAGATAATGGCACTTCTGAAAAATATTGCCAAGAAAATTGCAGGGACTTTTCCTGGCAGGCACCAGGAGGAAATACTAACTTAAAGGTGAACAAGCACATAAACAAATATTTGGCTGACTGCTGGAATGACCTGGATGCCACTGGACGTTATATTATTATTATTATTATTATTATTATTATTATTATTATTATTATTTATTCGATTTGTATGCCGCCCCTCTCCGAAGACTTATTAATATTAATATACAATATTAATATATATAATGTATATATATTAATATTGTATACAGTGAAAATAAAATTAAATATTGATAATTCATGAATATGTATGTGAAACAATTTGAATTAAAGATAACGGTCCCCAAGAAGTTAACTACATTCTTCACAAAATACATGGTGATTTACTGTGCTTGCAGGGTTAAAACAGGAAGATCTGAGATTTCTAAGGCACCAGCTCTTGGTACGCCATTAGGGACTATATATCCAAGGAACAAGAGTAAGTTTGCAGCAGCATGTAAGGAAAGACACAAGAAACAATAAGGAACATTTACTGGGGCAGCATTTTCGGCTGCAATGTCATAAAAACATAGAAGACTGACGGCAGAAAAAGACCTCATGGTCCATCTAGTCTGCCCTTATACTATTTCCTGTATTTTATCTTAGTATGGATATATGTTTATCCCAGTTACTGTGGATTTACCAACCACGTCTGCTGGAAGTTTGTTCCAAGCATCTACTACTCTTTCAGTGAAATAATATTTTCTCAGGTTGCTTCTGATCTTTCTCCCACCTAACATCAGATTGTGCCCCCTTGTTCTTGTGTTCACGTTCCTATTAAAAACACTTCCCTCCTGAACCTTATTGTCAAGAGTATGGAAGCAGATAGTATCAATAACCACTTTACAAGTTAGAAAATATGTGTCAGGGTTCCAAATAGCATCCAAAACTAAATCAGAGTCCGAGGCAAAGTATTCCTCAAAGTTCCAATTTATTAACACAGCCATGGTGGCACATCTGGGAGAAAACTGAATCTGAAGTCCCAGAGATTTCTCCACTCCATGTTTCTCCACCCAGTTATAAAGTTCAAACCCTTATCCCCATGCCCCCAAGTCCATCACATTGACAATCTAGAAGGAATTTGGTACGGCTACATGTAGACATCCCTCATGCAATGACCCTTCCAAATTCTCACAGCAAAGAATACATTTTAAAATAGCATAAAGTGTGGCAGGACAAAGACCCCAACTAACATGGTGCCTGCCTGACTATATATATATGTAACCCTTCTCTGGTGCAGAGCTGAAAGGATTGGATACTGTAGCCTAGAGGATAATTCTCTGCCTTACAAGGCAAAGGTTGCAGGTTCAAGTCCCAGTGGGTATGACTAGCTGATGAGGCCAAAATAAAGCCGAAATAGATCTATCCTAGTCTCCCTTAATTTTCAAATTCAGCAAAAAAAACATGTGAGATATATATGTATTAGATTTGTATACCGCCCCTCTCCGCAGACTCAAGGCGGCTCACAACACTAATACAAACAATATATCACAAATCTAATATTAAAAAGTCTCTAAAAAAACCCTTATTTAAAAACAAACATACACACAAACATACCATGCATAAATTATGTAGGCCAGGGGGAGATGTCTCAGTTCCCCCATACCAGACTGCAGAGGTGGGTTTTAAGAAGTTTACGAAAGGCAAGGAGGGTGGGAACAATCCTAATCTCTGGGGGGAGCTGGTTCCAGAGGGTCGGGGCCCCCACAGAGAAGGCTCTTCCCCTGGGTCCCACCAGACGACATTGTTTAGTCGACGGGACCCGGAGAAGGCCAACTCTGTGGGACCTAATCGGTCGCTGGGATTCGTGCGGCAGAAGGCGGTCCCGGAGATATTCTGGTCCGATGCCATGAAGGGCTTTATAGGTCATAACCAACACTTGATCAGCAACCAATATCTTTGAAAGTACAGGTAATCCTTGTTTAATGACCACAATTGGGATGACAACTTGGTTGTTAAACAAAGAGGTTAAGGGAAATCATGATTGTACTTATAGTCTTACTTAGGTTTCCCTGTGCTTAATGGTCCTATGAAGGTAATAACTGTGATTAAAGTTAAGTTTAATCTCTGCCATAACTGATCAGTTGCTTAAATGAGGACTGCCTCTATAGAGAAAAAAGAATTAAAAGCCTTTATATGAATATTTTACATTTATTGCAATTGCTGGTTCAATGAAAGTAGCCACCAACAAAGCAAAGGCTATGAAACTCTTTAGAATTTACTTCACTTCAACTTACACACAGTACAATCATGCCTGGGCAACATCTTTCTGCTGTGTCCTCACCATGAAGCCTTCCTCTCACATACCCTGCTTATGAATCTATTAGGTAGGTTGCCCATTATTCTGGAGGAAAGTCATGTCAACGGAAATGGAGAAAAACAGAAGCAGGATCAAAACACTGTGCCGACAGCACATGCCAGGCCAGTTGTTTTCTGCTGATTCAGCCTTAGAGGAAAGATGGCACTACTGTATTCCATTAATTGCAGTAGCTTTGCTACTTAAACTCCTCTTAGGCCAAGTTTATTTATTTATTTAATTTAATTGTCAAACTTGTATAGGATAGTAGTTTGCATAAACATAAGTAAAAAGTAATGATAAAAAAAGACAACAGGACAATAGGACATAGACGGTAGGCTATTTCTAGTTTGTGGAGATTGGATGGATGAATTTCCCCAGCTTCATCAGTACCCATATTTTATTGAATCAACTTTGTTCTGAGTTCCCAGGGCAACACTAACCTGGATTCACCAAAAAGGTGCCTCCAACATCCTTCACTGACTGGCTTGGGGAGTCAAGGTCTGTGATACAGCCACAGAAAGGCAAAAGCAGAACTGTTCTTTTCTCAAAATCTTGGTTAAGCACAGGTTTTTTAAAATATCGGTTCGCGGCGCGGTAGCGCTCCAATTCCAAGTTCGGGTGTAGCCACCCGGAGGCCACGCAAATCTTTCACCCTCGGCTTCAGCGGGGGCCCGAAGAGTTCCTCAAAAAGACCCCATTTCTGCTTCCCCGCCGGGCTCAGGACGCCCGGTCACCGAGCATTTGCTTCCTTTAGATAGGCTCTGTAACCCAGTGTTTCCCAACCTTGGCAACTTGAAGATATCTGGACTTCAACTCCCAGAATTCCCCAGGCAGCATTCGCTGGCTGGGGAATTCTGGGAGTTGAAGTCCAGTATCTTCAAGTTGCCAAGGTTGGGAAATATCTTCAAGTTACCAAGGTTGGGAAACACTGCCGTAACCAACCGTCCCAAAATGCTTTTTTTCAAGAGACAATTTAGGCTTTCTGGTTTTTCTTTGAAGAACGCCCCGCTTCTTGTGCGAATGAGAAGCGAAACGTCTTCGAAGAAAAACCAGAAAGCCTAAACTGCCTCTTGAAAAAAAAAAGCACATTTGGGACAACCATGAATCCGAAGGACTGAGAATCTCCACAGACAAACTCTCCCATTCGCATTTCCAAACCGCGTATGGTTTTAAAGAGAAAAGGTAACAACTGAGCTGAGGTAACAACAGAGGGTAGGCTGGCAGTTTCCCCTATGCGAGTTTTTGTTGTTTTCCCCTCAGCGCAAAGGAGCGGTTACAGAGAAACAGACCTAATCTGTGCCCGCTGAATTTCTACCGGTCCTGAGGAGCCGTGAAGAGCTCAACTGGGCTGCGAAAGAGAACGGAAAGAGCGGGGGAAGAACGGCAGCAGATGTAAGGCGAGCTCACCGGATAGGCTCGCCCACAGTACATTTGAGCAATCCGGAAAAACCTGAATAAAAAGTACCCTCTCCCGCGCGCGAGTTGAGTGTGTGGGGGAGAGGAGAGTCAGCTTGCCCGGCGCATAAACGCGCCTGAGGGGAGCGCTTGCTTACGCCCTTCAAGCGCAGCAGGCTTAGGATGGGGAGTCCCGTGCGTTGAAAGCCTTCGTCGCCCCTCCACTTCTTTCGACTCCGGCTTTTTTTCGCTGCAGCCGGAGTCAAAAGAAAAAAAAGGGGGGGTAGGAGGATGAGGGCTCTGCGAGCGAGGAGAGGGGGGCGGTGAGGGCAGCTGGAGCGAAGGCGGGGGCGCGTCTTCCCGGCGGGAGGTGGGAAAGGTTTGGCGGGCGCCGGCGCGCGGCTCCGCCCTCCGCCTTCCCGGCCGGGCTCCTCAGCTTGAGGGGCGATGGAGCAAACCGCGCGCGGCTGGCAGCATGGCTTTCGCCCGTCTGTTTCTAGGCGCGGCGCTGCTGCTGCTTCTCGGGCGGCTTCCCAAAGCCGGCAGCTCCTCGGCCAACCGCTTCGCTTCTTCTCCGTCTTATTGGTCTGCTGTCTCTCGGGGCCTGGGCTCGGCAACGCCGCCGTCGCGCCCCCCGCCGTTCCACCCTCACCAGCCCGCCGGTGGGGGCGTCTGCCCGAGGAACGGCGGGCGCTTCGTCAACGTCACGGAATTCGGCGCCGGGTGTTTGCCCTGGGTGGAGGTGCCCACCTTCCTGGACCGGACGCCGCGGGGTCAAGGGCTGCGCGGCCAGCGCAACTTTTGCAGGAACCCGGACGGCAGGAGCAGGCCCTGGTGCTTCTACCGAAACAACCGCGGCAGGGTTGACTGGGGCTACTGTGACTGCAGACAAGGTGAGGCGGGGATCTCCCGCGCCTGCTGTCATTTTTTGCTGGATGGGTGTTAACGCGCCCGTGTGAACTACAGTATACGCGTGTCCGGGCGCCGAAGGGATGCTTAGGCGAAGCGATATTTCACACGCTCTCCCCTACTTTGTTCCTGAAATTTAATTAACTAATTGATTGATTGATTGATTGATTAATTAATTGGCCATTTATGCCGCCCCTCTCCGAGGACTCGGGGCGGTTCACAACATATAATAAAACAATGCATAATATATTTTATTATGACGCAATAATATATTTTACCAAATGTATTTTATTCGAAAACATGCCGCGGGATACATGCCTATTGGGTTAAACCCGTCTAAAGTTAACGTTTTGCAATAAATTCTGCAGACTTTATTTTTAAATAAAATAAAGTTAGAAGTAAACGAAGCAAGAGAGATCACGCAGACGCAAACTTACCCATTAAAGGAGGACAGCCTGTAAGTGTGCGCGAATGTTTTAAAACTCCAGTCGGATCAGTGAGGTGAAAAACAGAACTTTGCTGCAATAGTCCATAGGAATGCCCTCCTTTTCATGTGTAAAACGTTGCAGGATTATGAGTTTTATCAGGATAAGAATTACGCTTGCTTGCCGTCTTAATAGTGCAAGAATAGTTGCCTGTGTCCACATTGCTGAATACTTGGGTTGGAATAATTTAAAGGGCAAGGAAAGATTTCCAGGGTAGGACAATAATTCCTTCACTGTAAACATTATTTTTTGCTAATTTCCTGTATGGATGTGAATGTGATTCTGTTTAATCTCGCTGGCTGTCATGTGTACTTGGCTAATGTGCAGATATAAAGCTCTGTTCATAGACTCTGAAATGTCCTTTGTGCTGATGAATTATATACATCAAGGATGGAGAAACTATGGCGTGCCAAATAGTGTTTAACTATAACCCACAGTTTTCCCAGCCAGATTGGCATTAGTGAGAGAGATCTGGAACTTGCATTCTCTACAATTGACCTCTGATTTACAATACTTGACTATTACAAGCAGTGTTTGCTTATGATACATTCTACTATCATGCATTTTTGTAAAGTATGACTAACATGTTTGTTTATTTCATGTGTCAGTTTTATAGTTCAATTGCATGTGGGCACATTTGTGAGTTTGTGTATGTAAGTTTCAATGGAACATTTAAAACTTAAGTGTTCACAGAATAAGGCTATACAGTTTAGTTATTTGGATACACATACAAATTTCCTCTCCTTATCAAGTAACTCTCTGTCCAGGGAATGATTAGAATCAGTCTCCCTTTCCTTCAGAAAGGCTGCTAGATTGTGAACCTTCACAGCATGCCACAAGATGCAAACTAGAGCAGTGTTTCCCAACCTTGGCAACTTGAAGATATTTGGACTTCAACTCCCAGAATTCCCCAGCCAGCGGACGCAGGCTGGGGAATTCTGGGAGTTGAAGTTCAAATATCTTCAAGTTGCCAAGGTTGGGAAACACTGAACTAGAGAATAGAGAACTGGTTGGTTCCTGCATAGTGGAAGAAGATACACATCTGGTAGATTGAGTAACACTCCTCCTCTCCCATTTCAGTTGCTTCAGTTACATTCAGTCACTAGAATTGGGGGACAGTTTTTTAAAAAGTATTTAATCACCTAGGGCAGTGATTTTCAACCTTTTTTCAGATGCGACACATTGTTTACATATACAAAATCATGGGGCACATTGAGTGGGGGTGGGGGGCTAAAAAAGTTTGGATAAAAAAATTCTCTCTCTCTCTCTCTCTTCCTCCCTTTCGCTCTATTTCTCTCCCTCTTTCTCTCTTTCTTCCTTCCTCTCTCTCTCCATCTCTCCCTCTTTCTTTCTCCCTTCTTTCCTCTATTTTTTTGCTCTTTCTATCTCTCCCTCCTTCCCTGCATCTCTTTCTTTCTTTCTCTCTCTTTCTCTTTTCCTCTTGCTTTCTTTCTCTCTCTCTCTATCTCTCTCTTGCTTTCTCTCTCTCTCTCTTGCTTTCTTTCTCTCTCTCTTTCTCTCTTGCTTTCTTTCTCTCTCTCTTGCTTTCTTTCTCTTTCTCTTTCTCTCTATCTCTCTCTTTCTCTCTCTTGCTGAGCTTCACGGCACACCTGACCATGTTTCGCGGCACATTAGTATGCTGCGGCACACTGGTTGAAAAACACTGACCTGGGGTGAAGCATATATAATTTGTTTGAATCCAATTCTTCAAAAAGTTATGTTATGCAATGGAGAACTATTTTAAAATTTCACAGGTTGAAGTTGGGTTGAACTTTAGCCATTACCTATAGACACAACCATATTTTTAAAAGTACAAACCCTGGGATTTAGTAAAAATAATTTTGGAGAACCCCAAAATCTTTTTTCCTTTGGCCAGCAGGTTTGTTAGATCTCTTCTGCTCAAGATCAAGATGTCTAGTTGTGTTCACCTATGTCATTTGCTACACTGTAGATTTGCCTCCCAGGTCCAAATCAGCACTTTGTTAAAAAGCCTGTTCCAGATTGAGACTTTTATATGCATCAAGAAATGTCTGAAAGATATAAGTGACTATTTGCTTACTCCCCATCCTCTTCTTGGCAGGTTTCATTTGGTCTTGCAACAACATCAACAAAACCTGAAATTATTGCTTGTTGAGGCTTGTTTATTTATTACTTTTGATACAATAAGATACCAGAGGGAGGATGAGTGAATAGGAAGGACAACAGTGATTTGGTTTTAATTATTATGGTCAGCTGGTGATCTGTTGCCATATAAAGCCAGTTCTTTAAACATTTAGAATTCAACACAAATAGACTAGCTCTACATTTTGTCAGTTTAGTGTGTTTAACTGTGTTTAGTGGCATCTCAATTATTTATAATAAACATTACTATTTCGTTCTTTACTGGATTAAAGAAAAGTGCACCTTCATGTGCAATTTAATGTAAACCTGCAAGTCCCTTGTACATCATAAGTAAATGTTAAGGTTATTGGTCTCATATCACTTATCTCTGATATTTTGCAAAGACACTTCCAATAAAAGAGAAAAATGTATGGGTAGCTCAATGTTAAACTGGGATGTCATTGGTGCTTTCTGAGCTTCTTCTTTGCTTGCAGACCTATCCAATTATGTAACATTATCATAGAGTTTACTCTGTTTATACATAGTAGCTTGCCTTGCCACTTTTGGTAGGGATGTGGTTTTCTCCTTTAGTTATTTGATAAGGGCATTGTTTTCCACTTATCTGATGTTAATCCCTACTTTTCTGAGTGTTGACTACCAGAAAGGATGTGTTGTTTTAATTTTGCCCCCCACTCTCTTTTGAGTAGTACTTAAATATGGTTTCTCACTATGTGTCTCTTGAGTGCTGGTTTGTCTGAAGTTCAAGCTTTTGGAATTTTCTAGTTTTCTGGATTTATACAAGGGTCACCCAGAAAGTAATGCACCACATTTTTTCTTCAACAATTATTTATTGAACACAATGAAACTTACACACAACAAAGAATGGTGTTTTTTCTACACGCCATATTTTTTAATGTAATCTCTGTCCCGTTGTATGGCCTTCCTCCAGCGAGACACAAAGGCATGAATGCCCTGTCCGTACCACTCCTTGTTCTGGTCATGAAGCCATTTCTGCATTGTGCGAATCACCTCTTCGTCATCCTCAAAATGTGCACAGCGACTAACCATACTTCTGTCGACTGGAGATTCTCCATAAACTGTATACAAACGTTTGTGAATGTTCCCAACAGTTTCTTTCTCCACAGTGAGAAATTCAATGATGGCACGCTGCTTGTAATATACATCACTTACAGATGCCATTTTGAAACACCGCTGCAGCTACGCTATTATGTCTGAAGAAACGGAAAATTTACACATGCACTCCTGACAATTCAAATAATGTACAGTAATACCTCATCTTACGAACTTAATTGGTTCCGGGATGAGGTTCGTAAGGTGAAAAGTTCGTAAGATGAAACAATGTTTCCCATAGGAATCAACGGAAAAGTCAATAATGCGTGCAAGCCCATTAGGAAAATCCAAAACATTAAGGCTTTAAAAACAAAAGCGGCGGAGGGGGCAGACTAAGCTGAGGCAAATGGAGTGGAGGGAGGGACAGCGAGAGGTGGCAAGAGGTGGCAGTCCCAACGAAGCAAGGTGAAAAGAGCCTCTCTTGAGCTCCATGGGTCTTTCCCTCCCGTTTTTGTCCACCCTGTCCTGCTCATTTTCCCCACACCTTTCTCCTCTTGAGCTCCATGGGTCCCTCCCGTTTTTGCCCACCCTGTTCTGCTCATTTTCCCCACACCTTTCTCCTCTTGAGCTCCATTAGTCCCTCCCGTTTTTGCCCACCCTGTTCTGCTCATTTCCCCCACACCTTTCTACTCTTTTGAGCTCCATTAGTCCCTCCCGTTTTTGCCCACCCTGTCCTGCTCATTTTCCCCACACCTTTCTCCTCTTGAGCTCCATGGGTCCCTCCCGTTTTTGTCCACCCTGTCCTGCTCATTTTCCCCACACCTTTCTCCTCTTGAGCTCCATGGGTCCCTCCCGTTTTTGCCCACCCTGTTCTGCTCATTTTCCCCACACCTTTCTCCTCTTTCCCTCCTGTTTTTGCCCACCCCATTCTGCTCATTTCTCCCACACCTTTCTCCTCTCTTGAGCTCCATTAGTCCCTCCCGTTTTTGCCCACCCCATTCTGCTCATTTCCCCCACACCTTTCTCCTCTTTCCCTCCTGTTTTTGCCCACCCCATTCTGCTCATTTCCCCCACACCTTTCTCCTCTTTCCCTCCCGTTTTTGCCCACCCCATTCTGCTCATTTCCCCCACACCTTTCTCCTCTTTCCCTCCTGTTTTTGCCCACCCCATTCTGCTCATTTCCCCCACACCTTTCTCCTCTTTCCCTCCCGTTTTTGCCCACCCCATTCTCCTCCCCCACACCTTTCTCCTCTTTCCCTCCTGTTTTTGCCCACCCCATTCTGCTCATTTCTCCCACACCTTTCTCCTCTCTTGAGCTCCATTAGTCCCTCCCATTTTTGCCCACCCCATTCTGCTCATTTCCCCCACACCTTTCTCCTCTTTCCCTCCCGTTTTTGCCCACCCCATTCTGCTCATTTCCCCCACACCTTTCTCCTCTCTTGAGCTCCATTAGTCCCTCCCATTTTTGCCCACCCCATTCTGCTCATTTCTCCCACACCTTTCTCCTCTTGAGCTCTATTAGTCCCTCCCATTTTTGCCCACTCTGTCCTGCTCATTTTCCCCACACCTTTCTCCTCTTTCCCTCCTGTTTTTGCCCACCCCATTCTGCTCATTTCTCCCACACCTTTCTCCTCTCTTGAGCTCCATGAGTCTTTTCCACATGCAGTTTGGAAGGGGGGAGTTTGTCGCTGGGATTCAAAGCAGCGCTGGCAAAAATGAAGGGAATCGAGGAGCCTCAGGGAAATCCAGGCGGCTGCTCCAGTTCGTAAGGTGAAAATAGTTCGGAATAAGAGGCAAAAAAATCTTAAACACTGGGTTCGTATCATGAAAAGTTCATATCAAGAGGGGTTCGTAAGACGAGGTATCACTGTATATCTAAAGTTTCACATTCATACCATTACTGTAGGCTGAGAAAAAAAATGGGGTGCATTGCTTTCTGGGCGACCCTCGTATTTTGCCTTTATTATTTTACCCTGGAAAGGATGCTCAGTTTCCCACTTGAAATTATGGTTGAGACTATCTATATGTTGGGATTTCAAATAAATCTCATTGATCAACAAAATTATGGTCCACGAAGACTGTGAAGATGCCATTTAAAATAAGGGTATAATTGAAATGTGTAATGCTTGGAGATTTCTGTTTTTTAAAAGAAATGAATGTGTAGTAAGTAATTCTGATGTTTTCATTCTGGAGAGAATCAATAGCTATGTCATAAATAAATACCAGTGGTTTCAGCATACTAAGAAAATATCAGAACCGGCTGCAAGTTTCTTCTTGCACATATTCTCTTTCAATTCAATTCAATTATTTATTAGACTTGTAAGGACAAGGACCACAACGTGCAATACAAACAATATGTATACAAATCTAATAGTTAAAAACAGTAAACTAAAATCCCATTATATAAAAAACAATCAGTCTACTCAATCACATCCATACATAACATTTAACGGTCAGAGAAGGAGGGGGCATGATCTTTCCTATGCATACCCTGTTTCCCTAAAAATAAGTCACTCCTGAAAGTAAGACATAGGAGAGATTTCGTAGAATTGCCTAATATAAGGCATCCCCCGAAAGTAAGACGTAGGAGACGTTTCGTTTCACAACATTCCCAAACAGAACATATATAACACTGCTGTCCATAAATTGCATCCCAAAACGCTGCATCAATCAGATTTAAAACATATCCAACATGCATCCAACATGCGGCTGCGTGTTTGGATGCGTTTTTGCTGCAGGATACAAATTTTTGCTGCAGGATACAAGTTTTTGCTACAGGATACAATTCACTAGAAAAAAAATAAGACATCCCCTGAAAATAAGAGGTAGCACATCTTTGAGAGCAAAAATTAATATAAGACGCTGTCTTATTTTCGGGGAAACACGGTAGTATCTCATCTTGCTTCATCCAGAACACTTGGCACTTAAGTGTTAACAGAATAATTCTTATGTATGCTAGTCTGAATTCCCCTTCCAACTTTAATTGGAAAGTGTAATAAGAGCTTCTCCAAAAGGTAATAGAAGGCATCAGATGCTTCTATTTGGAGTTGATCCAAAGGAGCTCTTATTGCAAAGGCTGAATATATATATACTATATATAGTTACTTCAAGTAAACATGCTTCTATATATCTGATTTGCATATGTCTTTCTCTGGACTGTACCCAAACTGAAACTTGAAGTGATTAAGAGGCAATTCATGCAGTGTGTATATGAATTGGCTCTTAATCACTTCAAGTTTCAGTTTGGGTACAGTCCAGAGAAAGACATGTGCAAATCAGATATATAGAAGCATGTTTACTTGAAGTAACTTCGGTAGCAATTTCTTTCCACAAACACAACTCCTTATTCCAATATTCTGCTGCAACAAAACTGAAGAAGAAGTCATTTCTTATCTAAGCTACTTCAGCCCCCTCCCATCCATTTTGTTCCTCTTCATTTTGTCTTTCATGGTTTTTTCTCATTTTGTGTGAATATTAATCAGATAAGTTAAAACTCTGTAAGACCTATGTAGGATTTTCACTGGACTTCCTTTGATTTGCATCAGCATTTTTTCAGTATTTTTTTTTCAAAGACAACTGCTGCTTGGTGAGCATACATTTATATAGTGGTCTGTCGGGCTCTCTGGTAGACTTCTCCCAAAAATTCACAGGTACAAATTTCAGACACACACACACGTTTGAAAATTCAAAACAATGTTCTTTATAATGAAAATTCACTTAAACTAAGCACTCTTTTTGTATAGCAAAGAGCACTCGTCTCCAAACAAACTGGTAATTTGTACAAGTCCCTTATCAGTTCTATGATACTTAGCTTGCAGCTGTGACGTAATTCACAGTCCTTCTTTCACAAAGTGAAACACACTTTGCTCTGGTTTAGTTTCAAAGCAGGGAAAAATCAGCACACAAAGGTCAAAGTCAGTAAAGCAGTCACGAAACACAATGATCAGATAATCCTCCACAATGGCCAAACCCACAGGCTGCCTCACCAATCACCACAGCCCCACCCAACCACAGATGGCCTCATTTTCTTTGATAATAATCTCTCAGTTGTTGTTGCCTATGCATCAATCTCCGCATGCGTGGCTGTATCATTAACTCTTGTTCTGAATCCAAGGAGGAGCGAGATAATTGATCTCCTTCTGAGCTGTCTGCCACACTCTCCTCCTCCCTGTCACTCATGTCTTCTTGGTCAGAGGAGCCTTCATCAGCAGATTCCATGGGGGGGCAAAACAGGCCTGCAGCATGTGGATGTCTCCCCCACATCCACAGTCCTTGGGGCAGGAGCTGGGCCAGAGCTAACCACAACATATAGTACAATATTTTATTGACTTATAATGCACAATATAATTAAGGAATATGTGTTCACATATTCAAAGAGTTGACATGTGTTTTAGAATGAACAATGCTGCAAGTGGCAACACAGCAGTAGAAGTGTGGGAGATAGCTTTGCAGTTTGTTGTGAATAGAATGTACAATTGCATATGGCATGCTTACATTCTTTACATAGTCAGGAAGGGAATGTAATAAAAAGAATTCTGAAATTTCTTGTTTGCATAGTTAGGAGCTTGTTAAATCAGTTTAATCTAATGACCTAAAATAATCTCTAAATCTTCATTGTGCAAGCAAAGCCTAAGGGCTAGAATAAAGTAGTCTGGAATTTTTTTGTGATGCAACTTTATCATATTTGAATCTTTCTTCAAATTTCTAAAATCAGCATGTTTTTTTTAAAAAAACAAACCATATCAGATTACACCAATGCTAACCAACGCAGCCAGCGTTAATGATAAAAATAGTTGTCTAGTAATATCTGAAAGGCTACATCAGTGATGGCGAACCTTTTTTTCCTTGGGTGCAGAAATAGCATGCTTGCGCGCTACCGTGCATGTGCCCATACCCATAATTCAGTGGGAGGGCAAAAACAGCTACACCCACCCCCCGGAGGCCCTGTTTCCCAACTTCTGGCAGGCCTAGTAGGCTTGTTTTTCCCCCTCCCCAGGCTCCAAAGGCTTCTCTACACATGCACGTTGGAGCTGAGCTAGGGCAACAGCTCACGTACCAGCAGATATGGCTCCGCGTGCCACCTGTAGGTTCGCCACCACTGGGCTACATCTTGCCTATATTTTATATAAAGGAAATACAACATTGATCCATCTTTGAAATATAGGAATATGCTGCTTCTAGAAATACTTTCTACCTATAGGGTATTGTGAGCGAAACAGAACTAAAAGTTAAAAGTGGCCTTAGATTGATGGGTGTAGGTCTTAAAAGAAAGAAAAAAGTACTAGTTTCGGCTCAAAAAAAGAAACAAAGCCAATGAAATGTACTAGCTATGAGATACTTGATGTTTTAGGTATAAAAATAATTCTATTGGTGCCAATTATGATAATATCATCATGTCCCAAGGCTAGGAAGATCTTAATGAAAACCATAACTCACCTAAACTCCGTTTCAGTTCTCACACTCTTATACGTAGTTGCTAGGTGAGGAAAACAATTTAATCAAGACTAAGCAAATAATAGACAAGTGAAGAAATGTAAAGTTTCTTGGAAAGAAACCTTGCCTGGGTGGTTTTGCTGTCAACAGAAGCCCACAGAAAACTAGTCAAAATCCATGCCAAAATTCAGAGAGACAACTCAAGTTTTTTAGCCAATTGAAGGTCAGAGTTTCCTGAGCATGATTCACGGAAATAAAACATCAGAGCGGAAATCAGAAAATCCAGTTGAGGAACATGAGTCGGAGCCACCTTTTAAAGCAGGTTACCACCAGCTGTAGATTTACTTCCTTGCTTCCTTCTTGGCAAGGAGCAGCACTGAGCATCTTTGTTGTGCTCTCCACTGTATTCACAGGAAGGAGAGACTGGAGCCCATACATCATAATCTGACTAGTCCAACTGTTTTCATAAGTGCCTGTGTTTGATTAGCCGGTTTGACTGTTGGTTTGGCATCTCCCAAGTCTGACGTTTCATTCGTTCAGTTGGAGTAGCTTCTTCAGAATCATAGTCTGAGTCCTGGGCCATGACATTAGCCAATTATATAAGTCCATTTTGTAGCTATTATAAAAAAGGGAGAAGGCTAAATGTCTTCAGCCTTTTTCTCAGTTCACTCTGATAATTTTTAGCATTGATAAGTAATATATAAAGCTAAATCTTCTAAAGATAAGGTACAGTGTTACCTCTACTTTTTATTATTTTTATTATTATTTATTAGATTTGTATGCCGCCCCTCTCCGTAGACTCGGAGCGGCTCACAACAATAACAAAGACAATGTAAGAACAAATCTAATAATTTAAAAAGCACTACAAACTTTTCTAGATAAGAACTGGGTGTTCAAGATTTTTTTGCCTCTTCTCAAGAACCATTTTCCACTTACAAACCCGAGCCTCTGGAACTGTAACCAGAAAAGGCAGGGAGAAGCCTCTGTGGGGTCTCCCTAGGAATCTCCTGGCAGGAAACAGGTGTGGAAAAGGCAGGGAGAAGCCTCTGTGGAGCTTCTCTAGGAATCTCGTAGGAGCAAACAAGGCTGGAAAAGGTGGGGAGAAGCCTCCGTGGAGCCTCTCTAGGAATCTCCTGGGAGGAAACAAGGCTGGAAAAGGCAGGGAGAAGCCTCCGTGGGGCCTCTATAGGAATCTCCTGGGAGGAAACGGGCCTCCACCCTCCCTGTGGTTTCCCCAATCGCACACATTATTTGCTTTTACATGATTCCTATGGGAAAAATTGCTTCTTCTTACAAACTTTTCTACTTAAGAACCTGGTCACAGAATGAATTAAGTTTGTAAGTAGAGGTACCACTGTATTCATATTTTATCTGCCATACAATATTCTGAAAAATAATAGTTATTCCCGTTCCAAATGAGACTGGTGCGCAACACTACGCTGGATAAAATCTTGACAAGAAAAGAATATTTAAAAAACACCAATTTAAAATGTTAATTTAGAAAATATCACATAATGTCAGACTGAAATATTAAGAACTTCTTACTTAAATGTATTTGTAGCATTCCATCAGGGCCACCATTAGGAATTTTGGGGCCCCATACAGCCTAAGTGTCTGGGCCCCCCCCGCCATTTTAAAACTATTTTAAGTCGCCAAGCCACTCCATCCCCCAGGGATCATTTCCCGCTTCACGCCAAGCGAGGCGGTCCCATAGGCCAGTGTTTCCCAACCTTGGCAACTTGAAGATATCTGGACTTCAACTCCCAGAATTCCCCAGCCAGCGAATGCTGGCTGGGGAATTCTGGGAGTTGAAGTCCAGATATCTTCAAGTTGTCAAGGTTGGGAAGCACTGCCATAGGCTATTTCAGGAACTGAGTTAAGCCGATTGTGTGGACTCGTCCAGGAGAAAGAAAGAAGCGGGAGTGACAAGGGAAAGAAAGATCCTGGCATCGGTCAGGCGGAGCGAGGCTTATTTACGGCTCCTTGGCACTTCTCCCTTCTTGTTGACAAAACCATGTGCTTTCTAGCGAGGGGAGAGGGGAGGGGGATCCCACACCCGGCAGCCACCGGAGAGGAGCTGGAAAGGACGAGGGGAGAGAAAAAGCAGGGTACCAGCAGTCAGGCGGGTGTCTTGAGGGGGCACTCCCATCTGGAAGGAAGGGAAGAAAGGTGAGGGCGAGCTATGAAGGAAGGAAGGAAGGAAGGAAGGAATGGTAAAAGGGGCGATCAATAGAGGAATGGGTGAATGAATGGACAGAGGGTGGGAAGGAAGGAAGGAAAGAGGGAAGGGACAGGAACAGAGGAAGGGTGCAAAGAAAGCAAGGAAAGGTGTGAAAGGGGAGAGTAAGAGAGGAAGGAGTGAAAGAAGGGAGTGAGGGAGGAAAGAAGGGAGGAAGGAGAAGGAAAGCAAGAAATGGAGGGAGGAAAGGAAGGAAAGAAAGAAAGAAAGAAAGGGGGAAGGGACAGGAACAGGAAGGAAGGAAGGAAACTTATGAAAGGGGAGAGTAAGAGAGGAAGGACTGAAGGAAGGGAGGGAGGGAGGGAAGAAGGTAGGAAGGAGAAAGAAAAGAAGAAATAGAGGAAGGGAAGGTAAAAGAGAGAAAGAAAAAGAGCAAGAAAGAGAAAGAAAGAAAGAAAGAAAGAGAATGAAAGAGAAATAAAAAGAGAGAGGGGGAATGAAAGAAATGGAAGGAGGGAAGGAAGGAGAGAAAGAAAGAGGAAGAAAGAAAGCAAGAGAAAGAAAAGAAGAATGAAAGAGCAAGAGAGAAAGAGAGAAAGAGAGAAAGAAAGAAAAAGAAACGAAAGAAAGAGGAAAGAAAGAGAATGAAAGAGAAATAAAAAGAGAGGGGGAATGAAAGAAATGGAAAGAGGGAAGGAAGGAGAGAAAGCAAGAGAAAGAAAGAAAGCAAGATAAAGAAAAAAGAATGAAAGAGCAAGAGAAAAATAGAGAAAGAAAGAAAAAGAAACGAAAGAAGTTGTGATTTTGACTATGCCGGCTCATTCCCTCCCCCGCTCCCCACAAACCACCTACCCCTCTACCGCAAGAGGGAAGTGCCCGAGGCGCCGGGTTCTTCCCTTTCTCCCTCGCCCGCATCCTTGCCGCGGTGACTCACCAGGAGAAGGCTGGAGACCCACGCAGCTCCTCGGGGGGCCTTGCGGAAGGCGGCGGCGGAAGACCCCATGGCTGGCGCTGGATGCGAGGAAGGATGCTTTCTGCGCGGGCGGAGGCCGAGAGCTGAAAAGGGTGCGCCTTGCCCACCCTCGCCGGAAGAGCTGCCCATCTAGCAGTCCCGCTGCCCCATTGCCCGGCAGGGGATAATGGGCAAGGGACGCCTCGGGGAAGGAGGGCAGGGTGGGAAGGGAAGGAGCCAGGAGGGGGCTGGTGGGGGTTTAGGAAAGGGGAGCCCGCCGGGCATGAGGGAACGCTGGCCGCACGGGGCTCCGAGGCCAGCCTTGCAGCTCCTCGGCGGGAGGAGCCGAAAGCCACCGGGAGAGGACTGGGCTCAGCAGGAGAAGCGCCGCCCCCCCCATTATTCAATTTCCCCGGGCCCGGTATGCCCCTCCCAGTAATACCCGTCTATCGGCGGCCCTGCATTCCATATCTGACAATTGTTTATTCAGTAATATAAAACTTCCATTGTTAAGCACTTGTTTGCTTCATTCCAAGAATGTATAAATTCCATAAATTCATATGATCTGAGTGAAATGGTGATTGCTTGTGCTCAGACATGAATAAATACATTGTTTTGCTAGTATCTCTGTTATGTATAATTTTGGTCACTGAAAAAGTTTTGTAAACAGTTTGTTTTCTTATTTCTTGAAATCTAATGGAAACAAATGAGAGGCAAAGTTATCATATACTGTCAGACTTTTAAAATATTTATAAACAAGGAATAGTTTTATGAAGTTGGTATTTATTTGTCTGTATGTCTTAATCACAATGACTAGACAAGGAATAGACAGAAATTTCATCAAGGATAACTCTGTTAATACTTGAAATCCCTAGGCTACAGTCTTCTGAACTTCAGTTTAGTTCAGTGGTTCCCAAACTTATTTCACCGCCCCCTTGGTGTTACAAACTCATCCTCGGTGCCCCCCCTCCACCCCCTTCAGGTGGGCATGACTTGGTCAGGTGACCAGGTAGACATGACCAACTTGCAAAATGTGATGAAACTCACTTAACAACGCCCTTGCTTAGCAACCAAAACTTTGGACTCAATTGTGGTCATAAGTTAGTCTGCCTGCTCTCCCTCCCTCCTCTCTCCCCTCCCCCTCGCTTTCTTCTGCAGTAGAAAGCAAACTCCCCAAAGCAAATATCTTGTGGCAGCAGCTGTGAAATGTTCCTAAAATTCCAAATTACTCACCAACTCCCAAGATGGGATATTCTTGACACAGAAGAATCTTGACATAGAATTTATGGCTTATAAAATGGTTCCATGTGTGCAGATATCTGGATGAGAGATAGTGACTGTGTTCCTGAATGTGTGAATGCACATGAAAAACATCCATGCCTTTTCCAGGTTTTTTTTCCTTTTTCTTTCTTTCTTTCTTTCTTTCTTTCTTTCTTTCTTTCTTTCTTTCTTTCTTTCTTTCTTTCTTTCTTTCTTTCTTTCTTTCTTTCTTTCTTTCTTCCTTCCTTCCTTCCTTCCTTCCTCCCTCCCTTCTCTCTCTCTTTCTCAGTGCCACTTTCTCCCTGTCCCACCAAGACCCACACCAGCCCTAAGGCCGGTGAACCCCTGAGGGGTCAGCCACTTTCCAGCCCGTGAAGGTCCCATAGCTGAAGCCGGGAAGGCAAGAGAGATGACAGTGGTGGCAATTGCACTCCGGTCCTGGGGCAAGGAGAATGTGGCGCTGCCTGGAGAGCCAGCGGATGGGTGTGCCAGATGGTGTCCAAGCCTCGCTAGGAAGGTAAGCTGAGCACCAGCCAGGCCCATGCACTCCTGCTTACTCCTCACTCCAGCCAGGAGTGGCCTGGGCAAGTCAAAGCCACCAGTTGTAGCAGCACCCAGTGAGGAAAGCCTGGTGGGGTGGTGCGGCTGATTCACAGTGCCGTGGCATGAATGGGCTTGAAGAAGCAGGACTGAACGGAGGTTGAGCGAGGCTGGAGCAGCACAGCCTATTGTGCTGCCCCATTCTTCATCCCGGAGGGCTGCACTTCCCCTGCCAATCCTCTGTACAAACTGCCTGCCCCATTTCTACAAAGGCAAAATCCTGCAGGGTGATCTAAAAAGGGGAGGGGGGTGTTGTAAAAAAGGCTGCCTGCCTCCAATGCCGGCTCCACAGGACTTTGGGCTTCCAACCCGGCATTTTGGGTCGAGTTCTCAGAGTAGCACTGGTGGTCGACCGGGTTGATCTGCAAAGAGAGCAGGCAAGTGGCCAGGTGAGAAGCTGGTGGGCTGCTTCGGAGTCCCAAGCACTGCTTAGCCGGCACGGGTGGAAGGCAGCCTTTTCTGAAGCATCCCCCTCCCCTATTTAGATTGCCCTTTATGGCAGGGGGCTCTGCCATTGCAGAAATGGGGCAGGCGCATGTGCAACAGCCCTGGGACATCCACTTTCCCTTCCCCTGCCCCACTCAGTGTCTGCATTTCCAGCAAGGGCTGCCTGCCCACCCACTGGCTGGCCTGAGCTGGATGCCGACCACAGAAGGCAAGCAGGCATGGGGGACCTCTGGGGAGACCAAGTGGGAGGCCATCAAGCATGGCAGGACTGCGGGGAAGGGAGTAGACTGCTACCTCTCTTCACCGCCACCCTGACATGCTTTCCTGCCTTCCACATGGCCTCTTAGTGCCCCCTGCCAGCCCCTTGCCTCTCAGCACCCCTGCTACTCCCGTTGTCTCTTAACGCACCCTAAGTCATCTCACTGCCCCCCAGGGGATGGTACTGTTTACTTTGTGATCCACTGGTCTGGCTAAAGGAAGCAATAAAGTAGCTACATTATAAACTGCATTTTCTGCAGTTTCCATATTTCAATAGTGTTTAACCTAATTTATACAAAAACTATATAATATTTTTGTAAGACATTTAATAATTTTATTAAGTATTGTCTGTTATAATTTTGTTTTTTATGTGCAAGTGTCTGTAATGAATGTTTTGAACTTTTAGGAAGCAATTGCGTGTGTTGTGCCTGTTAGATGTTTGTAATCTTAAAACTATCCTTGACAGTTTTAGCTATTTCCTACAGCTGACTATGCCTTTCTAAAAGTTCTGCTAAATGAACAAAAAATAGAAATTGACATAATAATGAAAAATACCAATCTTTACCATCATCTGTATTTTAGGATGCTTCTGGAGTTTTTGCTCTGTGATATATTCTTGTGATATATTCTTGAGAATATATTTCATCTGCTCAAAAAAATGAAAGAAATAAGAGAAAATTTTGAGTCTAGAAGGGTAAAAGGAGTGTCATTAGTTTGATTTCTAATATATTGTTTTTATTTGATTAACCTACTCGTTTTGGCATCCATTTGTGGAATAGGCAAATTTCATAATAATCGTAACATTTTTGGTAGTGCCTACAACAATGATATGGTACTAGCATTGTTACTGCCCCTCAAATTTGAAAAAAGTATGTCCGTAGTGAACGCATTATTTCCAGTTTTATTAAAATATTTCTTATTGGAGAGATTGATTATAAAACAGTGATGGTGAACCTATGGCATGGCTGCCACAGGTGGAATGCGGAGCCATATCTGCTGGCATGTAAGCCATTGCCCTAGCTCAGCTCCAACGTGCATGTTTGTGCCGGCCAGCTGTTTTTTGGCTCGCACAGAGACTCTGGGAGAGCATTTTTGGCTTCCAAAGAGCCTCCAGGGGGATGGTTGAGGGTGTTTGTAGCCTCCCCTGGCTCCAGAGACGCCTTTGGAGCCTGGGGAGGGCAAAACATGAGCCTACCGGGCCCACCCAAAGTTGAGAAACAAGCCATTTCCGGCCTCCAGAGGGCTTCCGAGGGAGGGAGCTGCTTTTGCCCTCCCCAGGCATTGAATTACGTGTGTGGACACTTGGGCATGTGCGATAACACGCACCCATGCTCTTTCGGTACCTGAGGGGAAAAAGGTTCACCATCACTGTTATAAAGCATACCTTAAGTTACTGTATCATTCCAGTGGCCTGACAAGGAAATGGTAAAAGGGTTTTTTTTTAAATGAACTAGAACACAGGTGTCAAACTTGATTGGGTCACATCATGTGACTTATGACTTTTTTGCCTTTGCGAAGCTGGGGGGCATGGCCTGTGTGTGACACATCCAGCCCATGGGCCATCATTTGACACCCCTGGAATGGACGAATCTTGATGAACTAAACTGATTGACTTTTGATGCTCAACCAGTGCTAATGACAAACCACTGGACCAGAAAAGGAACCTAGTTTGTAGGGATCAAAAAAGTGCCAAAAACCTTCTAGAGCAAGGAAATGACTTATATTGTTTACATGCCTTGGTTCAACATACCTCTTTCAGATCACTGCAAAATAAATGCCACACTTAAGCTGTTACTTTCTAATGGAAAATATGGCATAATTTTTTCTTTGTAATTTGTAATGACTCTATTATCCTTATATAATGAAATAAATTTACCTTTTTTGACAAAAATAAACAGGATCAGTGAGACTTAAAGGTGGCAGAAATGAGTTTGAAGGCACAGTTGAAATATATCTAAATGGAATATGGGGAGCAATCTGCAGTGATTACTGGGATAACGCTGACGCTTCGGTCATATGTCAACAACTTGAACTTGGGTAAGTAAATTAATGTTGACTAAATAACAATATTCTTGGAAATTTTTCACATGTGGTGAATATAATGGCGATTACTTTCAAATTTCTCATCTGTTACAGTGCCTGAAATATAGCTTGCATCATCATTTTAGATAAATGGATAAATGGATTACTTCTTTTCTAGAATGTTTACATCGATTACTTTAAATTGATTAAAATAATCAGTACAGTAATTTTAACAAAATAATATGGTATATACAATTGTTACAAAGAAAGGTTAAAATGTGATTCAATATTTCTTCAGAAACAGAATGTTAATTTGAACAGGCGTTACCCTTTTTAAAGTTATGGTTAGCCTGTGCAGTTCTACTATAGATAATGAGTATTATTGCAAGCTTGCTGTATAGTTTTTAATCCTCTTTTCTTTTTCTTTGGTAAAGGGGATAAACTATTTAAAATTTAATCCTAAAGATTTATATATGTGTCATAAACTTTGCTTCTTGGCAAATATTCCTTGGCAAAGGAATATTTATCTAGAAGAAAGTAGAAAGTTAACATTTTTTGTGTCTATTTGTCATCATCAAATGGTATTTCAGTTTTTTTGGAGCTGGTAAGATTTACAGAGATGTATTGATTTGATTGTGTGGCTAGTCTATAGAAAGTACAAAATCATAACTTTCCTCCTATAAATTCAATGGGGACCTGGTCATATATGAAGTTCAACATTAATTAATCTGCAATTAATTAATTAATTAATTAATTAATTAATTAACTTTATTGGTTGTTCATCCAACTATAGGGTAACCCTGGGCAGCTTACAGTTACATCTAAATTAAAACATAAAAAGTTTAAATCAAACATTAAAATCAAGGATCCATGGCGAGGGTGGAGACAAAATGGGAGGCAGGGAGTGGATCTTTTATTTATTTTATTTATTTATTTATTTATTGGATTTGTATGCTCCCCGTAGACTCGGGGCAGCTAACAACAGTAATAAAGACAGCATATAACAATCCAATATTAAAACAGTTAAAAACCCTTATTATAAAACCAAACATACATACAGACATACCATGCATAAAATTGTAAAGGCCTAGGGGGAAAGGGTATCTCAATTCCCCCATGCCTGGCGACAGAGGTGGGTTTTAAGAAGCTTACGAAAGGCAAGGAGGGTGGGGGCAATTCTAATCTCTGGGGGGAGTTGGTTCCAGAGAGCCGGGGCCACCACAGAGAAGGCTCTTCCCCTGGGTCCTGCCAAGCGACATTGTTTAGTTGAAGGGACCCGGATTATTGGTTGATTATTACTGAATCAACCACCTGCATGTGCTGTTTTTCTACTGGGGCCCCAAGCTACATCTATAGGCTCTTACGAAAGGATAGGATGGTTGGGCCAACATCTTATGAGGGGGGAGAGATGTTCCAGATGTCAGGAGCAACAACAGAGAAGACCCTTCTCCTGGATCCTGCCAATGAGAATAATCAAGCTGACAGGACCAGCAGCACACCTCCTCTGCCGGTGCAAATGGTACAGGCCAATCCAAGTGGGGTGAGATGGCTCCTCAGGTAACCTGGAGCCATGCCTTGAAGGGCTTTAAAGGTGATCACCAACACTTGAATTGCACCTGGAAGAAGACTGGCAACAAATCCGCATGAGCAGTAGTATCACAAGGGCTGTTTTGGGGGTCCCAAAAGTACCTACGCTGCGACACTCTGCACCAGATGTAGCTTCCAAATGCTCTTTAATGGTAGCCCCATGTAGAGCGCATTACTATAGTTCAACCTTGCGATGACTTGGGACTGAATAACTGAGCACAAGGAATCCTGCGCTTTGTGTTTTGATTAAAGAAATGCTTCAATTATCTTCAGATCTTTGTAAATATTTGTTTGTTTGTTTGTTTGTTTGTTTGTTTGTTTGTTTGTTTGTTTGTTTATTTGATTGATTGATTGATTGATTGATTGATTTTTATGCTGCCCTTCTCCTTAGACTCAGGGCAGCTTACAACATGTTAGCAATAGCACTTTTTAACAGAGCTAGGCTATTGCACCCACAATCCGGGACCTCAATATCCTTGCTGTTTTTGAATCTTCATTCTGGCATATTCCTGGGTCCTATTCTTTTTAATATGTTTGTGAATGACATAGGGGAAGGTTTGGTAGGGAAGGTTTGCTTATTTGCCGATGACTCTAAAGTGTGCAATAGGATTGATATTCCTGGAGGCGTCTGTAATATGGTAAATGATTTAGCTTTACTAGATAAAAGCAATAGAAACTGCAGTTTAATGTTTCCAAATGTAAAATAATGCACTTGGGGAAAAGGAATCCTCAATCTGAGTATTGTATTGGCAGTTCTGTGTTAGCAAAAACTTCAGAAGAAAAGGATTTAGGGGTAGTGATTTCTGACAGTCTCAAAATGGGTGAACAGTGCAGTCAGGCGGTAGGGAAAGCAAGTAGGATGCTTGGCTGCATAGCTAGAGGTATAACAAGCAGGAAGAGGGAGATTATGATCCCGCTATATAGAGTGCTGGTGAGACCACATTTGGAATACTGTGTTCAGTTCTGGAGACCTCACCTACAAAAAGATATTGACAAAATTGAACGGGTCCAAAGACGGGCTACAAGAATGGTGAAAGGTCTTAAGCATAAAACGTATCAGGAAAGACTTAATGAACTCAATTTGTATAGTTTGGAGGACAGAAGGAAAAGGGGGGACATGATCGAAACATTTAAATATGTTAAAGGGTTAAATAAGGTCCAGGAGAGAAGTGTTTTTAATAGGAAAGTGAACACAAGAACAAGGGGACACAATTTGAAGTTAGTTGGGGGAAAGATCAAAAGCAACATGAGAAAATATTATTTTACTGAAAGAGTAGTAGATCCTTGGAACAAACTTCCAGCAGACATGGTAGATAAATCCACAGTAACTGAATTTAAACATGCCTGGGATAAACATATATCCATCGTAAGATAAAATACAGAAAATAGTATATGGGCAGACTAGATGGACCATGAGGTCTTTTTCTGCCGTCAGTTTTCTATGTTTCTATGTTTTTTTTCCATTTTATCTACATTGCACTGATTTTAGTTCCCTTTAAGATAGATTATGCTTAAAGCAAAAATATTGAAATGTTTATCTGGATCTTAGGGATTAGGGAAAAGGTTCAATCTTGCATGCATAGCTGATTTCCCAAATGCAAATTTCTATATAAAAAATAGCATGAATCCTCAAGTTAATCTTCAACCGAATATTTTTAGTCCACCCATAGGAAGTTAAATATGTTGTTCTGTATGATGCACAGCAATATATACTTGCCATTTTCTGCATGGGTATAATTCCTATGTAAGAATTTTGTAATTTAGTAAATAGACAAGGCTGTTCATATATAGATCTCATTTTAATTAATGTTACCAGTCAGAGGTAAAATAAGGCAAAACAGTATAAACACAGTTCTGTAATTTTTTTAATTATTATCTTGAATAGCTTGTGTTTTATAGAGGCAAACTGGTTATCTCAAGAATAACGCTAATTCTTGCCTTATCTGCATAGAGAATATCTGTTTCAATCAAGAAGTCCAATACTTTGCAAACAACAAAAAAACAGAAGATCAAAGTACATTATAAATCTTTGAAGTGAAATAGAACAAAAGATTTCACAGGGGATATTAAACAAAATATGTTCAGACTTCTTAACGACTGTTGTTTAAAAGGAATAGGTCAATACTTGCCCAGCTCAGCCAATATCCAGTCTCTATGAAGATACTTCCTGTTACTGAAATTTAGCTACTGACATTTACCGAAACCAGTGGTTCTCAACCTTTCTAATGCTGTGACCCCTTAATACATACAGTTCCTCATGTTCTGGTGACTCCCAAACATAAGTCTAGTGCCAGTTCTCCCAACAGAGCTTTAAGCTGATTGGCAGGAAGGTCAGAGGGACACCCTCACTGTAAACGCCTGATTGGTCAGATTATAAAAATATGTTCAAGGTGCCAGAATAGAAGCTTTAGTTCCTAACACTTCGGGAAATTTTTCTTAGGTGACCCCCAGGTTGAGAACCACTGAGTCTTAAACAGTAACAGTTTTGTTACATCATCTTGTTAGTTTAACTTAACAATGTTTTAAAGCCTTCCTAAATTATGTAACGAATTTATTATTTTTCTTCACATAATTTATTTTTTATATTTATAAAATTCACAAGCATAATTTTTGAATAATTCTAAAATTTAAAATTTTAGACAATTACTTACAATAAAAACTGAATTAATTTGTAGCATTAAAAGATAAATACTGTTATCCTAGTGTTGCAGATGCTTCCAAAAAGCAGGTTTTGAAAAGTATGCAACTGTTGGATGTAATAGGCAGATGCCTGTATGTAAAATATTTTATGAGGATAGGTCCACTGCTCTTGCATAATTGTCTGAAGCAATTAGTTGTAGATTGTTACTGGGTCTATCCACCTTGCTGATAGTGATATCTCTTTTCGCCCATCTTTCCCTGCAGTAGAACGTACTCCAGAGAGCTCGGTCTTCACATAAATGTGAAGTAGGGTAATTTGAGTCTAATCATTTGTGCCTTGAGTGAGAATACTGGATTTGTTTGTCAATAATACACTTGAGTGCCAATGGTGATCTTCACAGTGATCTTCACCGAACAGTTTTGGAGTTTACTAAAGAAATTACTGTTTGGTGAAATTCTGAAAACAATTTAGTGGCACATTGATCCTGCACTTCTGCATTGGTCCCATAGCTATTTGACATTTCTCTGATACTTTGTGGATCAGGGAATAATATATTTAGTATGGAATAAAATACTAACAGAGTTTGTAATTATCTTGGCTTTCTTCTTCATTATTTCTATTTGTTTTTCTTTCCATAGGCAGAGAGGTAAAGCCCTATTTTCTGGATCAGGCCTTATTCCTGTTCACTGGAACCATGTGCATTGCCGTGGCAATGAAGAAAACATCATGCTGTGTGAAAAAACTATTTGGCAAGGTCGAATGTGTCCCCAGAATATGGCAGCTGCTGTCACATGCAGCTTTTCCCATGGTAAAAGAAAAAAGAAACATGCTTTAGTTTTACACCATATAAACAGCAGTTTCATACAAGATGTAATGAAGGATTACATTGCAGAAAGGCATTGATAATAAAATGGGTAAATAGTTATGGAATTTTGGGAAATGCCACAACAAGAAAATCTAAAATAAGTTAATTCTGAATGATACTATCGGCAGTGATTTGGGGATCAAAAAGAGAGTACAGTAGTACAAAATTCTTACATCTGTAAATTGCATTCCAAGAGTGATGAATTGAGAATTACCATCTCTTGCCTCGTATCTTTCTTCGCTCCTTAAAAAAAAAATCTGCTACCTGAAATTTCTCCTTAAGTCTGGTTTTGAATATTTTTTATTTTATATCTGTCTGTCTGGTCTTGTTTGTCAAACATATGCAGTATAGCAGGTTCTATGGGATTCTATGGGATCTCTTAGAAACAAAACCTAGAACTTACAAAGAAGTAGGCTATCCCACAGAATTCTGAATTTACACACTATTATTCAATAGAAGGTGGGATTCTTATGAAGCTGATTAAAGTATAAGATCACGTTTCCATGAGCAGCTGTTAGAAAGGCATACCTATCATTTGAGAGTGATGCCTTGATAGTCAAGGCATGTAATATATATTTGCGTAGGCCAAAAATACTTGCTGGTGTGGTAATTTGTCACCTTTTCCCAAAGTGCATGCCATGCTTCCTCCTAGTTTCCAAATGAAACATGTTTTGTCTGGTAGATGATCGCTGATATTTAAAATATCCAGTTGGAGTTTTCTTTATTCTCATGCTTAAATCAGATTTTTTTTGTACAGAAACTACTCAGAGATTAGAAATGTTATGGCTTTGCTTGTATTCCTTTCCTTTTGAATAAAATAATGCTACAAAGGCTCTTTTTTAAAAAGCTCCTTTTATGTGAACTGGGAAAACATTTCAAAAAGGCTTCATTGTTCTTTTAAAGAGGGCTCCTTTAAATGGAGTGGAATTAAAAGGTTACTTGAGGAGGGCTAGAGTGAAAAATACATAGAGCCTATGGAGAAGTTTATTCAGTTGTTTTTTCCAGCTTGTTAGCTGTCTTAAAATCTTTCTTATTCTCAGATGTAGCTGGCAATGAATTCCATTATATTGAAACAGGGTCCCATTAGAGATTAGAGCTGCTTGCATGTGAGGAGGGGGAATTATATGAAAATAGCTTGTTGCATGACAGTAATGTTCTAAATTACAATGTTCTTGTATATATTTTAGTCCAACCTTTCCCTCTCAATTTATTGGGCGTGCCCTTGGCTATGGCAACTGGGAACACTATGTATTGCAGTCCCAACGCATTTGCATTCTAATTCATGGGCAGCAGTGAACACAGCTAGGTAAACTTCTCTGGACAAGATAATTTTATTTAAAATGTGATCAGTATGGGCCAGGAACTAGGATCATTGCAATAATAACAATAGCAACAGTACTTAGACTTATATACCGCCCCAAACTGCTTTACAGCACTCTTTGGGCAGTTTACAATGTCAGGGCATGCCACCAACAATATGGGTCTTCATTAGTGTTGGGCGAACCGAACCCGCACAATTTGGGTCCGTACTGATGTTCTGGTGTTCGGCATACTGGACCCGAACCCGAATTTTTTTAAAAAATTGTGCTTTGGTTCGCCGTTTGTGCTGAACACCGCGAAAGCCACCGCCCGGCTGTCATCTGCTGAGAAGAGGAGGAGGAGGAGCTGGGCGCCGGTGGCGGCAGAGGAAGACGAACACCGGGGAACTGTTGGCTGGTCAGGAGAATGGGTGGGAGGCACAAAAGGAGCTGGGCAATCCCTCCCATGAAGAGATTCCGGGGGCGGAGCTTTGACATAACGTATACCGGCAGGTTGCTAAGGACGCCAAGGTGATCACTTCCTGGATTCCATGGAGTTCGGCTTCGGGTTTGGTTCGGGTTCGGTCGAATTTTAGGCGAATTTCATCCGAACTTGCCGAACCCAAACACCGTTGGGTTCGCCCATCACTAGTCTTCATTTTACCAACCTTGGAAGGATAGAAGGCTGAGTCAACCTTGAGCCCTATTAGAATTGAACTCCAGGCTCAGGGCAGAGTTTTTTGCTTAAAATACCACTCACCACTACGGCTCCCTAATCTAATAGTTATTAGATTGAGAAAAGCAAAATGTTAATTAATTAATTAATTGATTGATATCAATTTTTTTCCTATTCTGTTCCATGATTTGGTAAAGAAAATTGATTTTCTTCCGTCATATTTTTATTTTCAGCCTCTGATTTTATTCCAATCCGGCTGGTGAATGGGAGGAGCACTTATGAAGGAAGAGTTGAAGTCTACCATACTGGCCAATGGGGAACTATTTGTGATGACCAGTGGGATGATGCTGATGCTGAGGTAGTCTGCAGGCAGCTTGGCTTTGGGTTAGTTTGTACTAGATATGTTATTTTCATTTAAAAAACTAAAAGCACCCAAAATGTTTAAGAAACTTCAAAATACTTGTTGTCCTTCATGGAATAGAGCTAATCAGTTTTGAAATCCAATGACATTATTTTTAAAAATAAACTTCCTGAAAATTTTGGAGGATTGGTTCTTTTCCAGATCTTTACTCTCATCAGTCACTTTAGTAAATAATCTGCTTTTCCCAAAATAGAAATAAAGGATTTTTTTTCTTTTAGAAGGATGCATCTATCTTTTCAGACATTTTGTTATAGTATTTGTTAGTTACAATATGTTTAAAGTAATAAAAAGGGCAGTAATATTGATGACACTATTTCGAATTAAAGCTAATTAGAGCTCCTCAAGTGTTATTTGCCACTTTGAGAATAGTTTTCCATATACCCATACCAAAAACTGCATTCAAATAATGATAGAAAGAACTGACCATTGCAAAATGTTATGCTGGGTATTTTGTATTGGCTTTGAGAAGCTCCTCTCCCCCACTGCCAAGATTATTAGTCCTCTTGGAAAAACACCTTTGGTGGGAGACTGGTGACTCTGCATTTCCTCTTTGTTCCTCTCTCTTTCTATTGTGGATTTTCTGCCTGATTTGAGAAGGAAAGTGATACCCACTTCCTCTATTTCTGTATACAGTACTTCGTACATATACCACAGCTTCAGAAACATGACTTTAGAAATGGATCAGTGGTTTGGGAAATGCTTAAGTGAAAAAGGACTTTGTTTTCTTCTTTCCTGTAACATAAAAGGCTCAAATGGGAACCATTTTATTATTTATTGAATATAGCAGAATGTAATCCATTTGGTTAGTTGATGGTTTTTAAGCAGTTATTGGACCATGAACTTCATCTTTGTTACCTATCCATAAATGTCCATAAGTCATCCTTCTCCAAGTGGTGCTCTACAAATTTATGAGATCATTGCTTGAAAAAATCCAAGCTAGTTATAGTCTCAGTAGATCTGGAGGTATTCGCATTAGAACCAGGGAAGTTCAAAAGCTCCTTGTGACTTGTATTTATCCTAAAAGGAAGCTGAGCCTGAATTTACTGTAAGTTAATTTTCACAAAAAGGAAGAACAAACCCAAAACAAAAGAAACCCCCTCCAATTCAATCCAATATAAACACAGATAAAAGTCCTGCACAATTTCCAGATCTTTCATCCTGCCAACAGAGGGTTGACGAATCCAGATATTTCCTTCTCCTGAATAAAAATGTAGATTTACCTCTCTTTGTCAGTGTCTCTGCCTGCCTGCCCCTCCGTCCGTCCCTCCCTCTGTGTGTCCCCCCCCTCTCTCACACACACATTTCTTTCAGAAGCTACACTATAAAGAAAAAGGTTCAGGACAAAAGATTGAATAACTGTTGATTCCAATTAATTACTTATAAAATAAAATACAGAATTTTTAAAATCAATGTTCTTTGTTTACTGTGCTGGTAGGAATAAAATAAAATTACTTGACAAGAACATCCCTACCCCATTGTACAAGTCATCTTTCTCATTTAGATAAACTATGTGACACACTGGTGGAAAAGTCATTTGGAGATGACCCAAATGATCACTTCATAGCATGTTACAGTGAGTCACTTGGTTCTTGTACTCAGACAAATCAGAGCAAGAGCTCCAAGGTCACATAGTTCCCATATGGGATGTTCATCATAGACAACTTGAACGTACATGTCCATTAGCTAAAGAGTCCCGATACAAACAAAATTGCTTTACACTAATAAAGAAACACGATCAATACAAAGGTAGATGGAGGTTTCCCTTCATAGTGTGAAATCATTAGTAGAAAGGAAACACAGAAGGCTTGAGCTAGCTGCTCCAGAAGAAGGAAGCTCAACAGACTCAAGCTCAACCCGGATAAGACGGAGTGGCTGTGGGTTTTGCCTCCCAAGGACAATTCCATCTGTCCGTCCATCACCCTGGGGGGGGGGGGGGAGTCACTAACCCCCTCAGAGAGGGTTCGCAACTTGGGCGTCCTCCTCGATCCACAGCTCACATTAGAGAAACATCTTTCAGCTGTGGCGAGGGGGGCGTTTGCCCAGGTTCGCCTGGTGCACCAGTTGCGGCCCTATTTGGACCGGGAGTCACTGCTCACAGTCACTCATGCCCTCATCACCTCGAGGCTCGACTACTGTAATGCTCTCTACATGGGGCTACCTTTGAAAAGTGTTCGGAAACTTCAGATCGTGCAGAATGCAGCTGTGAGAGCTATCATGGGCTTTTCTAAATATGCCCATGTCACACCAACACTCTGCAGTCTGCATTGGTTGCCGATCAGTTTTCGGTCACAATTCAAAGTGTTGGTTATGACCTATAAAGCCCTTCATGGCACTGGACCAGAATATCTCCGGGACCGCCTTCTGCCGCACGAATCCCAGCGACCAGTTAGGTCCCACAGAGTTGGCCTTCTCCGGGTCCCGTCAACTAAACAATGTCGTTTGGCAGGACTCAGGGGAAGAGCCTTCTCTGTGGCGGCCCCGACCCTTTGGAACCAACTCCCCCCAGATATCAGAGTTGCCCCCACCCTCCTAGCCTTTCGTAAGCTGCTTAAAACCCACCTCTGTCGTCAGGCATGGGGGAATTGACATGTTCCCTCCCCCTAGGCTTATAAAATTTATGCATGGTACGCTAGTATGTATGATTGGTTTTAATTTGTGGTCTTTTTTAAATTAACTTAAATATTAGATTTGTTTTACATTGTATTGTTATTGTTGTGAGCCGCCTCGAGTCTGCGGAGAGGGGCGGCATACAAATCTGATTAAACTAAACTAAACTAAACTAAAGTAAGAGATAAAGAGGCAAGTAGAATGTATCCTGGAATCTTTCCTCCTTTCAAGCCATGAACTCTTCAACCAATTAGTCACTATCAGGCACAGGCTGGTACAAGAATTCCATTCCTAGGTATGCTACTAGAGCTACACAATAAAGAAAGTAGAAATAAACATATGTGTAATGCTATACTTATATAAGTCAAATGTGATTACATCATTGATTCTTCCTGAGATCTTATTTCCACACTGCATACTTACATGGAAACGTGTGAGTATGCAAATGTACACATTCCCCCAGCAGAAACAACAAAATGAGCGAAGAGCAAGAGACAGATGATAACGAAAAGAAAAGAGCACAGTCCTGATTATTTCTTTCAGAGAGAAGATTTCAAGTGTGGTTAAACTTTAAATTAATCCTAAAATTCTTTCAGCAGATGTATCGGTTTGGAATCAGCCAGCACCTAAATTATGTCCATTCTTTTATTTTCAAAAGTTTATTCCTATCAGCTAATACAGAGGTGTCAAACTCATGGCCCATGGACCAGATGCACCACACGCTGACCACCCCCATCCCCATTATAGTGAAGGGGGGGAAAGTTGCAATAGGTCACGTGGCAACAACACATCCATTCAGTTAACACAAACTCTTGAGGTAATAGGAAATCAAAACGTCGCTACAGAGCACTGCACACCAAGACAACTAGACACAAGAACAGTTTCTTTCCGAACGCCATCACTCTACTAAACAAATAATTCCCTCGACACTGTCAGACTTTCTATTAAATCTGCACTTCTATTCTACTAGTTTTTCTCATCATTCCTTTCACCCATTTCCTCCCATGTTGACTGTATGACTGTAACTTGTTGCTTATATCCTAAGATTTTTATTAATATTGCTTCTTCATTGCTTATTTGACCCCTGTGACAATCATTAAGTGTCGTACCACATGATTCTTGACAAATGTATATTTTATTTTATGTACGTTGAGAGCATATGCACCAAGACAAATTCCTTGTGTGTCCAATCACACTTGGCCAATAAAAATTCTATTCTATTCTATTCTAAACAATCAAATACTTGGAATGCCCTTGGTGGATAACGTTACTAAGATTTATTTCATCACAGATTTCATAGTGCCTGAATTGATAAACATCTATTATTTGTTGCTAGTATACATTTTTTAAAATGAGTGTTAGCTAGCAATCTGAATACATTTTTGTAGATATCTACTTGGCTTATGAAGACCTGATGGTGTTATTTAGATGGTCTAATCTGAGATTGTATTTGAAATTGCAAGCCAGCAGTTGAAGAGTAAAAATACCAGTATAAAATTGATTTAGGGAAAGGCCATACCTATAAATAGTATTGTCTTCATGCAGTATAGGAAATATTCGTGGCATTAACATCAAAATATGTACAATAAATTTGTACAGTAATGAAAATGTCATGGCAAACTTCAAAAAATACCCTTGCGTGAAATAGCAAAAAAGACATTGACGGGCCTCACTAGAAATCTAGTTCTACTTTCATTGTTTCCCAAAACTGTTGGAGAATGTTGATGACAATTTTTTTTCCTCTTCTGTCTGATAGTTGTGGATTCTCTGTACTAGCCTTGAGTATTGGTAATAAATAGGATAAGGTCAATAGGCTGCTTAAGTCACTTTGCTTTTAGTTAAATCAAAGTTTAGTGTTTAATGGTAGCTGCTTTGTAGACCTACGAGAAGAAATATTTACATGTTAGGGAAAGGGACTTTGGATCAATCTTGATTTTAGTAGTGTATTAAAAATAATTTTCTAAGTCCCTTTCTCAGAACTTGGAGAAATGCAGGCAAATAAGGCACAAGGCAGGCTGCTGTAGAAAGAAGTTTGATTCGTTTACTCTTTTTGTTCTTGGTGGCAACAATTAGATAGTTCATTGGTCAAGTTTTTATGGGCTTTTGAGCCCTTTATGGTAAATTTGTGGAGTAGGAGTCCATGTGTCTGTGTCTTTGTGGTGACTGGTGCTTCCATTTCTAGAGGAAGCATTGTAATTCTTATTTTTTATACCTGTAAGTTCTCTTTTTGTTATACATACAGATTTTATAGTTGCTCCTTAGGGGTGTAGGAAGTGTGGGCCTAAATGTTTTTGTCTTTTTAATTTCAGTTTTTTGCATAACTTGTCTCAGGCTAAAACTAGCTATGAGCAATTCAGGAGAAGTGGCGGACGGGGGGCGGGTTCTTTTATTCTTGTGAAGTATTCCTTCTTATTGTTATTTTGAGAATTTATTTCTAATAAGTAATTTCCTTCCATTCTTGAGAGATCACTTCCAGAAGTGTTTTGCCGATGCCTCTTTCCCAGGGCTGGGACAGAATGAATGACCAAGTCCCAGAGTCATTTGTCTTGTTTAATTTGTTAGCTAAGGCAGACTGAAACTCATGTTTTTTTATTTTTGTTTTTTGTTTTCTAGCCTAGTGCCTTAACACTACATTAAATTGGCTTTCTAAAATATTCAGCTAACTGGTTATAAACAAATTAATCGAATGAATGAATGGATGAATGAATGAACAAGCAAACAAACATCAAACAAGCATTACAAAGGAGAATATACACACACACACGAATTTTTTGATTATTGGAACATATATATTTTCTCCCTTTCATATATCTTCTTCTCTATTTTTACATATTATCTTTATATATATTACTTCATGTCTATTCTCTTCCATATGTATTGTGTATTGGACAAATGAATGAATAAATACATAAAAATAAATGTAAGTAATGTTAAAAAGAAAGCACAGATTGAAGAACGGATGCTCAGAGATTAGTTTTTAACTAAATGGATCTAGGTGTTTTCTTTGCACTAATTTTAATGTGTGTGCATTCAAACTATGTCTGCTACTCCTCTTTGCATTTATAATAATCACATCTCATAAGAACCAAAACTGAGTATTTCAAACTCTTCAGTTCTGTGGATTGAAACTCATTGAAGTTTATTTTATTTGAATTCCTTTCTAAACCTTTCTTCTTAATTTGCTGCTCAGCATGTTACTCAAAATATTGGATGAGACTGGGAGTGGTTTCAGTGTTGTGAATGGATCTCTCTTAGAATCTAGGTGTGGAATGCAAGCTTGGTATACATGAAAGAAAGCACCTGTATGGAATACAAATATCTTTTTGATCCCAGTTGCAAACTGCAATTTGAATTGCAACTTTAATTTGTAGTTTCCAAAAAAATTCCCACAAGTTCCATTTGTCTTAAACTCATATTATTACTCATTTTTTAAACACAAAAATATGCAAAGCTATAATGTAAAAAAGCATAGAACGATGCTTTGGCAAATAGATTCATTTTCTAAGAACTGAAATCTACCAAGAAAGGAGAGATAAGAGATATACAGTAGTAGCTGGGCATGGGATGACGTGAGAAAGAGATTCTTAGCTATGTGGCTCTCCTTAGTTAATACAGCTGCAGATTGTAAACTAAAACCTCTTGGCAATAACCTCCCTGCGTGTCATAGATTGTTTTTGGTATTACTATGCAATATGCTTTTCAGGATTCACAAAGAGAGAACATGAAGTCTCCATTCAGGACTTCAAATAAAGTCTTATTTTATTTGAATTCCTAACCTCCAGGCATTTGAAATGCAGTCTCAGTACTGTAAGCCTAAATATAGCTATGAGAGATTTTTTTTCATATAATTCCTTGCAGTATAATCACTCTTTTGCAAACCCATTTATTTCCTTGCCATTTTTGGTCTTTTCTTCGTTTACTTATTGGGTAATGAATAAAAGGATTATCAAGGGATTAGGAACATTTTTTTAAAAAAGTGTTTATTATGAATTGTGCTTGCTTAAAAATTCAGTGATATTAATTTTATTTATGTGATTTTTATTTAGGTTTATTAATGTTATGAAACATAATTTAGAAAAGTGTATAAATTAGAAATGAAAAGTATGAAGGGAAAGACAGTTCTAGTTTTAAATAGCATCCCTCATTTATAATAATCTCTTCCAAAGCCCCAAGAAAGCTTCTTGGTAACTAGTTCAAAGAACATAGCTAGGGCAAAAAATGGATGCAGCATTAAACATGGATTTGCATTTGATATATGATCATTCAATGTATATTTATGCTTTTGTGAATCTGAATATGTATGGAAAAGAGTTTAATCCCCTCCCCCCCAGTAGCTTCAGCAATGAATAGAAGAGAGTGACAAAAATCCAACCTCCAGTGGACAGCAACAAAGAATGGGTGTTTTTGTGTCTTTTTGCTGCCTTTGATTTTTTGCAGTCTTGAAGAAATCCAGACTCACTAGATTGCTTTTTGTACTGAAAAACTAACAATAGTATAAATAGCATTTTATGAGAACAATTATAACTGACAAAAAGTAAAGGATTATACATTCTCCTGATGATCATTAACACCCCCAACCCCAACAATTGTTTTAGAAACATAGAAACATAGAAACATAGAAGTCTGACAGCAGAAAAAGACCTCATGGTCCATCTAGTCTGCCCTTATACTATTTCCTGTATTTTATCTTACAATGGATATATGTTTATCCCAGGCATGTTTAAATTCAGTTCCTGTGGATTTACCAACCACGTCTGCTGGAAGTTTGTTCCAAGGATCTACTACTCTTTCAGTAAAATAATATTTTCTCATGTTGCCTTTGATCTTTCCCCCAACTAACTTCAGATTGTGTCCCCTTATTCTTGTGTTCACTTTCCTATTAAAAACACTTCCCTCCTGAACCCTATTTAGTCCTTTAACATATTTAAATGTTTCGATCATGTTCCCCCTTTTCCTTCTGTCCTCCAGACTATACAGATTGAGTTCATTAAGTCTTTCCTGATACGTTTTATGCTTAAGACCTTCCACCATTCTTGTAGCCTGTTTTCTTAAAGAAACCATGTCCTAAAACAGTAGCCATGCTTCTATCATTTCTTCTTGGTTAATTGTCAAGAGACTTTTAAATATTATTTATAAGTAACTAGAATAGAAAAAAACCTATTCCTAGTCTATAATTTATTTGTTTCACTGGTTCTGTTTCTTCATAGCCAGCAGCCATCCTGATCATAAGATTTAGTTATAAATTCACCCTGCTCTAGACAAAGAAACATTAAAAAAAAATTATTATTAATGAAGAACATTAAGATTTATCTTGGGAAAATGTGTTGAAAATAAACCAATATGCATAAATCATTTTAAATGTAAACCTGGGTTTTTCAACTGTGGTACTATAACTGTCTGGCTTTGTAACCAAAATAGGTTCTTGTTTCAAGTTTTATTCCCCCTTCCTTCTCTACTTATATTTATATTTTATCTTGAGGGTTCCGCCCACCCACCCCATATCTCTTGTGCCAGTTTATTGCATTTTGAAAACAAATAGCATTTGCATTTATATTTATATATTTTTCTCCTAAGCTATTTTAATATGTTTGTTGAAATAAAAATATAACAAGTTCTCTAGTTTAAGGATTGTATATTGTATTTCCCGAATGAAATATATTTACTTAAAAGGCTATAGAAAATCAGCAGAAGGTCTCTTCATTGATGTATGGCCTTAGTATCATTTTGAATGTAGGATTTGCACAAGCAGTATAGATTATTTACACTGTTAAATTGCAGCATGCTTGTCTTGCCATCAGTTTTCCTCTGTTTATTATGTTTGGACAGTGGAGTTGCCAAGTCATGGAGCCAGGCTCATTTTGGAGAGGGCTCAGGTCCTGTGCTACTGGATGAAGTGCGTTGTACAGGAAATGAGTTGTCTATAGAACAGTGCCTAAAGAGTTCCTGGCAAGAACACAACTGTGGCCATAAAGAAGATGCAGGGGTTTCCTGCACACCTCTGGCAGGTACGCAACAAAGGAATCACTTTTCGGAACCAGAATCACTGCATGGGCTAAGATTAATTGGCACAAAGTGATTGAATATTTTTTAAAATATTCAATAATATCTTAATATCTTTCAACAATGGAGACGATAACATTTCTTGATGTAGACCAAATGCCTTATTTTGGCTTCCAGAATGTATTGGCCATATTTAAAAAACAAGGTTGAAAGGAAATGCCTATGGCTGGTGAGAGAAGAAGTTTCCATGCAGCGTAATTGCAGGGAGGACCAATGGAAGTTAAGTATCAGCATCTATAAACAGCTGTGCAACTTCTGTTTATTTTCTCCTTAGCATATCCTGTATTTAACCTAAACATTTTCAAGTACCTGTTGATTTTTTAAGGGATTTTTGCTTCTCTAGAAGTTTTCCATGACTTGAAAATTGAAACGACTTAGTAATGGAGTAGCTCTGGTTCTGTGAGCTATGGAGCATGTTCAATGATTCAGAAAGTCCAGATGTCACATAAAGACATTCCTACCATTTATTCTAAAAATATTCTGGTTTTCCCTGACTGTTTTATTTCTTATTTAACTCAATTACAGTAGATTGAGTTTACTGTAATTGAGTTAAAGTAAAGGGAGTAAAAGGGCATTTGTAGTGTGTGGATTTAATAGAAAGGCACAAATTAAGGATATAACCAGTGAAGAGCTATCAACATTTTTACTGCCACACTCTGGGCGT